>NC_084741.1:24193489-24278489 GCF_033978785.1 Entelurus aequoreus | reverse complement strand
CTTATACTCCAGTGCGACGTATATATGTTTTTTTCCTTCTTTATTATGCATTTTCGGCCGGTGCGACGTATACTCCGGAGAGACTTATAATCCGAAAAATACGATATTTAAATCGATTAGATTTTTTTGGATCGATTAAGGATCGTTACAAATAAGAATTGTGATTAATTCGAAAATCAATTTTTTTATGACACCCCTATTTTTCACAATATGGCAACACATTTGTAATACTCATACCGTCTGATATTTGGAATAAGTCCTGCATTGTGATTTCTTATTTAACTCATGACGACTCACGGTAGTTTGGACACCCCTGGCTTAAATACATTTGATGGGTTTGAAAGAAAAGTACAAAAAGTTTCCCAATGTTGTTTTTGGGTTGAAAGATGCTCCTCTCTGTTTCTGTACTGCACACGTCGGCCTAATTTAATCCCGGCTTCTTCTTGTTCTGTCAGGTATCACGCGCCGCCATTACTCCAACACAACCACACATCAAGCAAACATTAGATCGATCGTCCCCAACAAAAACCTGCCTAGCAACAAAGAAACCTTGCTTATTTCAAGTAATGTGCTTGCTTAAAGAACTCCTGCAGTAAAAGAGTATAAATAGCCTGAACACGCCACATAAATTCATTTACTTTGACTTCGGCATGATGAGACCCCCGCTGCCTCACGCACCCGCCCCCTCTTATTTTTGTCTCTGCAGAGCATTTAGAGGCCATCTAATGAGGAAACACAATCCTCACTCAGCATGGGAATGACAATTAGCTGGCGAGAGGAAAGGTTTTAGTGTGGATGGGTTCACTTTGGAACGCTGATGAGCAAAGTCAATGGTCCTGATCCTCTCGGCGCTTTGATTATTTAAACAACGTCTTACTCTCTTGTCCCCCATGAAATGTACACCGGCATTTGTGAGGAACGTAAAGAAAAAAAGAACATGTATTTACTTGCTTACAATTAAATAAAAAGCCTAACAATATAATATATCATGATTCCTACACACCAGGGTAGTTAAACTTGTTTTCATTGGGGACCACCACACCGCTGTTATGGCTGCCCTCGTAATGGTGAATAATATATGAATAGAAATGTGTAAGGCTTTGCCTTGTGATATTATTACACAATTTCCCATGCATTTGATTATTATATTTTTTTAGCGTACACTGTTAAAAAAAAATGCCGATTTTACGGTATTAAAAAAACTGGCAGCTCAGTTGCCAGAATTTTACCGTAAAATTTACAATGGTCCTTACAGTGTTTTACGGCAAAAATAAAAACAGTAGCAGTGTTTTACGGTAAGATCTACAATTGTTGTTTTTACCGTGTATTACTGTAAATGGGGAAAAAGGTTGTCTACAAGCATTTTTAACAGTGTACAGTTTGATGGATAACTTGCTTTCAAATCATGAGTCAAGCAGATATTTAAGGATTTCTTTTTATTTCCCCGCTGAAAAAAATGTTCGGAAAGTGTATAGTGTACATGTATAATATTTGTTGCATTGATAGATAATCCAAAAAAACATTAATATAACATTTATTCAAGTTTTTTTGTTGTTTTTTTAAATAACATTTGTTGTATTATTAGATAATAAATGTAGTTGTTTTTTTTAAATAAAATGTGTTGAATTATTAGATATTTAAGTTTTTATAACATTTGTTGTATTAGATAATATAGTTAACTTTTTTTATATAAAATTTGTGCGTTATCAGATAATAGTTAAGTTTTTTATAGCATTTGTTGTATTATTAGATAATATATAAAGTAGTTTTTTAATAACATTTGTTGCTTTATTAGATATTTAAGTTTTTTTTATAACATTTGTTTATTGTTAGATAATATATTTAAGGATTTTTCAATAAAATGTTATGCTTTGTTTGATAATATTTAAGTTTTTATAACATTTGATGCATTATTAGATAATATTAAAGTATTTTTTATAACATTTGTTGTCGTATTAGATACTATATTTAAGTTGTTTTTTTATAAAAAGGTGTTGCATTATTAGATAATATTTAAGTTTTTTTATAACATTTGTTGTATTATTAGATAATAAATGTAGGTTTTTTTTTAAATATAATTTGTTGAATTATTAGATATTTAAGTTTTTATAACTTTTGTTGTATTAGATAATATATTTAACTTTTTTTATATAAAATTTGTGCGTTATCAGATAATAGTTAAGGTTTTTTATAGCATTTTTTGTATTATTAGATAATATATAAAAGTTGTTTTTAAATAAAATGTGTTGCTTTATTAGATATTTAAGGTTTTTTAATAACATTTGTTTATTGTTAGATAATATATTTAAGGGTTTTTCAATAACATTTTAGAAATTGTTTGATGATATTTAAGTTTTTATAACATTTGATGCATTATTAGATAATATTAGTCTTTTGTATAACATTTGTTGTCGTATTAGATACTATATTTATGTTTTTTTTTAATAAAATGTGTTGCATTATTAGATAATATTTAAGTTTTTTAATAACATTTGTTGCATTATTAGGTAATATATTTACGATTTTTTAAACAATGTGTTGCATTATTCAATAATATTAAAGTTTGTTAGAACATTTGTTGCATTATTAGATAATTTGTAAAAAAAAATTATAACATTTGTTGTATTATACAATATTAAAAAATTGTATAACATTTGTTGTATTATTAGATAATAAATGTAGGGTTTTTTTTAAATAAAATGTGTTGAATTATTAGATATTTAAGTTTTTATAACTTTTGTTGTATTAGATAATATAGTTAACTTTTTTTATATAAAATTTGTGTGTTATCAGATAATAGTTAAGGTTTTTTATAGCATTTGTTGTATTATTAGATAATATATAAAAGTTGTTTTTAAATAAAATGTGTTTGTCACGACGCGGAGTTGATCCCAGGTTTCCACTGCAGCTGGAGCTGCAGGCACCTCTGCTAACCCCTCTGCTAACCCCCTTTATTTCCCCAACAGGAACTGGAAATCGCTGTTCCCTCTACTAGAGCTCATATTAGACGGTGTCAGAGGGTGTGGAGAGCCGCTCGTGCAGCTTTGGAAAGAGCATCTGAGAAAATGTGTCGCAACGCCAACCGTCATCGTATTCCAGCCCCGTCCTATAAACCAGGACAACAAGTGATGCTTCTCACTAAGGACCTCAGTCTCCAGGTACCATCTAGAAAATTGGCTCCCCGTTATGGTGGTCCGTTCTCCATCATTTCTATCATAAACCCTGTATCTGTTAAATTGGCTCTCCCACCCTCGGTCAAGCGGCATCCTGTTGTCCATGTTTCCCAGATTAAACCGGTAGCTGAGAGCGCTCTGTCCCCTCCTGTCCCTGCCACCCCACCCTCTAGGTTTTTGCCTAATGGAGATCAGGTTTGGACGGTCAAGGAGATCCTCAGGGTCCGTCGACAAGGTAGGGGGCTTGTTTATCTGGTCGACTGGGAGGGATATGGACCTGAAGACAGATCATGGGTGCCAGCCTCCTACCTTGCCGATCCCTCACTTCTAGGGGACTTCTACCGTGCCAATCCTGATGCTCCTCGGCGCTCGTCGGGGGCCTCGCATAGGGGGGGTACTGTCATGACGCGGAGTCGATCCCAGGTTTCCACTGCAGCTGGAGCTGCAGGCACCTCTGCTAACCCCTCTGCTGGCAGGACGCTCAAACACACCTCTGCTCACACTGAGCACAACACGCCCACACAGCAACAAGTCTGCAAGCAATCACTGATCAGCACACCTGGACTTGACGAGGGGGAGCGGCATGAAGACCAGCGGACCCAAGGAACCTTTGCCAGAACGTCGCTAACCTTCCAGTAAGCATCACGTCTGGCATTCCTTTTCCCGGTGATTTCCTCGTCCTTGTTTTGCTCTATTTCTCCGTGTTTCCCCCTGGTTCATGCCCTTTTGTATTTCCACAGTGACTCTCCTGACCTCCGTGATTGTGCCTTGTCACTCGACACCCATCCGGATTCCTAACTGCCCACCTCGATCCACGACCTCCCTGCTCGGACCCAGACCACGCTGCCCTGCTCTTGTCCACGACCACTTGCCTGTCCATGAACTGCCTCTTCGCCTTTGTCCCCTTGGATACGACGAAAGATACAACCAACATTTACAGACAACAACACTTGGTAACATTTACATTATAATTTTACACATAGTCAACACTCACTCACTTTGAGTAGCATACACACGCCACGTATTCATCTAAGGTTTTTCCAATAAACCTTGTAAACCGCAGTCCTGCCCTGGTTGTCGCCTCCTTCCCTTCTCTGAGATACAACAGTATGTTCTGGCCAACAACATGTCGGAACCAGGCGACAGCAGCAAGCCCCAGGCCCAGATAGCCATATCTTCCGACCTAGCTATCCTTAGCTCCGTCGTTAGCGAACACCAGGTTCGGTTTACTGCCCTTGAGGATCATCTTGAGAGAGCTTTTACCAGACTGTATTCCAAGCTGGACAACATGTGCCCCGGGGCCAGTTCTGGACCGGTGGTACCTTCACGTGCTTCTCCAGTTCTTGGACCCGAACACAGCATTTTGGAACGAGAGCCCAGGATTGCCAGCCCTAAACCCTTTGAAGGGGACTTTGAACTTTGTAGAGGGTTCTTGGTACAATGTGACCTCATTTTTCGGCACCAGCCCTCCCGTTATTCCTCAGATGGCGCCAAGATTGCATTTATTTTTTCCTTACTTTCCGGCCCGGCTCTCAAATGGGCTACAGCTGCAGTTGACAGGACCATTGGGCTCAACTTCGACTATTCTGCGTTCCGTGCAGAATTTCGGGCTGTCTTTGATCACCCCAAGGATGGGGGGGACGCGGCCGGACGTCTGCACTCCATCTCGCAGGGTTCACGTTCCGTGGCAGCCTACACCTTAGAGTTCCGGACTTTGGCGGCAGACAGCGGTTGGGATGACCGGGCGCTCCAAAGCGCATTCCGTCGCGGCCTTTCCGATGAAATTAAGGAAGGTCTACTGAGGGACAGACCCACGTCCTGCAAAGACCTCATTGAACTGGCCCTCCAATTTGACATTCGACTTTGTGAACGAGCAGCAGAGCGAGGTCAGAGAGGTGCCTCTAGGAACCAGACTTGGCCTACCTTCAAGACAGAGGTGGACCCATACCAGCCTACAACTACTACAATGGCAGCCCCGGGCCCATGCAGTTGGGTAGGACACGGTTACCCATTGAGGAAAGGGAGAGGAGGTACAGGCAGCGTCTCTGCCTCGACTGCGGTCTAGCAGGACACGTCCGATATAATTGTCCAGCGAGACCAAAAGATCAGGCTCACCAGCAGAGGGGATCCTGGTGAGCCATACTTTATTTCCCCGTAAAAAGGAAAACCCTGACATTCTGCTACCCGCTACTTTGGCCTGGGACAAGAGGAGCATTCAAGTGAAGGCATTTGTGGACTCGGGAGCTGACGAGAGTTTGTTGGACTACACGTTCGCCCGGGAGATGGGCATTCCCTGATATCCTTGGACAAGACGCTGCCTGCACAGGCTCTAGATGGACGACCATTGGGCCCCATCAAGTACCGCACGGAGCCCCTTTCCATGACCATTTCTGGAAATCACAGAGAAACCATTAGTTTATGGGTGCTAGAAGCTCCGGTAGCCCCACTGGTACTTGGAAGATCTTGGCTTCGTCACCACAACCCCCATATATCTTGGTCTTCTGGCAGAATTCTGGCTTGGCGTACACCCTGCATGGCCAACTGTCTTGGGTCAGCATCTCATCCGGTCTACCACTCCACTACCACGACTCCCCATGCCAATCTATCTCTGGTTCCAGCTTGCTACCATGACTTAGCAGAGGTCTTCAGCAAGGTACGTGCCCTGGGATTACCCCCTCATAGACCTTATGATTGTGCCATCGAGTTACTCCCTAACGCTACCTTGCCGTCTAGTCGCCTATACAACTTGTCTCTTCCAGAGAAGGAAGCTATGAGGAACTACATCACCGAGGGCCTTGCCTTGGGCATCATAACACCATCCAAGTCTCCACTGGCGGCGGGATTCTTTTTCGTGGCCAAGGACGGATCCCTTCGTCCCTGCATTGACTACCGTCACCTTAACAACATCACCATTAAGAATAAGTACCCTCTTCCTCTACTCAACTCATCTTTTGAACCTTTGGCACCTGCTACCATATTTACCAAACTGGATCTCCGTAACGCCTATCACTTGGTCCGGATCAAAGAGGGAGACGAGTGGAAGACTGCTTTCAACACTCATATGGGGCATTATGAGTACCGAGTGATGCCTTTTGGACTCACCAACGCACCTGCAGTTTTCCAAACTCTTGTCAACGACATTCTTCGGGACATGCTGGACCAATTCGTGGTAGTATACCTAGATGATATTTTCATTTTCTCCCGTAACCTCTCTGATCACCAAAGACATGTTCGACTTGTCCTGCAACGGCTTTTGGAAAACTGTCTATTTGTTAAGGCAGAGAAGTGCTGTTTCCACTCCTCTTCAGTGGAGTTCCTCGGTTTCGTGGTCGAAAGGGGTCACATAAGGCCAGACCCGAAGAAGGTGGAGGCCGTGGTGAAGTGGCCGCAACCTACTACTAGGACGGAACTTCGGAGGTTCCTCGGCTTCGCTGGCTTCTACCGTCGCTTCATTCAAGACTTCAGTAGAGTTGCGGCACCACTACATTCGCTTACGTCTACTAACGTTCCTTTTGTGTGGACTCTTTTGGCGAGGAAGGCCTTCGAGGAGTTAAAGGAGCATTTTGTTTCTGCCCCCATTCTAGTCCATCCCGACTTAGGAACTGCTTTTTGGTGGAGGTTGACGCCTCAGACTCTGGGATTGGGGCTATTCTCTCTCAACGGTCCAAAAGTGACAATTTGGTTCACCCTGTCGCTTTTTTCTCCAGGCGCCTGACACCGGCCGAACAGAATTATGATGCTGGGAATAGAGAATTACTGGCAGTCCATGAGGCCCTGGTGGAATGGAGACACTGGTTGGAAGGAGCTAGACACCAGTTTCAGATCCTAACCGACCACAGTAACCTTCTACACATCCGTGCTGCCAAGAGGATCAACAACCGCCAGGCAAGGTGGCAGCAGTTTTTCTCTCGCTTCAATTACGTGCTTTCTTTCAAACCTGGGTCCAAGAACACTAAGGCTGACGCACTGTCCCGGTTATTTCTGAAAGAACCTACCGGTCCGGCAGTGGCAGAATCCATCCTTCCTTCCACTCTTATTGGGATGGTAACTTGGAAAGTGGAGGACCTAGTTAAGGCTGCACTGCGTTCCAATCCAGGACCGGGAGGTGGACCTCCCAACAAACTGTTCGTCCATCGGGAGTTACGACCCAGGGTCCTGGATTGGGGGAACTCTAGCCTGTTCTCATGCCATCCTGGCTTTCAACGAACCCTATCACTGCTGCGAAGACGTTTTTGGTGGCCATCAATGGCCAAGGACACTCGTGAGTTCATCGCTGCTTGTTTAACTTGTGCCCGTAGTAAGATGTCACACAGGCCTCCTGCTGGTCTTCTTCACCCTCTTTCCATTCCTGCCCGTCCTTGGTCACACATCGCCCTGGATTTTGTCACAGGATTTCCAGCCTCCAGAGGTAACACCACTGTCCTTACTATTGTAGACCGTTTCTCCAAAGCAGCCCATTTTGTTCCACTGCGAAAGTTACCTTCTGCCTCAGACTTCTGACCTCCTCACACTTCACGTCGTCAAACAAGATGGTATTCCGATGGATATCGTTTCTGACCGAGGCCCTCAGTTTACATCGCATGTATGGAGAGCCTTCTGCAAGGGTATCGGGGCTTCGGTCAGCCTCACATCGGGATACCATCCCCAGAGCAACGGGCAGGCTGAAAGAACTAATCAAAGCTTGGAGACCATGCTCCGATGTGTCGCCAGTAATCAACCCACGTCCTGGAGCAAGTTTTTGCCATGGGTGGAGTTTTCTTATAACTCCTTGAAGAGCTCCGCTACCGGTATGTCCCCATTTGAGTGCTCATTAGGTTATCAACCCCCTTTATTTCCCCAACAGGAACTGGAAATCGCTGTTCCCTCTACTAGAGCTCATATTAGACGGTGTCAGAGGGTGTGGAGAGCCGCTCGTGCAGCTTTGGAAAGAGCATCTGAGAAAATGTGTCGCAACGCCAACCGTCATCGTATTCCAGCCCCGTCCTATAAACCAGGACAACAAGTGATGCTTCTCACTAAGGACCTCAGTCTCCAGGTACCATCTAGAAAATTGGCTCCCCGTTATGGTGGTCCGTTCTCCATCATTTCTATCATAAACCCTGTATCTGTTAAATTGGCTCTCCCACCCTCGGTCAAGCGGCATCCTGTTGTCCATGTTTCCCAGATTAAACCGGTAGCTGAGAGCGCTCTGTCCCCTCCTGTCCCTGCCACCCCACCCTCTAGGTTTTTGCCTAATGGAGATCAGGTTTGGACGGTCAAGGAGATCCTCAGGGTCCGTCGACAAGGTAGGGGGCTTGTTTATCTGGTCGACTGGGAGGGATATGGACCTGAAGACAGATCATGGGTGCCAGCCTCCTACCTTGCCGATCCCTCACTTCTAGGGGACTTCTACCGTGCCAATCCTGATGCTCCTCGGCGCTCGTCGGGGGCCTCGCATAGGGGGGGTACTGTCATGACGCGGAGTCGATCCCAGGTTTCCACTGCAGCTGGAGCTGCAGGCACCTCTGCTAACCCCTCTGCTGGCAGGACGCTCAAACACACCTCTGCTCACACTGAGCACAACACGCCCACACAGCAACAAGTCTGCAAGCAATCACTGATCAGCACACCTGGACTTGACGAGGGGGAGCGGCATAAAGACCAGCGGACCCAAGGAACCTTTGCCAGAACGTCGCTAACCTTCCAGTAAGCATCACGTCTGGCATTCCTTTTCCCGGTGATTTCCTCGTCCTTGTTTTGCTCTATTTCTCCGTGTTTCCCCCTGGTTCATGCCCTTTTGTATTTCCAAAGTGACTCTCCTGACCTCCGTGATCGTGCCTTGTCACTCGACACCCATCCGGATTCCTAACTGCCCACCTCGATCCACGACCTCCCTGCTCGGACCCAGACCACGCTGCCCTGCTCTTGTCCACGACCACTTGCCTGTCCATGAACTGCCTCTTCGCCTTTGCCCCCTTGGATACGACGAAAGATACAACAACCCTTGGTAACATTTACATTATAATTTTACACATAGTCAACACTCACTCACTTTGAGTAGCATACACACGCCACCTATTCATCTAAGGTTTTTCCAATAAACCTTGTAAACCGCAGTCCTGCCCTGGTTGTCGCCTCCTTCCCTTCTCTGAGATACAACAGTGTTGCTTTATTAGATATTTAAGGTTTTTTAATAACATTTGTTTATTGTTAGATAATATATTTAAGGGTTTTTCAATAACATTTTAGAAATTGTTTATTTAAGTTTTTATAACATTTGATGCATTATTAGATAATATTAGTCTTTTTTATAACATTTGTTGTCGTATTAGATACTATATTTACGTTTTTTTTTTTTTAAATAAAATGTGTTACATTATTAGATCATATTTAAGTTTTTTAATAACATTTGTTGTATTATTAGGTAATATATTTAAGATTTTTTTTAAACAATGTGTTGCATTATTCAATAATATTAAAGTTTATTATAACATTTGTTGCATTGTTAGATCATTTGTAAGTTTTTTTTATAACATTTGTATTAGATAATAAATGGAGGGTTTTTAAAAAAATAAAATTTGTTGAATTATTAGATATTTAAGTTTTTCTAACATTTGTTGTATTAGATAATATATTTAAGTATTTTGTTATTTTTTAAATACATTTTTTGTTGTATTATTAGGTAATACATTTAAGGTTATTGTGGGTTTTTTTTACAATGTGTTGCATTATTATTATATTAGATTTTTTTATAACATTTGTTGTATTTTTAGATCATAGTTAAGTTGTTTATAACATTTGTGGTATTATTATCAATCAATCAATCAATCAATGTTTTTTTATATAGCCCTAAATCACAAGTGTCTCAAAGGGCTGTACAAGCCACAACGACATCCTCAGTACAGAGCCCACATATTATATTATTATTATATTAGATAATATATTTACCGTATTTTCCGCACTATAAGGCGCACCGGACTATAAGGCGCACATTCAATGAATGGCATATTTTAAAACGTTGTTCATATATAAGGCGCACCGCATTATAAGGCGCATAGAATAGACGCTACAGTAGAGGCTGGGGTTACGTTATGCATCCATTAGATGGGAATGTCAACAATGTCAACAAAAACAGTCAGGTCAGTCAAACTATAATAATAGATTACAAACCAGCGTTCTGACAACTCTGTTCACTCCCAAAATGAATAAACAGCTGTTTTATTATTTTCCCTGAGGTAGTCAGTGACGTGGTGTTTTTTTAATCTTTTAACAGCAAGGTATAACATGTAGTGCAACATTTATATCACATAGTGGAGGGGAACTTTTCCCTGATTCAATAAACACGTAAAAAACAGTGATACTGTTACGGTAGTGCAATCACAATATACCGTAATTTCCGGACTATAAGCCGCTACTTTTTCCCCTCGTTCTGGTCCCTGCGGCTTATACAAGGGTGCGGCTTATTTACGGCCTGTTCTTCTCCGACACCGACGAAGAGGATTTCGGTGGTTTTAGTACGCAGGAGGAAGACGATGACACAATGATTAAAGACTGACTTTTCATATACCGGTAGGCTGGTTATTTTGATAACGTACAGGTGAGCACTTTGTATTACTTTGCACCGTTGTATTATTTGTACTCTGCACGAATGCTGTTCGCCATGTCAAAGATGTGAAAGTTTGATTGAATGATTGAAAGATTTATTGTTAATAAATGGGACGCTTTGCGTTCCCAAACAGTCATCTCTGTCCCGACAATCCCCTCCGTGGTAGCAGGAACCCCTATATACTACGGTAATTACACATCAAAACCCTGCGGCTTATAGTCGGGTGCGGCTTATATATGGAGCAATCTGTATGTTCCCCTAAATTTAGCTGGTGCGGCTTATAGTCAGGTGCGGCTTATAGTCCGGAAATTACGGTAGTAACACTCGAAATAGTGCAGAGCAATAACAATATATCAATAACTTAATGTTGCTCAAACGTTAATGTCACCAACACACAAAATAAACATGTAAAGCTCACTTTATGAAGTTATTCCTCAGCCACGAATCCCTCGAATTCTTGTTCTTCAGTGTCCGAATCAAACAGTTGGGCGACGGCATCCAACATCTCGTCGAAGTCGTCATTAATCGAATCAGTGTCGCTGCTGCTCTATTCCCGTGTTCTTAAGTTTAAAGGCCTACTGAAACCCACTACTACCGACCACGCGGCCTGATAGTTTATATATCAATGATGAAATCTTAACATTGCAACACATGCCAATACTGCCGGGTTAATTTATAAAGTGCAATTTTAAATTTCCCGCTAAACTTCCGGTTGAAAACGTCTATGTATGATGACGTATGCGCGTGACGTCAATAGTTAAATGGAAGTATTCGGACACCATTAAATCCAATACAAAAAAGCTCTGTTTTCATCTCATAATTCCACAATATTCTGGACATCTGTGTTGGTGAATCTTTTGCAATTTGTTTAATGAACAATGAAGACTGCAAAGAAGAAAGTTGTAGGTGGGATCGGTGTATTAGCGGCAACACAACCAGGAGGACTTTGACTTGGATAGCAGACGCGCTATCCGACGCTAGCCACCGACCGCACGGATGATCGTCCTTCGTCCTTCCGTCGATCGCTGGAACGCAGGTGAGCACGGGTGTTGATGAGCAGATAAGGGCTGGCTGGCGTAGGTGGAGCGCTAATGTTTTTATCATAGCTCTGTGAGGTCCCGTTGCTAAGTTAGCTTCAATGGCATCGTTAGCAACAGCATTGTTAAGCTTCGCCAAGCTGGAAAGCATTAACCGTGTATTTACAGGTCCATGGTTTAATAGTATTGTTTATTTTCTGTCTATCCTTCCAGTCAGGAGTTTATTTCTTTTGTTTCAATCTGCATTTAAAGTTAAAGTTAAAGTACCAATGATTGTCGCACACGCACTAGGTGTGGTGAAATTTGTCCTCTGCATTTGACCCATCCCCTTGATCACCCCCTGGGAGGTGAGGGGAGCAAGCACGATGCTATCACGTTAGCTCCGTAGCTAAAGTGCTTCGCCAATGTATTGTCGTGAAGATAAAAGTCACTGTGAATGTCCATTTCGCGTTCTCGACTCTCATTTTCAAGAGGATATAGTATCTGAGGTGGTTTAAAATACAAATCCGTGATCCACAATAGAAAAAGGAGAAAGTGTGGAATCCAATGAACCCTTGTACCTAAGTTACGGTCAGAGCGAAAAAAGATACGTCCTGCACTGCACTCTAGTCCTTCACTCTCACGTACCTCATCCACAAATCTTTCATCCTCGCTCAAATTAATGGGGTAATCGTCGCTTTCTCGGTCCGAATCGCTCTCGCTGCATTGTAAACAATGGAGAAATGTGAGGAGCCCTTCAGCCTGTGACGTCACGTTACTTCCGGTACAGGCAAGGCTTTTTTTATCAGCGATCAAAAGTTGCGAACTTTATCGTCGATGTTCTCTACTAAATCCTTTCAGCAAAAATATGGCAATATCGCGACATTATCAAGTATGACACATAGAATGGATCTGCTATCCCCGTTTAAATTTTTTTTTTAAAATCAGTAGGCCTTTAAACTCTACGTCGTAAGCGTGTCTCTTAATAGGAGCCATTATGGGGTCTTTACATAAACAAACAAATGGAAATGAAACGGCACGCCTCGCGCAGTCATATATCCCAGCATGCACCATGCGCTTATTCTTCTTCTACGGGGGCGGCTGCTTACCGTAGAAGAAGAACTTCTTCTTCTACAGGGGAAAATGAAGACGGGGAAAATGAAGTCGGCGGCTGCTTACCGTAGTTACAATTGATTGACTGATTGAAACTTTTACCTGTTGGAGGCTCAATATTGGTCCATATACAGTATAAGGCGCACCAGATTATAAGGCGCACTGTCCGCTTTTGACAACATTGGAGGTTTTTAGGTGTGCGCCTTATAGTGCGGAAAATACGGTAAGTTTTTTTTTTATAAAATGTGTTGCATTATTCGATAATATTTATTTCATTATAACATTTGTTGTATTATTAGATAATATTTATTTTTTTATAACATTTGTTGTACTATTAGATAATATATTTAAGTTTTTTACATAATTTGTTGCATTAATAGATAATTTTTTTTAATTAAATATGTCAAAATAGAAAGAACAAATACATTAAGTAGGAACGATGAAGTACTTTATTGACGTATATTAATTCCATGGTTTAGCGGGCCACATTAAATGACGTAGCGGGCCAGATGTGGCCCCCGGGCCTTGAGTTTGACAAGGGTGCTATACACCATATGGACAAAAATATTTGTGGCCATTCCACCCACAGGAAGTGAGTATGACAGGTTGTTTAATAACGTTTTGAGTTTGTCTGAGAGATTCTATTGTCCATTTGTGACATCAGGTTACCTGTTCTCAGTTCTTCTTCACCAAACTCCTCCAAGCATAACTTTACAGACAGAACACTGTCTTCAATTGCCCAAAAATTTCTTCCTCCAAAGACAAATTTCAAGGGACTCCAGTCCAACCTAAATGACTAAATGATTGATGAAAAGGTATATTCCAGAACGTATGTTCATATTGTATATAATAATCTATCAGATCACCAAATTGTGTATGCTGCTGCTTAATATTCATGTACGTCAGGGGTGACCACACTTTTTCCACCGAAAATTGCACACTGAAACATTTTTGATATCTTTCAATGTAAAAACTAATACAATATATAGATTTTTGTAACCTTTAAGGCTTCCTTCAACTTTGGTCCCGGAAGGGTCTCAGTCATAAACATTTTCAAAATAAGTCATATATATTTATTTATTTGTAGCTTTTTTTCAATTCAACATTTAAATATTTGGATCGACCTAATGTCTGTCAATATAAAGTACTTTTTTCTTTTCATGTGTTATGCACTTTTTGGAAACATCCTGTTTTTTATGGCAAAAACACAAAATTTATGGGGATCCAATGGGGCACACTTATAAAAGTGATTTTTAAAAATCATAACACTTTTTTTATTTACTTTCAGCACTTAAGTATCTAACCTGTCCGTCAATTATACGTTTTTACTATTTTTATGTTTTTTTGTTTGTTTAATGTCCTGTTTTTCCTTGAGCAATGCCAGCTTTAAAGAAAAAGCAGTCAACATTGCAACTTATTATTATTATCATATATCACCTGTTTGATCTTTTATACAACATTTGTATGGTGTTGTAAAGAAAATTACCGGGTAGCTGCAGGTCGGCCTTTGGACACCCCTGATTTACGTCCTTTTCGAATAGGCTTGATTATTACTTATACTAGAGTAATAACATCCTAATACTAGGTCAAAATGATAATATTAATTTTCCTAACATAAACCAATTATTAAACGTTTTCCTGACTGATTCCAGTGCGTCTGTTCTGAAGGCTCACAACGCCCCCTGATGGACAGTTACCTCCAGCGTCAAATAGACCGACGCTGCTCTCTTGTGGTTAAAATAATCACTCACAGCTATATTACTGACTGCACTGCGTGTTGAACAATAATATGGTTTAATAAAATTACAAGGCAAAGTGTCTTACCTGTGTCGTTTTTGTCATCTTTGGCAGGCAAAAAAGGAAGCAAAAAAAGAAAAAAAATGGTTACGTTAGCAGTATTAACTACATCAAGAACTGAGAGGAAAGCCGGAAATAGTGCAATGACATTTGTTTCCCCTAGATGGCGGCAGCATAGCAATTAAGGCGCTTTGGCTGCAGAGTGCTAAAATGTGTTAGTACATAATCTCATATTTCACAGCGATAACACTGAAATAACAGATGAAACTAAACCTCCCACATACTTTGTATTTAGTGGGGGGGATCTTATAGCAACAACCATCAGCAATACTGACACAAAGTGACGAAACATAAATGCTTATACGGACCTTCGTATTGTGAGGCACATGTACTAACCCCTGTTCCAACGTGCTGCCCAGTGTGCGTGTGTGTGTATATATATATATATATATATATATATATATATATATATATATATATATATATATATATATATATATATATATATATATATATATATATATATATATATATATATATATATATATATATATATGTATGTGTATGGATATATATGTATGGATATACTTATATACATATATTTACAAATATAAGTGTGTGTATGTATATATGTATACACACACATATATACAGTATATACATGTATATGTATGTAAATATATGTATATATGTACATATATATATATATACATATATGTATATATATATATATATATATATATATATATATATATATATATATATATATATATATATATATATATATATATATATATATATATACACACACACACACACACACACACACATACATATATGTGTACATAGATATGTGTCTTTATATATGTATATAGATATGTGTATCTCTCTATATATACAATACCGTTCAAAAGTTTGGGGTCACCCAAACAATTTTGTGGAATAGCCTTCATTTCTAAGAACAAGAATAGATTGTCGAGTTTCAGATGAAAGTTTTCTTTTTCGGGCCATTTTGAGCGTTTAATTGACCCCACAAATGTGATGCTCCAGAAACTCAATCTGCTCAAAGGAAGGTCAGTTTTGTAGCTTCTGTAACGAGCTAAACTGTTTTCAGATGTGTGAACATGATTGCACAAGGGTTTTCTAATCATCAATTAGCCTTCTGAGCCAATGAGCAAACACATTGTACCATTAGAACACTGGAAGGATAGTTGCTGGAAATGGGCCTCTATACACCTATGTAGATATTGCACCAAAAACCAGACATTTGCAGCTAGAATAGTCATTTACCACATTAGCAATGTATAGAGTGTATTTCTTTAAAGTTAAGACTAGTTTAAAGTTACCTTCATTGAAAAGTACAGTGCTTTTCCTTCTAAAATAAGGACATTTCAATGTGACCCCAAACTTTTGAACGGTAGTGTATATATATATATATATATATATATATATATATATATATATATATATATATATATATATATATATATATATATATATATGTGTGTGTGTGTGTGTTTGTGAGTGTGTGTGCACGCGTGTGTGTAGTTATGTAAATAAAGTATATAATATAGGCATTATCTTAATGGTATTTCTACATTTGCTACATTCCTACTGGTTACATAACTAACTTGGTTGGACTGAGAGCTCCTTTTCTTTTTTAATACTAACATTCCCATAGCAACTTTATTGGTTGCCATGCCAACTCTAATAACCAGCTGGCAATCTCTTCTACATCCTTGTTTTGTGCTTCTTTTTTAAATCCTGATTCTTTCGCAATAATGCGAACAACTGCATTCAGACAGTAGTATTATTGTAATTTATTGTAAATGCTCTAATTATAGCTGGGACTTTAACTGAATGCAAGCTCATCATATGTAATAACCTTTCTTTTTTTTTTTAGAATGATTTGGAGTGCATGAAAAAGTGGAAAGGACAATGGAGCTGCTTATCAACAAGTATATTGTACAACATAACAGGACCAATGTTGTCATAGCGATAAGGAGCAAACTGCACAGTCAGCATTAAAAGCACTGATACGTTTGTTGTACACAGTACGACAAGTGCAACACACATGACCACAGCTGGAGTAACACAAGCAACATTGTAAAGTGCAAGATCAATCTAAATTATAGGAGAGAAGGTAGTCATAATTTTGCAATGCTACCTAATGGGAAGCACACACCCAAGGACTTGATCACCCTGGGGTGGGCCCTTCCTCGGCAGAGGGTGTCTTGTGGTAAGCTGGGCCGAAACACCCTGTGACGCTGGGGCACACAACTGAAGATGTGTCCCAATGGTGGAAAAGCCTCCCAGCAGTGTCACCTAGCCTCATTTAGGTATACGGTCAGGTGCAAGCCTGGCTCAGGGAGGAGGACGCCCCTGCAATGCAGAGTCCCCAGGGATTGTACCAACTAGTCCTTTCAACAAATTCTGCTGAAAATGATGGAAAGCGCCACTCGACAAAGCAACTGACGCTGTGATCAAAGTTGGAATTGCCACAAAACTCATTGTAAGATTTTCAACGCTTTACTGCCATCTGCTGGCTAAAGAGGATAGTGCATCCCCCAAAATTTGTCACGTTTCATGTGTCAAGTAAACCGCAATGAATGGGGCCATGACTTTAAATGCAGCTGCTACAGCACCATTATGTGGTTTTGATTTTAAAAACTACATAAGGAAGTTGTCTACAGCCGCAGCCGTTGGCACTAATTTGAGTTA
This sequence comes from Entelurus aequoreus, assembly GCF_033978785.1. Lineage (NCBI taxonomy): Eukaryota > Metazoa > Chordata > Actinopteri > Syngnathiformes > Syngnathidae > Entelurus > Entelurus aequoreus. The sequence goes on along the minus strand of NC_084741.1, from coordinate 24,261,084 downwards.
GCAAATGACGGCTATTTGCTTATAGACAATGCATCGAAAGATTATTTGAGGCTTTAATTGGAGCATTTAGGATATTTAACTTTGTTTTACTTTGAGCCAGGATTCATCTTTCACTTCGTCTGGCTGTGCTAAAGGTAAACGAGTGTTTGTTTTGTGACGACTCCCATCTGAATGGTTGGCTAACTTATCGCCGAGCAACCCCAACTTCATGAACTTTGTGGGATACTCACAGAGGCAGATGGGTTTGGGAGCATCCCACTTCCCCAGTTTGGTACAATGGCTGACGTTCCTGCCCTCCAGGATGAAGCCGCCATGACACCTGTAATGCAGCACCGTGCCCTCCACCGGCTGCCCTGGCGGCTTCGCCGTCACCTGACCGTTCTCCAAAGATGTCCACACGCGAGGACACAGCAACACTGCAAAACAGAGAAAACACACACACAAAAACATAAATAGCTAAAGTGCATCACCAGGGATCCCAGATGTCCTCCATAACTATCTACTATCCAGCCAAGTGATTCTCAAACTGTTGTGGTATGTCAGCTCCATCTATTGGTAGGCCAAAGAATCACTTAAATATAGGGATGCTCTGATGCCGATACGGCACTTTTTAGAGGTATTGGATTCAGCGAATTCTTGCAACAAGTGATGAGCGGATCGTTACTGAAATATCAATATCGCCGATATCAGATCTTTATGCTCCAATATTGATCCCCAAATCAAAATATCAATACTTTTGATACTATAATTCAGGGTAAGACTGGGCCGGCAACACATTTTGTTCAACAATATATTGGCCTACAAATTATTGCCGATAAACGATATTATTGACATAATTTTTTTGAGACCAAGTTAACCACTGACGTAATGACAACATATAACAATAATGGAAGTATACGCTTTCAATTGTAATCAACTTGTGTTTCTCGTATACCTGAACATTTAAATTGAAATGTAAACTTTTAAATACCAAGTCAAATAAAACAAACAATTAAAATATAATATACTCTATCTGTAGGAACAATTTTGCACTGTAATGAAAATAACAACCAAAAACAATAACATAGGTTCTGTCTTGAGGAGGTCTTCGAAGTATTCCCTCCACGGATCCACAACATCCGCAGTCGAGGTCAGCAGAACACTATCCTCAACATACACGGTATAGACAGTGCACTGCTTCCCCTTCCTGAAGCGGCGGGTGGTGGTCCAGAATCGCTTCGAAGCCGTCCGGAAGTCGTTTTCCATGGCTTCCCTGAACTCCTCCTATGTCCGAGTTTTTGCCTCAGTGACCGCTGAAGCCACACGCCGCTTGGCCTGTCGGTACCGATCTGCTGCCTCCGGAGTTCTATGAGCCAAAAGGACCCGATAGGACTCTTTCTTCAGCTTGACGCCGTTCAAGGATTGCAGCCACGACAGGCACCAACCACCTTGCGGCCACAGCTCCAATCGGTCGCCTCGAAAATAGAGGTACGGAACATGGTCTACTCGGACTCAATGTCCAGCACCTCCCTCGTGACGTGTTCAAAGTTCTTCCTGGGGTGGGAATTGAAACTCTCTCTGACAGGAGATTCTACTAGACCCTCAGCAGACCCTCACAATACGTTTGGGCCTGCCAGGTCTGGCCGGCATCTTCCCCCACCATCGCAGCCAACTCAACATCAGGTGGTGATCGGTAGAAAGCTCACCCAAGTCTACAAAACATGAGACGGCAAATCCGATAACACAACTACAAAGTCGATCATGGAACTGCAACCTAGGATGTCCTGGTGCCAAGTGCACATATGGACACACTTATGTTTGAACATGGTGTTTGTTATGGACAATATGTGACGAGCACAAAAGTCCAATAACAAAACACCACTCGGGTTCATATTCGGGCAGCCATTCTTCCCAATCACACCTCTCCAGGTTTCACTGTCATTGCCAATATGCGCGTTGAAGTCCCCCAGTAGAACAAGGAAATAACCCGGGGAAGCACTCTCCATTACTCCCTCGAGTGAATTCAAAAAGGGTGGGTACTCTAAGCTGCTGTTTGGTGCGTAAGCACAAACAACAGTCAGGACCCGTCCCCCCACCCGAAGGCGGAGGGAAGCTACCCTCTCGTCCACTGGGTTGAACTCCAACGTGCAGGCTTTGAGCCGGGGGGCAACAAGATTTGCCACCCCAGCCCGTCGCCTCTCACTGCGTGCAATGCCAGAGTGGAAGAGAGTCCAGCCCCTCTTGAGAGAACTGGTTCCAGAACCCTTGCTGTGCGTCAAAGTGAGTCCGACTATATCTAGCCGGAACTTCTCCACCTTGCGCACTAACTCAGGCTCCTTCCCCCCCAGCAAGGTGAAGTTCCACGTCCCAAGAGCTAGCTTATGTAGCCGGGGATCGGACCACCAAGTGCCCTGCTTAGGCTGCCGCCCAGCTCACATTGCGTCCGACCTCTAAGGCCCCTGCTATGGGTGGTGAGCCCATTGGAGGGGGGACCCGGGCCTCATGGGGACAGGCCCGACCACGAACAATTTCCACTAATGGTCAAAGGCAAAAAGAATAAATGAAAATAAGGATTTTATCTGACATTTGCTGTCCTCCCCTCTGTGCCTTAAAGGTGATATGCATGTAGAATGAATGAGCGCATGCCTTTTCAAGCAGGGCGGTTTAGGAGAAGAGGACTCACAACATCTGCTGTGCTGCGAGATGTCCGTCCATGTGCGGTTGGGCAAACACTTCCTGACTTTGGGTCCCACGATCACCCGGTTTCCCCTGCAGATGTACTCGATCTCATAATCCACTGGCAGGAAATCCACGCTGCGGATCTGTGGAGTGGGAAAGGGGGGGAGGGATTAGAGGCGGATCATGCATTAAGTTCCTTCTTTGGGTGTCACTGGGGATAAGAAGCTGCCATATGGCGCCGACAGAAGACTCAATTCGTCTCAACGGGCTGCTTCGGAGAACACCAGCCACAGGAAGGACCTCCATGTTGGGATACAAATCAAACCTGATGCACAGAGCTCCAAATAAAGGGAACACACCCCTCACATTTCAGTTTCAGGAAGGATAATTGATAAGAAAGTAAGTAAGTAGGGTAGTCCAAAGTGTGGCCCGCAGCACATTGTTGAAAAAAACTAAACAAAACCAGTAACAATGCGAGAAAAAAGACAATGTAGTGAAAGAAAGCGTCCATTTTGATACGAATACCTGGAGGTGTCTCGATATGATATTGATATCAGATAGCAGCATGCTGATATTGAAGAAGTTAGCATACTTCCAAGATAGCGGCAAGTATCAAAATCATTGATTTTTAAGTTTAAACATACAAAATTAGCTCAAAAGCTGACATAAAACATTAGCATGCTAATGTTAGCATGATAACATGGGAACATTTTACGTACTGATAAGATGGCGCTAAGTATCAAAATCCATGATGTTTAGGTTCATATGAATGAAATTAGCAAGAATGCAGGCATAAAAAGCCTGCATGCTAAAAACAGCATGCATATGTAAGAGGAAGTTAGTACTATCAAATCAAATCAAATCAACTTTATTTATAAAGCACATTTAAAATTTACCACAGGGGTAGCCAAAGTGCTGTACAATGGGCAGGTTAAAAGAAAACACAAGAGGAACGAGCAAGCACAACACAACACAAACAGAGCACGATAAAAAATAAATAAATAAAACATAAAAGAAAAAAGACCAAGATGGCTCCAAGTATCAAAATCTTTGATTGTTAAGTTTAAACATACAAACTTACCTAAAAAGATAGCATACTTCCAAGATGGCGCCAAGTTTCAAAATCTATGATTTTTAGGTTTATATGAATGAAATAGGCAAGAATGCTATCATAAAACTTCAGCATGCTAACGTCAGCACGCTTATATAGAAAAAGTTAGCATACTTCCAAGATGGCGCCAAGTATCAAAATCCATGATTTTTAGGTTTATATGAACGAAATTAGCAAGAATGCTATTATAAAACTTTTGCATGCTAACGTCAGCATGCTAATATAGAAGAAGTTAACATACTTCCAAGATGGCGTAAAGCAGGGGTCTCAAACTCAATTTACCTGGGGGCCACTGGATGCAGAAACTGGGTGAGGCTGGGCCGCAAGAAAAGATTTCTTTAAAAAAATCTAACATGCACTTTTTAATGAATTCACCTTCTTTGAACGGCTTTCCCGCCCTAGCAACCATCTCACTCACCATTTAGCTAGCTTTGACTGCTGCATCGCTGTTTTCGGTTGCTTTCTTGAAGAAATCTTGTTGCCTCAGTAGACTGGTTTTAAAATTTGCAACCCGGTTCACTCTCTCATCTCCCTGCTATTTTGCATACTCCTCAGCATGTCTAGTTGTATAACGACGTTTCAAATTGTATTCCTTGTGCATCGCAACTTTCTCTGTGCAAAACAGACACATCGGGGTGCCCCTGTGCTCAACAAAGAAATATTGCATCTCCCACTTTTCCTGGAATTGTCTTTGCTCATCACTAACCTCTTCACCTCTTCACTGCAGGCTTTGAAAAAGACATGTTTGGGGTTGTGGAATATATTTGTATTTAGCCGACGCACGGAGAATAATGTTATTTCCGCAATGTGTGTCGTTCCGCTTTTCCTCCCTACAGCAACACGGCGGTCGGCGGAAAGTACCGGGATAGCGAGCGCAAAAAAGGCGACGGCTCCCGGAGTGTTATCCGGCGTCATATAAAAATATATGTAGTGTTCATCGTGTGAGGCAATGCAAATTAAACAAAAAAACAAATAACGGTTTGAATTGTTCAAGGTTATCAGGGACTTTATTACTGACGGACAGGTGTCACGGTGTGACTGCAGCCAGGCATGTAAGAAAACCCTTGTCTCCATGGCAACGTTTCTGTCGCTTTCACTCATTTGCCGCTTTTCCACTAACGCAGGGGTATTTTGGACCCATATAACAAAAATCGTCTCTGTCTGGAGCCAACAGGAGGGGGGGCTCGCTGTGGAGTTTACAGTTACGGTAGCACAATTAGCCCCGAACGGGCTAACATCACGACTAACGTGTTACACGTCCGATTCGCCCAGCGACTCTCTGTCGGAGTATCAGCGCTGGGGTCCAGTGCACCACAGTTTTGTATTGTCGCTCGGTCCTTCGGCGGAGTGCTTCGGAAGCTACCGGACCGCTAGTCTCCCCTGCACGGACCGCCCGGGAGCGAGAGAGGAAGGGAGCGAGAAACTCCCGAATTTCAGTGCCCCTCCCGAAAATCTCCCGGGGCAACTATTCCCCCGAATTTTAGCAGGACAACAATGTTGAGGGCGTGCTGGCCCAGTCACATGTTGTATGCAGCTTCCACATACACATGCAAGTGACTGCAAGACATACTTGGTCAACAGCCATACAGGTCACACTGAGGGTCGCCGTATAAACAACTTTAACACTGTTACAAATATGCGCCACACTATGAACCCACACCAAACAAGAATGACAAACACATTTCGGGAGAACATCTGCACCGTAACACAACATAAACACAACAGAACACATACCCAGAATCTTTTGCAGTCCTAACTCTTCCGGGCTACAATATATGCCATAAGTATGCAATACTTGCCAACCTTGAGACTTCCGAATTCGGGAGATGGGGGGGAAGTTGGGGGGGGGGTCTATATTGTAGCCCGGAAGAGTTAGGGCTGCAAAGGATTCTGGGTATTTGTGCTGTTGTGTTTATGTTGTGTTACGGTGCGGATGTTCTACCGAAATGTGTTTGTCATTCTTGTTTGGTGTGGGTTCACAGTGTGGCGCATATTTGTAACAGTGTTAAAGTTGTTTATACGGTCACCCTCAGTGTGACCTGTATGGCTGTTGATCAAGTATGTCTTGCAGTCACTTATGCGTGTCTGTAGAAGCCGCATATAACATGTGACTGGGCCGGCACGCTGTTTGTATGTAGAAAAAGCAGACATTAAAGGCAGTACCATCACGGCACGCCCTCGATATTGTTGTCCGGGTGAAAATCGGGACTCCCGGAAAAATCGGGATGGTTGGCCAGTATGCTTCAGCTCTGCACACAACGCTATCAAGCGCCATTCATATGAAACTCGCGGGCCGCGCTAACATTAAACTTTCATATTAAGGGGGGGCCGCAAAATAACGTCTCGCGGGCCGCAATTGGCCCGCATGTCTGAGACCCCTGGCGTAAAGCATCAAAATCCTTAATTTTTAAGGTAATATGAATGAAATAGGCAAGAATGCTATCCAACCAATAACCAAGAACAATGCGAGAAAAAAGACAATGTAGTGAGAAAAAGCGTTACATTTTGAGGCTAATACCTGGAGATGTCTCGATATGATATTGATATTGGATATCGGCATGCTGATATTGAACAATTTAGCATACTTCCAAGAGGGCGCCAAGTATCAAAATCCATGATTTTTAGGATTATATGAATGAAATAGGCAAGAATGCCATCATAAAATGTCCGCATGCCAACGTCAGCATGCTAACTTCAGCACGCTATTGTCAGCATGCTACTATAAAGGAAGTTAGCATACTTCCAAGATGGCGCCAAGTATCAAAATCCAATACATTTATCAATCCAATCCAATCCAATCCACTTTATTTATATAGCACATTTACACACAAGAATGTTTCCAAAGTGCTGCACAGCCATGTTAAAAACAATATTAAAAACATTAAAAACAATATTATGCTACACCAATGACTGAATAAAAACAAAGAATAAATGAATAGAAAACCAATACAGAGACAATATAAAAAATAAATATGATTAAAAACGATTTTAAAGGGTAAAACCAATTAAAACAGTAAAATAGACATCAAAATGTATTAAAAAAAACACACTGGACAACAGAGGACAGAAGACCACACAACTCACGTAGTGTTAAAAGCCAAAGAATAAAAGTGGGTCTTAAGACGAGACTTAAAACACTCCACTGTGGAAGCAGTTTGAACATGGAGGGGCAGAGTGTTCCAGAGTTTAGGGCCGACCACAGAGAAGGCCCTGTCTCCCCTGGTTTTAAGTCTTGTCCTGGGCACCACGAGCTGGAGCTGGCTCTCTGACCTCAGAGCACGCGCAGGAGTGTAAATTTGGAAGAGGTCCGAGATATACTGAGGTGACAGTCCATGTAAAGCTTTAAAAACAAACAGCAAGGATTTAAAATCAATTCTAAAATGAACAGGGAGCCAGTGCAAACTCCGAAGAATTAGGGTTTTATGCTCGCGTTTCCTGGCCCCTGTTAAAAGTCGTGCTGCCGCGTTCTGGACTAACTGCAACCGGGAGAGAGCTTTTTGGCTAATGCCAGCATAAAGTGCATTGCAGTAGTCCAGGCGACTTGAAATAAAAGCATGCACGACTTGGTCAAAAAGGTTAAAAGATAAAAATGGTTTTACCTTTGCTAAAAGACGAAGATGATAAAAACACGATTTTAAAACGCCATTGACTTGTTTGTCAAATTTAAAATCGCTGTCTATAGTGACGCCCAGGCTGGTGACTTTGGGACGCACATAATTTTGCAATGGTCCCAAGTCAGTGAGGGCCGGACCAAAAACTGAAATTTCAGTTTTTCCCTCATTCATTATTAAGAAATTCTGGGCTAACCAAGCCTTGACATCACATAGACAGTTGAGAAGGGGTGTCAGGGGGCCGTGGCCTTTTGAAATTGGCATATAAATTTGGCAGTCATCTGCATAAAAGTGATAAGACACTCCATGTTTCTTAAAAATCTCTCCAAGAGGGAGAATGTACAAGGAAAACAGGATGGGGCCTAGAATGGATCCCTGGGGGACACCACAGTAAAGCGGAGCAGAAGAAGAGGTGGCGTCCCCCAGCCTGACAGAGAAGGACCTCTCTGACAGGTAGGATCTGAACCACTCTAATGCAGTCCCCCTGACACCCACACAGTCTCTCAGGCGGTCTTGATTCCCGGGCGCGGCGCCGCTGCTGCCCACTGCTCCCCAAGGGGATGGGTCAAATGCAGAGGACAAATTTCACCACATTTAGTGTGTGTGTGACAATCATTGGTACTTTAATTTAAAAGAATTGTGTGGTCGACTGTATCAAAGGCAGCTGTAAGATCTAAAAGCACTAAAATGGCAGAGCTACCAGAATCAGACATTAAAAGCAAGTCATTAAAAACCTTTAAAAGTGCAGATTCAGTACTGTGCAAAGCTTTGTATCCAGACTGAAATGGATCTAAAGTGCTATTTTCATCTAAAAAAGGCTGCAGTTGCGCTAAAACACATTTCTCCAGAATTTTTGACACAAAAGGTAATTTGGTAATGGGCCGATAATTTGACAAACTTGTCGGATCTAGACCTGTTTTTTTAATCAAAGGCTCGACAACAGCTCTTTTACAAAAAGAGGAGACACAGACAGAAATCAAGCTGGTGTTGATGATGTCCCTAACAGACAAGTCAATAGTGTCCCAGATTTCTTTAAAAAAGCGAGGGGGGACTGGGTCTGTGGGACAGGACGAGGGTTTCAGTTTGTGGACTATTCCTGTAAGCTCAGGCATGGACACAGGCTCAAACTGACTAAACACAGCCGAGCACTGAGTGGCCACATTAAAACTCAATGGAGAGCGAGAAAGATTTGACCGAATAAAAGCAACCTTATCGTTAAAAAAGGAGAGAAATTTTTCACAAGTTTCACTTGTCATCTCCAGTAAAGTGGCTGGATTCGGATTAAGAACATAACTAATAGTATTAAAAAGAACACGTGGCTTGCTGATACTATTTAAACTTAAGTCTGACAGATATTTTGTTTTCTCAGCTTTAACCACACTTTGATAGTTCTGACAGTTTTCTTTCAGTTAGTCATTTAGGTTTATATGAATGAAATAGGCAAGAATGCTATCATAAAACTTTGCATAGTAACGTCAGTATGCTAAAATATAAGAAGTTAGCATACTTCCAAGATGGCGCCAATTATCAAAATCCTTGTTAGGTTTAAACATACAAAAATTACCTAAAAAGCTAGCATTAGGCATTAGCATGCTAGCGTTAGCATGATGCCATAGGATAGGCTGACCATATTCTGAAATCCCCAAAAGAGGACACATATATGCGTGCCAAGGCGGGGAGCACGCCAAGGCCGGGACTAGGTGAAAATTTGCCAATGATACTCGAACTTGCTTCATAAGTAATATATTTATTTAAATAAAGCATTTTTTCTCCTATGTTGACAGCAGTGTTGGCGCTAGGAATTTTCAAAATGGGGTCCCAGGGACCCCATCAAATCATACAAATGGGGTCCCACAGTAAATTTTTGGGGTACCACATTTTTGTAAGCGTTTTGAAAACAAATGACAAATGTATGCATTATCCTGTTATATCTCACATTCTATGTTGTGTTTTGGAAAAAGGTTGTCATAAAAGAGCTCTCGCCCTGCACAGCTGTTTTGTGCTTTGTAGTGTCGATATGGGCTTGTAGAACTTTATTTGCCACAGATATACACGTTCCTGCTTTGCACACAGTGCATTCTGCTTCCCATGTGTCACGGCCAGGTCCAAAACACAAATACTTTTTCCGCAAATCATCCGTAAAGTTGCATTTACTTTTCGGCATTTCTTGTTTTCATGTCTGTCTCCACTCACTAGCTCTCTCGCTCTGTGTCTCTGCCCCTCCCTCACGAATGTTTCTGCGTGCGCACCTTCACAGCTTGTTTTGTTTAACCCCTTCTTAACTTAACCCTAGAGTCTAGGGTCGGCAACCTTTAGCACTCAAAGAGCCATTTTGACGAGTTTCACAAATGAAAGAAAACAATGGGAGCCTCAAAACTCTTTTGAAATGTAAAATGAAATAACACTGTATACAAAACTTTTTATTGCTTTGTGCTATGTTTAAACCATGGGTCTTAGACACGCGCCCCGGCCCGCACTTTAATATGACAGTTTAAGTTGGTGCGGCCCGCGAGATTTACATGAATGGCGTTCAACAGCGTCATAGTTGCCAATCCTCCCACTTTTCCCGGGAGACACCCGAAATTTGGGCGTGATGGCACTGCCTTTAGCGCCCTCTACAGTCTTTTTAAACAGCGTACCTGCTCGGCCACATGTTGAATGCATCTTCTGCTTGCACTCGAATGTGACAGCAAAGCTTACTTGCTCAGCAGCCACACAGCTTACACTGACGGTGGCCGTAAATAACAACTTTAACACTGTTATGTACAAATATGCGCCACACTGTGAACCCACACCAAAAAAGAATGACAAATACATTTCTGGAGAACATCCACACTGTAACACAACATAAACACAACACAACAAATACCCAGAATCCCATGCAGCACTAACTCTCCCAGTCTACATTATACACCCCCGCTAGCACCAAACACCCCCACACATCACCCCCCCCCCCCCCCCTTCCCTCCCTCCGTGCGTCGGTTGAGGTTAGAGAGTTAGGGCTGCATGGGATTCTGGGTATTTGTTGTGTTGTGTTTATGTTGTGTTACGGTGCGGAAGTTCTCCAGAAATGTATTTGTCATTCTTTTTTGGTGTGGGTTCACAGTGTGGCGCATATTTGTAACGTAACAGTGTTAAAGTTGTTATATACGACCACCGTCAGTGTAAGCTGTGTGGCTGTTGACCAAGTATGCCTTGCTGTCTCTCACGAGTGCAAGTTAAAGCTTCATGCAACGTGAGACCGGGCTGGCATGCTGTTTGTGCAAGTAATAGAGAGGATAATATATGCAGTGCCAGCACGGCACGCCCTTAATTTAGTTGTTAGGGGTTGCCGATCCCTGCCCAAGACGTACATTGAAAATACACGCAACCCTAATTCAAAATGCCGGACATTTGAGGCATTTAAAAAAAACCCGCCCGGACACACCCGCAAAAGAGGACATGTCCGGGGAAAAGAGGACGTATGGTCAGCCTACATAGGAAGAGTTACAAATCCACTAGATATCATTAGATATACTGTATAAGCGATGCGTTATAGGTGATAAACTAATATCTAAATATCATTATTGGAATACTGCTGATATCGGAGGCTAATATCAAACTTTTTAGATGCAAGCCGATACATTCCGACACGGTTTTTTGTTTGTATCGGACCAATACCTGATATCAGAATCGGCTCAGGACACCCCTCCTTAAATGTGAGGCTGTGTACTAAAGAATATATTGTGATAAGTACCATCTGTGTGGTACAACTGGATGTATTTCTAACATTCTCTAACATTGGTGCTGTGTGTATTGACGCCGAGATGAGCGGTCGCAGCCTCTTTCGCTCCCGATCGGGAATCCAAACAACTGCTCGGATTATCCCACACTTCCTCCTTTTTCTACTGTGGATCACGGATTTATATTTTAAACCTCCTCGGATACTCTACCCTCTTGAAAATGAGAGTCGAGAACGCGAAATGGACATACACAGTGACTTTTATCTCCACGACAATACATCGGCGAAGCACCTTGGCTTTGGAGCTAACGTGTTAGCATCGTCCTTGTCTGCACATCGAGGCAGAAGAAACATGCCCCTGACTGGAAGGATAGACAGAAAGTCAATAATACTACTATTACTTCTACTATCAGGAGACACTGAACTCAACCCTGGACCTGCAGCAACACGGTTAATGTTGTCCCGACTGGCGAAGACTAGCAATGCTACTGCTAGCGTCGCCATCGAAGCTAACTCGGCTACCGGCTCATCTCAGCTCAAGCTCACCTGTGCTCCAGCGGTCGGCGGCTCGGCGGAGGACTTTGCCCCGTTCATCGACACGGTCGGAGGCTCGGCGGCGGCGGTGGAGGACGACCCGGTCATCAGAGAAGGCAGCGACTCAGCGGCGGTGAACGACGCGGCGGCTGCGGTGGACGGCGACCCAGACATCGGTGATTGCGGGGAACTGCACGAGATGGCGGGGGTCCACGCGACCTCTCCCGGGTCCCGGACGGTCGAGGACGCGGCATACACAGGATTTAGAGGCGCCTTTACACAAACATTTTCGTTATTCTCGTTCTCTTTGTCTTCAAAAAAGCCCGCCAAAAGGAAACCAAACCCATCCCCCAGCAACCCTACCTGGCTTCCTCCTCCCTCTCCCTCCCCTCCCCCTTTCTCTCCCTCCCCCTTCACCTGGAGGACGATCAATATGCCCCTCTCTCTCTCTCCTCTCTCTCCTTGCTCTTCAACTGCAACAGCAATAATAACCAACAATTTTTCTGGTCAGTACCACAACACAGTGGACTCTGATGCTCTTTTTGGTTCCAGTGGACTACACATCATCCACCTTAATGTGAACAGCCTCTCTGGAGCCAAACTCGACCAAATCAGAGAAATGTTCCTCAACACGAAGGTAAAAATCTTGTGTTTCTCTGAAACCAAATTTGATCAAAGTATTTCTGACTCAGAGATAGAAATACAAAACTTTTCGGTTATCAGAAAGGATAGGAATAAACACGGTGGGGGCGTTTGTATGTATATTCACCAGGATATTAAATACATAACTCGCACTGATCTTAATCACAATGACCTGGAATCTGTGTGGGCGGAAATCAAATTTAAAAACGCTAAGCCGGTACTAATAGGGACTGTTTATAGACCCCCTAATCAGAGTGATTTCTATGGGGCTTTGGAAGAATGCTTGGCGGGGACAGACAACATGGAGAAAATTATAACTGGGGATCTGAACACAGATATTCAACGCAAAGATGTGCCTGTCTTCAGATCCTTCAGCAAGTTTTGTAATCTGCACGGTCTTTCCCAGCTAATAGCGCTACCCACAAGGGTGTGTGATTCCACCCAATCAACCATAGATCTCATTCTCACTTCAGACCGGCCTAAAATAAAAAATAGTGGGGTCATGATCTGTGGTCTTAGCGACCACTATCTAACCTTCTGCACCCGTAAAATAGCTAAACCTAAAGCCAATGGCCACATAACAGCCCAATCCAGATCCCTCAAAAAATACTCCAATGACAATTTCAATTTAAAATTAGATGAGTGGGACTGGTCCCCTGTGCTCGCGAGCAACCTGGTCGATGTCGCTTGGGATCGCTTCAAAACGGCGTTCCTAAAGATACTAAATGACATGGCTCCCGTGAAAACAGTCAGGATCAAAGCCCGCTCGGAACCATGGATGAATCCGGACCTATTAGCTGCCATAAAAGACAGAGACAGGAAATACTCTGAATACCAAAAATGTAAAACAGAAGTAGATAAACAACCCAATAATATCAACCTCAAATTACTCCTTTCAACTCTCAAAAAGCAATGCAATAAATTAAGAAATAAGTCAACCAACCTGACTAAATCCTTAAAAAAAATTACATTAACGACAAAATAGAGGAAAACACGAATAAGCCACGTGAGCTCTGGAAAATTCTCAACAACCAGCTTCCTGGTTGCAGCCAGAAACTTAAAACAAGACTCACCAACATCAGCATCAAGGAGGGTGACTCCCTCATTACAGACAAAATGGAGGTAGCTAGCAGACTTAACATCTTTTTCACCAGCATAGCCGCAACTCTTGTCAACAAGCTGTCCCACCACTCTGGTCGCTTTGGTGTAGAACACATTAAAGCCTTCTACAGAAAGCTAGGAGTATCCAACGATGATTTCAAATTAGAAATGGTCACAGCTGATGAGGTGTTTAAAAAATTGAGCGCGCTCCACCCTAACAAGGCCACCGGCCTTGATAATATTCCCTCCAGATTCCTCAGGGACTCTGCCTCCATCATTGCCCCGATCATCACGCACATAATAAACCTATCAATTACACAAGGCCAAGTACCAAAAGATTTTAAGATAGCAAGAGTAACTCCCCTCTTTAAAAAAGGAAGCAAATTGGAACCTGGCAACTACCGACCTGTTTCTATTCTCAGCTCCATTTCGAAAGTAATGGAGAAAATAGTTTATGAACAGGTCGATAGTTACCTTGCCACTAATAAACTCATGTACAAATTCCAATCCGGCTTCAGAACTAACCACTCCACTGACACATGCCTTCTCTATCTGACCGACCACATCAAACATGAGGTGGACGCGGGCAAATACTGCGGCATGGTCATGCTGGAACTTCAGAAGGCCTTTGACACCGTTAACCACGCTATACTGTTGGATAAGCTCAGAGCAATCGGATTTAACAAAACCTCATGGAGCTGGATGCAATCTTACTTTGAGAGGAGGGAGCAGGTGGTAGAGGTGAACGGCACCGTGTCCCCCCCCCCTCTCGGTGAGCTGTGGAGTCCCCCAAGGCAGTATATTGGGGCCTTTACTGTTCCTAATATACATAAACGACTTGTATCAGACAAGGACAAGTCACAGGTGGAGAAAATCCTCAGTGCTGAGCTCTGAAGAACTTGCACCTGGCTCGCTGACAACAAGCTATCCATCCACTTGGGTAAAACAGAATCCATCCTGTTTGGGTCCCACATCAAACTTAAGAGAGTCAATGACTTCAACATAAAAGTAGGTGACAGTGTCATCACCAGGAAAGATGAGGTCACCTACCTAGGTTCCATTCTAGAGGCTAACCTTTCCTGTGACAAAATGGCAACCAAGGTAATCAAAAAGGTTAACCAACGAACGAGATTTCTCTACAGAATTTCCTCTCTGGTCAACAAAAGCACCTTGAGGATTCTGGCGGGAACTCTCGTTCAACCCTTTTTCGATTATGCATGCACCTCCTGGTACCCTAGCACCTCCAAAACCCTCAAATCTAAACTCCAAACATCTCAGAACAAGCTAGTCAGGTTACTTCTAGACCTCCACCCCAGATCCCACCTCACTCCTACCCACTTCTCTAAAGTGGGCTGGCTCAAGGTGGAGGACAGAGTTAAACAACTTGCACTGAGCCTAGTCTATAAAATCCGCTACACCTCCCTGATACCGAAGTACATGTCAAACTACTTCCTTAACGTAAATGACCGCCATAACCACAACACCAGGGGGTGCTCCACTAACCACGTTAAACCCAGATTCCGAACTAACAAAGGTCTTAACTCATTCTCTTTCTATGCCACATCAATGTGGAATGCGCTCCCAACAGGTATAAAAGAAAGGGCATCTGTATCCTCCTTCAAAACCGCAATAAAAGTTCACCTCCAGGCAGCTACAACCCTAAACTAACACCCTCCCCGGATTGCTAATAATCAAATGTAAACAATCAAATGCATATACTTTTTCTTTTTCTTATGCCTTCTGATCTCTCTCTCTATGTCCACTACTTGATGTCCATACCCCCCCCCCCCCTATCCCCCCCCCCCTCCACACCCCTGATTGTAAATCATGTAAATAATTCAATGTGATTATCTTGTGTGATGACTGTATTATGATGATAGTATATATGATAGTATATATCTGTATCATGAATCAATTTAAGTGTACCCCGACTTAAACAAGTTGAAAAACTTATTCGGGTGTTACCAATTAGTGGTCAATTGTACGGAATATGTACTTCACTGTGCAACCTACTAATAAAGGTCTCAATCAATCAATCAAACCTGCTCTTGCGTCAGGCCTCTGTATCGAATCCCTCCATCTCTCGGAGGCCGGATGATGGCACAGCCTGGTCAGAGAAGAAGAAGGGAGGGAAAAAGAGCAAAGATGGAGGCTGATTCTCTGACGTATATGCAAGTTTATCCGACAAACTCTGCGCTCTCAACGGACTGCATTCCAGCCCGCCGCCGCACAATCCCACACACAGCCAGGCGGACACACAAATTACCTTTGGCTGATGAATTATGTATGGGCACCACAAGAGATGGAAGAGCGGCGAGAAGCAGCAGAAACAATGGCGGCGCCTGCATGGCTCCACCTGACGAAGAAAAAAACGGAAGCAGAATTGAGGACTTTCGGGTGAAAAGAAAGGGGGCGACAGAGGAAAACGAGGTGACTGAGAAGATTCTTAAATTGTGTCTGTCTTCTTCACTTCCTTCACAGTTGTGTTTTGGCTCCACATCGCATCAAAAACACTCATTTAAGCGTTTGATGTCATAATGAGAAAAGAGAACAGCTTGTGTAGTGGATCTGAAATGTGTCTTTTGCAAGATGTGCGGTGGCATCCCACAAGGGAATGAGCCATCAGCTTGTCTTAAACCACAAGATATCAACAAAACACAAAGTGCAGTCGAGCGTCTGCTACAACAAACCCAGTAAACATTTACAAATACAGACGTTAGACTTTTGACATATCGGCCAATCGTCAGTATCGCACGATTTTCTTGAAATAGTATGTGATCGCCATTTAATGCCGACCCCCTCTGGCTACTATTTGTTTTCTTATTAGTTCCCCGGCTGACAAGCAGCTAGCAGAAAAGTATGTGTCTCCATACGCAGTGAGTAGCCGCTCCACTAAGTTAATAATAATCACCTTCACTATGGCAAATAAACTGCATTTCTTAGTATCTTAAAAATCCATCCATCCATCCATTTTCTACCGCTTGTCCTTTTCGGGTTTGCGGCAAGTCGCCACCTCATCGCAGGGCCAACACAGATAGACAGACAACATTCACATTCACACACTAGGGCCAATTTAGTGTTGCCAATCAAGCTATCCCCAGGTGTGTGTCTTTGGAGGTGGGAGGAAGCCAGGCACAGGGAGAACATGCAAACTCCACACAGAAAGACCCCGAGCCCGGGATCGAACTCAGGACCTTCGTATTGTGAGGCACATGCACTAACCCCTGTACCACTGTGCTGCCCATCTTTAAAAATCATCAAGCATTATTATTACTGGAGAGCGAGAGAGGCATGCTAACCGCTAAGCCATTTTTAAACAAGAGAAGAAGTAAGTGCTTAGTAACGGCAGGAAGTAGGCAGTTATAACAGGAAATTTATTTTAACCACTAGTAGATTGCATTAATTGTAATAGTCTGACAATTGTATAGAGGATACTATGTCCCCATTTAGTTTACGACGTTAGTACTTCAGGTCAATGACCTTTAATTAAGATCTGAATGGTGTAAGCGCAGCATTTACAATTATGACCCAATGCAAACAACCTTCCCTAGTCATGGTGCAAAAAACAAAAATCCAATCAACACAAAATGTCAATAGACATGATCACTGAACTTAGCGGAAATTCTTTTTTTTTTTAAGTCAAAGCACCATAAAAATAAAAATAAATTACACCCATTTAAATCCATTACAAAGCATGATGAGAAAAACGCAAAACACTCTCTACACTTATTCACGTTTGGCGCATTTTAGCTGCTTGGTATTTCTGATTGATTACAAAACTTTAAGGAGGTTGTTACGGAAGTAAACAAGGTGGAAGTCAAACTTTCACATACTCTTACTATCCAATTATATTGATTATTAATTATATATACATTATATTAACATAATATGTACACATATATATGTATAGGCTATAAATAAATGAATACATTTAAAAAATATATATACCGGTATATGCCGTTTTTGTCATTGAAAACTTTTTTTATGGTAAAACACAAAATATGCAATATTTCTTCCAATATTTGATTATTAATTGTAGCCTTACATGTCAATAATTCATAACAACATTGATTTTGATTTATTATTTTTTGAGCAAAGACAGTTTTAGAAAAAACAAAAACACTAATATTTAGTTAAGTCACACAATACCTTTTTTTTTTTTTTTAAATCTCGAGCTCAACTTCAGATCTATCCATCAATTATAAGGATTTGTAAGTTTTATAATATGTTTTCGTTTTAGACTTAGACAAACTTTATTGATCCACAAGGGAAATTGTTCCACACAGTAGCTCAGTTACAAAGGGTGGAAAGGGTAAGGTAAGGCAAAGCTCTCAATTTACATATTATATATACAGTATATAACAGGGGTCACCAACGCGGTGCCCGCGGGCACCAGGTCGCCCGTAAGGACCAGATGAGTCGCCCGCGGGCCTGTTCTAAAAAAAAAAAAAAAATTTTTGTTTTTTTTTTCAAATTTTTGTTTTTTTAAATTAAATCTACATAGAAAAAACCCAAGATACACTTTCAATCAGTGCATCAACCCAAACAACCTCCCCCATGCACACTCATCCACACCCACTCACACAAAAGGGGTTATTTCTTTCTGCTACCAATATTCTGGTTCCCACAACATAGACAACACATCTGCAAGGGACACAGTCCCTGAAGCACATATAATTGTATAGGCTGCTGGTCCACTAACATTTTCATTAATTACTATTTTTTATGTAATTATTTTTATATTGTTTTACTTTCTTTTTTATCCAAGAAAATGTTTTTTATTTATTTATCTTATTTTATTTTATTTTTTTAAAAAGGGCCTTATCTTCAACAGACCAGGTTGTCAATGAAATTAGATTTGTTTAAATGGTTTTTAAAACCAGGTCCAGTCCAGATAATGTCCAAGTCGGACTCAGCAACACACACCTTCATTCATGTACACAGAAAAAAATTAGGGAACACAACAGATTGCATATAATTTATAAACAAAATTACATTTTCAAAATAAGCATTTATGTACAGTCCAGATTATGTCCAGGTCACTCAAATTAGGGAACACAACAACAGATATCATATAATCTATAAACATAATTATACTTTCAAAATAAGCCTTTGAGGACTTCTCATCTTTTTTTTAATGTTTTTTGGCATCATTATCGTTTTCAACCATGTAACTTTCTAAAGTTAGAAAATACTGAATAAATGTTTTAAAGAGAGTAATACTAAGTGAATATCTGTTTTTGGCCTTAAAAATAAACATTTTACGGAGTACTATAATTAAATTGACTAAATCATGATTGTCAATGAACTCTCCTAAAATAACAGAAACCACATTAAGCTTCATAAACAAACCAATCCTTAAACACATTTTTTCAACTTCCACCCAAAACAAAGAACAATATGACAATACCAAAACAAATGCAGGGTGGATTCAGACTCCTGACAACAAAATCGGCAATCATCTGACTCTGTCATATTCCATCATTTTAACATTTTCCCTGTGGGCAAGAAGTTATAAATAATTTTAATTTGAAAATAACGATTTTGCACATCGATAGTAGTTTTATAGATTAGTTTGAATATGGCATCCCATGGCAACGGGCAGTCAACAAAGTCCTCCCATTTTCCATATGTGTTGTATGGGGCAGCCTTCAAAGATTTCTTTATTAAATAAAAATTATATATTTTTCTATTTATTTTAGTTCCTTTTTGCCAACTAGAATTTCTTATTAGAGGTTTACAAACTAATAATTTAGTAGTTCCATAATTAATTATTTGTTTCCATCTTTTCCCAATTACTCCAGTTAGTTGATAAAATGAAAAGCTTGAGCAAGCATCACCATACATAGTTCTAAATTCATCATACTTCAGCATTTTACCATTCTCATTGATAATATCATTGACAAAAATGATTCCTCTTTCAAACATATTTTTCCAAAAGAAAGGCTTTCCATCTATTACAGACCTGGGCATTCTGCGGCCCGCGGGCCGCATCCGGCCCTTTGTGCGTCCCTGTCCGGCCCGCGTGAGGCCAATTATAAATTACAAAATAAATTTTAAAAAGTATCTATGTCGAGTGTGCAATACAACGGTGCTGCTTTTGTTTTGAAAATCGTTATTTGTATTACTTCCGTGTGGACGTATGCGTGTGCGTGATTGTGAGTGAATGTGAACAGCTGCAATCATTAATTACAAAATAAAGTTGAAAAAACATCTATGTTGTGCGCGCAATACAACTGTGCTGCTTTTATTTTGAAAATTATTATTTATGGGCGTGTGTCAGTGTGTAACCTGCGAGTGAAGGTGCACATGCAGCGACAAGTGATGCACGGTTTACACCCGAGACGCTAAAAAGAGAAAAGTTGATGAAGAATGGCGTGTTTCCAACAAGACATGGACTGCCATGCAACGTTCCCTCTAAGGTGCGTGCCTGCGCAATTGCGCACTGCTCAAGCGTCTGCTGCGCGCAGCAAATATATGCCGCGCACCAAATCAAATCCCATCTGAATTCTAAACAAAATAAACATATTTATTCTATGTAATTTTGCAATGCAACTTTGAGTGACAGTGACAACAAGCGGCCCTAACGGTGTTCGTCAACACCGTTCAATTGAACACCGTTCAATTATTGTAACGTCTATCGAGATGCTTCGAGGCCAGGAATTATATCGATCACTTTATTGAGCAAAACTGTTTATATTCGGACATAACCACACCAAAAACATGAGTAAAACACTTCTATCTCGAAAAACTAGTCATTTTCTGCCGTACAAACCAGGCCAAAACCAACTTGTCATCTGTCACCAACACGCATAGCACTAAACCACTGGTGCGTTTATGGCCACACAAAAAGTCGGACAACTCAAACATCACACAAAGTTACACTATGACTCCTCAGTCATACGTGTGCTTATTTTACCGTCATTTATTATTAATTTTAATTTATTTATATTAGTCATGGAATGCTGTTACATACACTATGTTGAAGTATTACTATTATTATTAATTATTATTATTATTATTATTATTATTATTATTATTTATCTTACGGTATACATCAAAAATAATATTGAGCAAAATTTAATTGAAATATTGTCGATGTGGCCCTCCAGCAGTGCTCGGGTTGCTCATGCGGCCCCCGGTAAAAATTAATTGCCCACCCCTGATCTATTACAATATTAGAGTTCATCCATATTATCTGCTGCAAAATATCGTCTCTTTTTTCTGGCACATAAAATTGAAAACACCACTATGAGTGGATTGTTTCCTTTATGAACCCCGCCATGTTTCCCAGCAGACTCTCTACATAAGAAAAATGGAAGGGGATCACTTGTAAAAAAGGATACAATTTCTTTTGATACAGTACATGTTTTTTGTCCAACAGGACACTTGTGTACCACTCAATGTTTAAATACATCTTTGGAACAATTGATGCTTTTAAAGACAGACACATAGCTTCAAGGTTGAGAAGTTTCAGGCCCCCATATTCATACTCTTTGTACAAAACCTTTCTTTCAATCTTTTCTGGTTTGCCGTTCCAGACAAAATCGCTCCGCTCATAAATCTTAAAAAAGTTTTGTGATGGAGCTGGTAATGACAAAAACAAATAAATAAATTGAGGAATAATTAACGAGTTGGCAATAGACATTTTACCATACAAGGTTAGGGATTTCCCTTTCCATAATTGCATAATTTTGTCCAGCTTTCTCAGTCGATTATCATAATTTACTGAGCCTAGATCTTCCAGATTTTCTGGGACAACAACACCAAGTATGTTAACTGGTCCATCTGTCCACAAAACAGGCACTTTGCATTCCATTCGAAAGGACGTTCCCTTTAGATTTCCGATCCTTAACATTTTACATTTATCATAATTAAGCTTAAGGCCAGATTGCTGTGAAAATATGTCCAAAAGATTAAGAAGGTTCCGCAAACAATGAGGAAAAATCTTATCTTTGTGAATTAGCCTTTTCTGACATGAACTTCATCAAGAACAAACACAGAACACGCCTCACTCATGCACATCTGCAAGACTCACTCAGAGTTGCAGTGTCAAGTTACACACCAGAGTACAACACACTAGTTAACAGCATGCAATGCCAGGCTTCCCACTAACTGACAAAGAAACAGATAACAGATTTGGTGTCCAGTTCAAAGTGTGACATGATTTAAAAATTTGAGAGTTTACTTTTGTATTTTACATGAGTTATTATTTGTACAAACATGGTGCAAAGTAATTCATGATTTGTTAAACAATGTTAGTGGCTAGCTAGTTAAAATGGGATATTGTGATTTCACAAGACTGTCTTAGAAGTGATCATTTGAAAATGTTCAATTTGAAAAATGTGCACTTAGAGAAAATATAAAAATAAAGTTTTGCATATTGATATTTATCTGTTTCTATATATATTTATTGTGAGAAATCATTAAGATGATCAGTGTTTCCACAAAGATAAATATAATTAATTATTAATAATAACGGAGTTAAAGGTAAATTGAGCAAATTGGCTATTTCTGGCAAATTATTTAAGTGTGCATGAAACTGGTAGCCCTTCGCATTAATCAGTACCCAAGAAGTAGCTCTTGGTTTCAAAAAGGTTGGTGACCCCTGGTATATAATATAAACTGATATATATACTATATTATATTTTTAAATGTAACAGCTGCAGCTAAAAAAAAGGGCAGCATAAAAATAGAGTGTAGATCCAGCAGAAAATATACATTATAAACAAAGAGAGGTGGCTTCATGCCGTTTTTGTCATTGAAAACACAGGTTTTATGTCAAAAACTCAAAATATGCATTATTTTCCTCAAAAATATTTCAAAGTGGAATATTTAAAATGAAATAATTGGAGCCTTCAATAGCTCATAACATTATTTTTTTAGCAAGAATAAACAGCCTGCATGGCTGTCAACATTACAACTTTTTCTCCTTACATTCGCTCTTTTATTCCCCCATTTTTTTTTGGAATATTATTTTAAGGATGTGCCTCAGGACGTTAAAAAAATAGCTGCAGGCAGCAAATGGCCCCTGGGCCGCACTTTGGACATTGCTCTAGTCCCACGAGTGTGTGGAGCCTCAAGTGCTAAAAATAGCTGCTCATTTGCACTTTGGAATAACAAAGTATTTCTTTGTGAAACACTCGGAAACTTCAAATGAGATGAAGTGTGTGTGTGTGTTTGTGCGTGTGTGATGGAGGAGGTGGGGAGGGACCTAAAAATGAAAATACACCTCCGTGAGGGAGACAGATGGCAACGAAGCTTGCCGGTGGAAGACAGTCAAAAGCTGCTGGAGACGAACACGCACATTCGCCACAATATTTTCTTGAGTTCCGCGCAGGAAGTCAGGGGAGGGGTGGAAGGAGCGAGTGGGATAGCCCACCGGGAGTCATTAAAGGCAGCACATCACACACCGGGCCGGATGAAAGCAAAGCGGCCTGTAAATTCTCCAGCACGAAGGGGTGGAGGATGGAGGAGTGCATGTCAACTGGCCTCCAGCTAAAAATGCAATTAAAGCTTCAGAACCACGGACAGCGCCCCCCATCTCTGCACCGGAACACTGCGACCCACCGATGGGTGCTCCTCCTTAAAATATTCATACTCTTATGCAAACACTTTCTGCACTAAAATAGACTGAATACACTTGGGTTTATTTTGGGACCAATACACAGGCTTTCCATTCAACAGCGCGCTAGCTCTGATGTGAAATATTGATTGAAAATTAGAGACGTGAGCACACTCCAGGAACTAATTTGAATGATGATAACAGTAATAATAATAATAACGTTTAGATGGGAACAACTACTTTGTGTCCGTTATAGGAGAGCAAAGTGAGGCGACAGGAAACAAACATTAGGTGTGGACCAGAACCCACATTTGTAAAACGTGTTGTGATATTTACGTTAAAATATGTGTCATCATATCCTATAATAGAAACATCTAAACATGGATTCATGCGGTATTTGTTGTTATAATGAACGGTATTTGTTGTTATAATGAACTTTTCTCTTCAGTCAGGTTGTCATATAGTCATACACAACAATAATGATTACCAAAAACACTGGTTCTCAAACCTTTTTTCACCAAGTACCAACTCAGAAAACACTTGGCTCTCCAAGTGTATAATGACCAATATTAAAATACAGTAGCGTAGTAGGCCTAAGTATTCATTAAAAACAAGGCAGAAGTTTTATTTACAACTATATTTAATATTTTTGGCCACTGTAACATTACACACAGTTTGAACAGTGCCACTGCCTTTGAATATTTGACTGATTGTTTGGCGTACCACTAAATGGAGCCGGCGTACCCCTGAGAATCACTGCCATGGAACCAATAATGGAACTTGTTGTGAGGTAAGAAAGGGTCTGGCACCTCATGATGTCAGGTGACAATAACGCTGTTTTTCTTCTACATTATATGCCTTCAAAGGCGGTGTGGTTTTACATTATATCGGTTTTATTATAAAGCAGTTAACGTCTTATTTTAAAAAAATTAAATGTTGCTTAAAACGTTTCCTGTGGGTTTAATGAAGGTTTGACAGTCGCTAACAGTATTGATGGAATAAAAATGTATGTGTTCTCTTCATGTCTGCTAATATCGTGATACATGCTAACGGTATTGATAAAAATATCACAAGAATGGAAAAACAACTATTTATATATATGTTTTATCTTCTTGTATGCTAATATTGTAAAACTTGCTAACAGTTTGGCCAAAACAATATCTCAATATTGCCAAGACAAGTATTTTTATATACTTTGTGTTCTCTTCATGTATGCTAACATTGTGATGGATGCTAACAGTATTGCCAAAAAATATCACAATAATGGCAAAACAACTATTTCTATTTATCTTAATTTATGCAAATATTGAAAAACTTGCTAACAGTGTGGCCAAAAAATATCTCAATATTGTCAAGACAAGTATACTTTATCTGTACTCTTCATGTATGTTAATATTGTGATACATGCTAACAGTATTGCTAGAAAATATCACTATGATGGCAAGAGAACTATTTCTGTATATGTTTTACTTTCATTTATGCTAATATCGTCACACTTGCCAACAGTATTGCTGGAATAATATCGTAATAACGCCAAGACAACTCTTTCTATATGTTTTCTCTTTGTTTATGCTAATATATTGAGAATTGCTAACAGTATTAATGGAATAATATTGCAATTATGGCAAACCAACTGCTTCTATTTCTCTTCATTTTTGCTAATACTGTGAAACTTGCTAACAGTAATGCCTAAAAATATCGCAATAATGACAAATATTTCTATATAAGTTTTTACTTCATTTGTCCTAAAATCATGAGACTTGCTAAATGTATTGCTAAAATGTTTTGCAATGATGGCAAGACAAATATTTCTATAAAAGTTTTCACTTCATTTATGCTAATATTGTGAAAATCACTAACCGTACTGTTCCAAAATATTGCAATAATGAAAATATAACTATTTATTTATGTTTTCTCTCCATTTGTGTCAACATCAAGATACTTGCTAACAGTTTTCTAAAAAAAAAAATTTCAATTATGGCGAGACAATTGTTTCTATGTAGGTTTTCTCTTCATTACTGCTGATTTTGTGATAAACGTTAACTGCATCGTCGGAGTATCATGATAAATTGGTGAGACAGACAACTGATCTTAGAGACCAGGAGTGTGCAAAGTACGGCCTATAGCTATTTTTTTAAGCATTCTAAAAGTAATGTGCTAGCTTTGTTTAGCTAATTTTGCAGGTAAATACTTCAGTGTCAAATATCTTGTTAATTGACGAACAATACCTGCTAGAATGCTAACGTTAGTATGCTAGCTTTTGTTACCTAATTATTAGGGGAAAAAATCGATTCGAATTCAAATCGCGATTCTCATGTTGTACGATTCAGTATCGATTCTCATTTTTCAAAAATCGTTTATTTTTATTTTTATTAATCAATCCAACAAAATAATACAAAGCAATACCATAACAATGCAGTCCAATTCCGAAACCAAACCCGACCCAGCAATACTCAGAACAGCAATAAACAGAGCAATTGAGAGGAGACACAAACACGACACAGAACAATCTAAAAGTAGTGAAACGAAAATGAATATTATCAACAACAGTATCAATATTAGTAACAATTTCAACATAGCAGTGATTAAAACTCCCTCATTGACATTATCATTAGACATTTATAAAAAAAAATTTTTAAAAAAGAACAATATTGTCACAGTCGCTTACACTTGCATCCCATCTCATAAGCTTGACAACACACTGTGTCCAATATTTTCACAAAGATAAAATAAGTCATATATTTGGTTCATTTAATAGTTAAAACAAATTTACATTATTGCAATCAGTTGTTAAAACATTGACCTTTACAATTATAAAAGCTTTTTACAAAAATCTACTACTCTGCTTGCATGTCAGAAAACTGGGGTAGATCCTGCTGAAATCCTATGTATTGAATGAATAGAGAATTGTTTTGAATCGGAAAAATATCGTTTTTTGAATCGAGAATCGCGTTGAATCGAAAAAATCGATTTATGATCGAATCGTGGCCCCAAGAATCGATATGGGTGAGGGCCGACATCCGGGCAACTGAGCTACATACGGGTTCTTCGAGCCACAGCAACCAGACTGGCTCGAAAAATCAAATCAGTTGTTAAAACATTGACCTTTACAATTATAAAAGCTTTTTACAAAAATCTACTACTCTGCTTGCATGTCAGAAAACTGGGGTAGATCCTGCTGAAATCCTATGTATTGAATGAATAGAGAATTGTTTTGAATCGGAAAAATATCGTTTTTTGAATCGAGAATCGCGTTGAATCGAAAAAATCGATTTATGATCGAATCGTGGCCCCAAGAATCGATATGGGTGAGGGCCGACATCCGGGCAACTGAGCTACATACGGGTTCTTCGAGCCACAGCAACCAGACTGGCGTTGAAAACAAACCGTTGCCATTACTCTTTAACCTGTCGACCTACGCTGGTTAAACCCGTCATTCTGCCTCCAAAATGCCGAAAAACTGTGTTGTTTTTGGTTGTGCTAACCACAACTGGAAACAGGGAAAACAAAGGTTGTATTTTGTTCTGCCAAAGCGTGATAAAAGCCCACAGAGACGAGACAAATGGCTCGCAGCTTTACACTGGGAAAACAAGGACGGTTCTCACTGGAGTGCCCCAAAGTCCTGGGTCGTGTGTTCGGATCACTTCGTTTCTGGTAAACATAAGGAACAAAAATCCACCTTCTTAACCACAACTTGGCTATACGTCCGTGCTAATGTTGTACTTGTTGAATTTGTACCTTATAACGTTCGACAGCTGAAGTTGTTGTTGTACAAAAATAACATGCGGTATATACTATATAGTCTATAGCCTAGCTAGCTATTTTCGAAAACCGGACAACGAGAGGATACCAAATGCAGCGTTAAGATGGACACCACCGGGAAAACGTAAACCAGGGCGGCCAAAGAACACATGGCGAAGAACAGTTGAAGGGGAGCTGAAAGAGATGAAGCTTACATGGGGCGAGGCACAGAGAGGAGCACAGCAGCGAGATGAATGGCGTCGAGTCGTCGAAGCCTTATTTCCCATCCGGGAAGAAGAGGATTAAGTTAAGTAAGTAATATACTATATAGTCTATACCATAGGTGTGGACTCGAGTCACATGACTTGGACTCGAGTCAGACTCGAGTCATGAATTTGATGACTTTAGACTCGACTTGACAAAATGTAAAGAGACTTGCAACTCGACTTAGACTTTAACATCAATGACTTGTGACTTCACTTGTACTTGAGCCTTTTGACTTGACATGACTTGCTACTTTCCCCAAAACCCAAAGCTTAAAAAGTTATTTGGGAGCGCTCCGTATTTTTCATTTCCTCCGTCTGTGTCTATCAGCGTGTTGTTCCTGTCAGCTGGTGTGCTCTCAGTACAACAGCCAATCAAATTAGATCTACGTTGTTTTCATCACACAGCATTCATCCAATCAAATTGCAGGAGAACCAATGAGACGAGTTGTCAAACAACGCGCTAGTGAGAAAAAATTATGCCAAAGTTGGTTTCGTTCGGGTATAAAAACTACGACTTGGTCAACAAAAAACGAATTGCCGTATGCAAATCACGCAGTTCGAATATTACAGACGAAGACGCAACAACTTCCAACTTCGTTCGACATTTGAAGTTGCACAAAGAAGGGCAAGTTTTGAATGTAAGCTAACGTTTATTGGCTAAGTAACTTAACTTTTATTTGCTGTGTAGTTAAATGAGTGAGGCTGTAAACTCACTGCTAACGTTATAATCATAGACATCTTATAAGTAGACTCAGCATGGAGCGCTACTGCCTACTGGCGCAGACGAGACGCGGGGCCGCCATCTTGGAGTGGTGATCCACTCCACTCAGTGCAATTCATTTGGCAGGAGCAATGAACTGTCAGCGCATTTAATTCATCTTACCTCACTGAATACCACTGATTTCCACGCGCTTTTTTGTCATACGTGTAGCTATGATAACGGACACATGTTTTGGCATGTTTTATTATTCATAGTTTGCTTAACAGTAATATAATATTCTTATACGCTATAAGTGACCAGACGTCCGAGATCAAAACTGGGAATATAATCCCAGAGAAGGGGGGAAAAAATGGTCAGCTATTTTTAAATTGAAGAAACAATATGATTAGGTTATATATACATGCGTATATCCTACATAAACAATGTATGAATACATTAGATATCTATATATCTTATAGACTGTATCTCTGTTGCTGCAGCAGCAGAGAGTTTATTCTGTCTTGACACTTTGTATTGATATTTTGTATTACATTCTTCCCTTAAATGATAATGTTTACACTGATTGTTATATATGTATTTTTGATGTATGTCGCTTTGGATAAAAGCGTCTGCCAAATACTTAAACATATATAAACACCTTACAGTCTTTATATCAGCTAAAACCACCGATCTGTTTCACTGGATTCAGAATAAAACCAAATTCTGTCTTACCCAACAATGTTAGTATTTGAATATTGTTACTTGAAGACTTATTCCTGGTTACAATTCTACTGTTAAGAAAGTATTGTCTTATACTTTGCCAAAAATGAGAATGCATCATAATCAGTGGCGGATGGTGAATTTTGTTTTAGGTGGGGCTGAAAGTTTGTAAACCAAACCCCTGTAGGGGCGTCATCCTCCCCCAGAAGATTTATTTGTGATTTTCACATACAAATATTGAAGATCTTTGCTCCTTCTCAACTCTGTGGTAATATTATTTTCACAAAATACAACCAATAGTACGTTAATGTTAAATCTTACTTGTGAAAAGTAATCCCCCGATTCCTATTTTCAACAGTCCGCTCATTTGAGTAGGAAAACGCTGAACACCAGCCAGGCATCTTTGTTTTCTACCTGTCAACTGTCAGTTTAGGCTGCTCGCCGACTCCTCATCACCACTTCAAGATGGCGGCCAAATTGCCAATGATGCGTCTACTTATAAGATGTCTATAGTTATAACGTCATTGCAAACACGGCAATCTGTTGCGTCTACTGCAGTTCGCTACCTTATTCATACTTTTTGTCATGCGATTTTTTTTAAGCAGGGTTGCATGAGGTACCTAGACTTAACGTTATGTTAGTCAATGTATCACACACAGTAACGTAACGTTAGACGGCGGTCAGCAGCACCATGTATTTTAGCCACCTACAAAAAAACAAACATAGTCAAATAAAGGTCAGTTAAAATGTATACTATATTAAGAATATGTGTACATATTGCATAGGGCCCTGACATCTAAAAAGTACAACTCTGTTCATTGTTATGTTCATGTATTAATGTTTTTCATGTGTACGCACACATCAACACACATACAGTATGAGATAAGGTAAGAACAGAATAGAAACTGCTGTGGAACTAGTTACAATGCAATATGCCATGGAAATACAATGTTAACACTTTTGTACAAATAAGTACAGTTGCACTTGTTTTTTTAAATGTGTTCTGTAAAGGAACAAAAATTACTGTTTAATAGTGCTATTATGAAGTGCAATGTCAGCACTATTTTTGTTCCTGCAATTTCAAATGCACTTGTTATAATAAATAAATACAGCGTTTTAAAAGCATACACAATCTGTGTAAATATATTAGTCTGTGGTTAAAAGGACTTGAAAGGACTCGAAACTCAAAATGCAGGACTTGGGACTTGACTTGAGACTTTCCAGTCTTGACTTTGGACTTGACTCGGGACTTGCCTGTCTTGACTCGGGACTTGACTCGAGACTTGAAGGCAAAGACTTGAGACTTACTTGTGACTTGCAAAGCAATGACTTGGTCCCACCTCTGGTCTATACCCTAGCTAGCTATTTTCGAAAACCGGTTTCGTTTAAATTTGCACTTAACAATTGGGTTTTTAAAAACCAATAAACCCTATAATTTTCATGTTGCCATTCAATACATGTAGCCCTCAAATCTCTCAATATTTTATACACTAACACTTGATCTTGTTGTTGATAACTTCCGCGTCTCTTTCTTAGTAGCGCGCAGGCTAAGCTAACTAGCAAGCTAAGCTAAGCCTGAGAAGCTTTAAAGTTCACTGAGACGAGTCTGACGCAAATAATACATTTTCGTTTTTTCACACGATATGCGAATAAGTAAAAATGCGTAAATGAAGGATTTAACGCCGACTTCCAAGCCACAACGCTCGTTAAATGCTTTTTCTGTCAATGCTGTGTTCGCTGTGAGCTGGTTTGTTTTCAACGAATTCCCGGTTGCTAGGGGATTGGTAGGCGGAAGTGACGTAGGTCCGCCCTCACCCATTGAATCGAATCGTGGGATACCCAAAGATTCGCAGCCCTACTATTATGCAGGAATACACTTCAGTGTCAAATATCTTGTTACTTGACAAACTAAACCTGCTAGCATGCTAACGTTAGTATGCCAGCTTTTTTGTTTAGCTAATTTTGCAGGCATACACTTAAGTGTCGAATGTCTTGTTACTTGACAAATGATACCTGTTAGCGTGCTAACATTAGTATGCTAGTATAATTTTTTTCTAATTTAGTAGGTATACACTTCAGTGTCATATATTTTGGTATTTCACTGTAACGAACTGTAAGCATGCAACTGTTAGCATAACACTGTTAACATGCTATCTCTTTTTAGCTTATTTTTTAGGTAAACACCTTACTCACCTTTTGGTACTTGATGCAACATTATAAACACATTTTTCAGGCACACACCCCAGAGTAACATATTTTAGTACTTGCCACATGTTACAGTTGGAATTTTAGCATGCTAACATCAAAATTCGAGCTTTTTACAGTGTCAACTGTTAGCATGCTAGCACTTCTTAGCTTTTTTTGCTTCTTGTTTTTGTTACTTGACGCCACCTGGCTAGCGTGCGAACTGTTAGCATTTCCGTTTAGCTTTGGCTCCTTAGCATTCACACGTAATTTCTACCGAAACTGCATTTTCTAGTTAATTGGAAAAAAATATATATCCTTTGATTTGTCAGTCTGACTATAAATATCGCAATAATCCTTTGTTGTATATTCACTTACACCGATGTTGAGATGCGTGCTAACAGTATCGCACTGATCATGAATTGCAGGAGTCAATGGGAAAAGGAAAGACTCAAACTGGGTATCGGTGATACCACCAGCGACTGGGTTATCGATATAAGCGATATATTATATCGCCATATTGACGCACCTGTCAAGCGCGTCTCACACTCGCCCTTAAAGATGCCGGAAGCTGCGTGGGAACCAAGCACTTTGCACACAAAAAAAGGACGTGCACGTATCGGCTCGGATGCTGCGTTCGGCGCGTGCGCGAGGGGTCACGGGGAGGGTGCCACCGGGATGGATGGAGCTGGTGTTGAGGCCGCGCGCGAGAGCCGAGCCGAGCGGAAACGCTCGGTAGCCCATCGACACCTCCTCGGTTCGGTTGTGGCGCGTATCGCGTGACCGTACCGCCAATATGAATCACGTCACTGCGCCGAACCGGGGAGGACGTCATATACCGATGCAAAGTGGACTTACTTTGGATCGGACCAGGCGGGTAAAGGAGCACTTGGGTCTTCCAGGGCAGCTGCCGGAGCACCTTGTTGAGAAATAGCATCAAATAAAAGAAAATGGTCCAAATGGGAATCTTCCGCTGTACCTTAATTCTCTTCTCGGATGGCTGTCAATCTTCACGTAAACAGGACGTCACCGCGAGCACACGGTTCGGCCTGATTCCATCTACTGCGTGTGGGAATGACACCAAAAAACGGCGTTATGAAACCATGAAAAACAAACATACATGCAATATAATGTTCAAACGCGCCCCGTCGTAGACGAAGCACCGATTCGCCGAAGCCCCGCCTCTTTCCCTTCCTCCTCCTCCCCCCCGCCTTCCCTTTACAATCTGGACCTCAGTCCTCTACGTTAGGGATGGGCGATACCACACTTTTAGGATTCGATACGATACCGATTCTTGTTATTGCATTTTCATCGATACCGATACCATTAATTTCTTATTGGCAATTTTTGTCAGTCAAAAATATTATTACTATTATTTAAGACAAATCACAAGACAAATACAGACCATTTATACCACATGTATTATGGTCAATATATAATAAAAGTAAAATTAAAATAAATAACATAAATATGAAAAATAAATTAAATATTATATATAATAATAATTATATATTATATATAATAATAATTAGATATTAGGGCTTTCCAATTATCTGTCAAATCCGAATCGCAAGAAGCTGCAGTTATTTTTTAAAGTTTGTGATATAATTAGCAATTAATGAAATATGAAATAGGCTAATGTTTTCGAAATGTAAGAAATCATGTTACAGATTAAAACCAAAATCACATTCAATCATATATTTCAAGATTTTCTTGGAAAAAAATAAAACTGTAATGCAAAGATGAAGAATCTCCAAATTGTATCTCTTTCTTATCTTGTTTTGAATACTCAAGCAATTTTCAACTAACAGTAAATTCCCCTGTGTGGAAATTATTTGAATTTAGGATAATCATTTAAACAAAAATATTCAGTAAAAAAATAAAATAAACAATGCCTGACACTGGATATGCCTGGCTGCATCGCTGTCGGCTGGCTGTGTGTGTGTTGCACGTTGACGACGCTCATTCGCTGTCTCCTGTGACGTGACTGGGCCAGCTCTATACTCTGCCAGGTACAGGGGTGTCCCAGCACATAGTAAGTTAAGTAAGTCATCAAAAACATCTGAAAGTGACGCTTGCACCCCCCACACGCCGTTTTTTGGTTTATATCGATACTTTTTTCAGAAAAGTGATGCCAAATGAGTAGCGTGTGAGTATCGATATCGATACCACAGGATCGATACGCACATCACTACTCTACGTCATCGTGCGCTTGCACAGGCGCGTAACACTCACGCCTGATACCCGCCATGAGGGTGATGCACTCACCGCAGGAACACAGTATCCTAGTCCTTATAGTAAAAACAACAATGATTGTTGGCGCACATTAATAATATGATAAATTAAGTCCATCCAGGATTTTGCATGCTTCTTTTGATGATTGATGCGACCTAAAATGAAATTAGGTAGCGCGTAGCGGGAAAGTCTTTTAGGTCAATAGCATTGCATCCATCCATCCATCCATTTTCTACAGCATGTCCCTTTTGAGATTGCGAGGGGTGCTGGAGCCTATCTCAGCTGCATTCGGGCGGAAGGCGGGGTACACCCTGGACAAGTCGCCACCTCATCGCAGGACCAACACAGATAAACATTCACACACCTCAGTGTTGTCCTTAGTGTTGCAATCAAACTATTATCAAAGTTTTCAGTCTTAAAGTTAAAGTCCCAACAATAGTCACACACACTAGATGTGGTGAAATTATCCTCTGCATTTCACCTATCCCCATGTTCACCCCCTGGGAGGTGAGGGGAGCAGTGAGCAGCAGCAGTGGCCAGCTCGGGAAAATAACTTTGGTGATTTAACCCCCAGTTCCAACCCTTGATGCTGAGTGCCAAGCAGGGAGGCAATGGGTCCCATTTTTTTAGTTTTTGGTATGACTCGGCCGGGGTTTGAACTCAGGACCTTCCAGTCTCAGGGTGGACACTCGAACCACAAGGCCACTGAGCAGGTCTTCTTTGAAATCTTAAACCCTGAAAGCATATGATTTCAATAAATCTACCAAAATATGCTGTTTGTGCACATGTTTGTGATATAACCCAGTGTTTCTCAATTATTTTGTTACGTATCCCCCACTCCGTTACTACAAATAGTGTGTTTTCTGAATGATTGTTGTAAGTACACCGCTGCATAAAATTGTATCCTTAACATTAAAAAAATGCAAAAATAATAACAGTTGTTTATTCTGTAACAGGAAAGATTTAGAGTGCATCAATTTGCCTGAAATAAAAAAATCCATCCATCCATCCATCCATTTTCTACCGCTTGTCCTGTTCGGGGTCGCGGGGGTGCTGGAGCCTATCTCAGCTGCATTCGGGCAGGAAACGGGGTACATAAAAAAAATGTAATCCTTATTTAAACTTTTTTGACCAATTTCAACCATTTGATAATAAAAAATACAATGAAACAAAATTTATAATAATAAATTCAAATCAATCAGCACCATATATAAAACACTTTCAAATACAAAACAAAAATTTATAAAAATATTTGTGCAGATTTTACTTAAAATGAGGAAGTAAGGATTAATAGCTACTGTGAGCACGTTTTGTAGTGCACAGATTTTTGAAGATGGGTTTGAAGCATGATACTGATAAAGCATCCCCCCGATTTGAGAAGCACTGATAAAACCACACAATTGAACAAAACCTAACTCGTAAGTAGAAAATGAACCATCTCTAAACCAGGAAGACACAACCCAGACCACGTTTCCAGAAAGCTAAGGACGGAGGGACAGACTTTTCCCTATTTCGATTATTCTTATTTGGTATACTTCGGAGAACCAGCCTATACAGTTGACATCTAATTTTGGTCTAATTTATCGGAGTTACAGGAACGCTCTGCTGTTTGTAAGGACCCAGTTTTTCGAACTGAACTTGCGGTCCACCAGTTGAATAGCCCAAGTGATGAAAAAGAGGACCTAAAATAGAACCTTGAGGAACACCACTAATAAGAAGTGGAACAAATGACTACTGACTACTTCTGGGGTATAAACACGCCACAACAACACCTTAGTTAGATAAAACACATTTAAAAAAACTATTCTGTCAAAAAGCTGAGGACCTAAAGGGGTGCATTGAGGAACGCCGTAGTTATGTAAATCACAAGTTTGGAACAGTGTTCTGTTTGCTAGCAAGGTTAAAATGTCATACAAGGATCAGTTTGTGTTTACAGTGATCCAAGATCCTCCATACAACAGGAACACCCTAGTGATTTTAGGAATTTGCTGCAAAAATGCCCACGTTTTGAACTGAACCTGGAGGGTGGCATGGTGTCATCCCCAGGATGGATTTGGCCCCCCAGGACACTGATTTAATCCCATTGTCAAAGGATTGTTCCACGTTGAGAAGCCGCGCATCCAGGCTTTAGTCGGATCCGGACACCTCCCGACTTTAGTTACCTATTCTCTAAACCAGGGGTCTCAAACACGCGGCCCGTGGGCCAATTGCGGCCCGCGAGACGTTATTTTGCGGCCCCCACCTTAA
Organism: Entelurus aequoreus; assembly: GCF_033978785.1. Classification (NCBI taxonomy): domain Eukaryota; kingdom Metazoa; phylum Chordata; class Actinopteri; order Syngnathiformes; family Syngnathidae; genus Entelurus; species Entelurus aequoreus. The sequence goes on along the minus strand of NC_084741.1, from coordinate 24,226,048 downwards.
TATGAAAGTTTAATGTTAGTGCGGACCGCTATTTTTAAATGAATGGCGCTTGTATGTGGCTCTCAACAATATCGAGGGCGTGCCGTGATGGCACTGCGTTTAGTGTCCTCTAGAACCTGTCACTGCACCATCTTTTTCTCCATACAAACGGCGTGCCGGCCCAGACACATGTTGTATGAGTCTTCTGCAGGCACACACAAGTGATTGCAAGACATACTTGAGGAACAGCTATGTTCACTGAGGGTGTTCGTATCAACAACTTTAACACTGTTACAAATATGCGCCACACTGTGAACCCACACCAAACAAGAATGACAAACACATTTCGGGAGAACGTCCGCACCGTAACAAAACATAAACACAACAGAACAAATACCCAGAAACCTTTGCAGCCCTAACTCTTCCGGGCTACAAAAACACCCCCGCTACCCCCAACCCCGCCTCCTCCAAACCCCGCCCACCTCAACCCCCCCACACACACCTCAACCCCCCCATCTCCCGAATTCGGAGGTTTCAAGGTTGGCAAGTATGCATTGACGTCACTTGCGTGATGCAAGCAGAGAGACATTTTGCCGCTTTTCCACGACACCCACACACGCTCTTCCTCCCTCCCTGCCTGCCTCCCTTGCTCGCCCGCCTGCTCGCTCCCGCCCCCGCTGTAAACAGTCCGGGCGGGGAAGACGAGCGGTCCGGTAGCTTCCAAAGCACTCCGCCGAAGGACCGAGCGACAATACAAAAGTGTGGTGCACTGGACCCCAGCGCTGATACTCCGACAGAGAGTCGCTGGGCGAATCAGACGTGTAACACTTAGTGGTGATGTTAGCCCATTCGTGGCTAATTGTGCTACCGTAACTGTAAACTCCACGGCGATCTTATTGTTCTGTTTTTATATATTTTTTCAATTGGAATATATTTTTACAATCTTTTATCTCATTGTAAAGAGAATTCCATAGTTTAACCCCCACCACTGATAAGCACATTTGTTTTAAAGTTGTCCTTGAATACTGATGTTGGAAATGACCTTTTCTTCTATGCTCTTCATTCTCAGAAGTGATGACAAACATTTTTTGTAAATTTGCTGGTAATGTTTTACTTTTAGCCTTAAACATGACACATAATGTCTGTAACTTTACTAGCTCCTGTAATTTCAATAAACCCGAATTAATAAATAATATGTTAGTGTGTTCTAAGTAATCTACTTTATGAATAATCTTATAGCTCTTTTCTGTTAGTTGATACAGACAAAGTTGCGGTGCACAAGGAATACAATTTGAAACGTCATTATGCAACTAGACATGCTGAGGAGTATGCAAAATACCAGGGAGATGAGAGAGTGAACCGGGTTGCAAATTTTAAAACCAGTCTACTGAGGCAACAAGATTTCGTCAAGAAAGCAAGCGAAAAGAGCGATGCAGCAGTCAAAGCTAGCTACATGGTGAGTGAGATGGTTGCTAGGGCGGGAAAGCCATTCAAAGAAGGTGAATTCATTAAAAAGTGCATGTTAGATTTTTTTTAAGAAATATTTTCTTGCGGCCCAGCCTCACCCAGTTTCTGCATCCAGTGGCCCCCAGGTAAATTAAGTTTGAGACCCTTGCTCTAAACTGAATAATTGAAGCAAAGGCACTTTCTCCTCAGTGTGTGCCATCCAACACAGTCCAAAAGATGTCAACATTTTATTGATGGTCTCATGAAGGGATGATTGCATGACATCTTCCTCGCAAGGCCACACAGTGAAGAGTCATTTAAGAGGACTCAGCTTTTCTGTACAACTGAAGAGTCAAATATTCATCAATCATGTTCATTAAGTATATGATTACTTTTACAAATCACCTCTGAACGTCACTGTCACACGCAAACCAGCAGCCATAGTTTATGTAATGTAAAGCTGTTGTTAAAAAATTATAAAAACAGTCACAATTGGATTTAAATAGCAAAAAAAAAGTTTGGCTCAAATGTGTCCAATAATAATTTCCGACTTTGAAATGAAAATTCGGACTAGTGTCAGAACACAAATTTAGTCTGAGAACTTTCTATCTCTGAACTAAATGAACATTTCCGAATTTTAATGTTTTCATTAGACTCATACATTTTTGCATCGGAAATTCTTATTTTGACATAATTCCCGAGACTAAAATATGAATTGTTACTTTCCAGTCAAAGTGTGGAGAGCGATGGAAAAATTTCTATGCTGATCATTATCGTATCGGTTTTTTACCTCGACGAACATTGTCAACATCAAAATTCATAAACCAATGTAAAAACCTGTTTAGTCAAAAGGGGAAACAAATGGCAAAGAAAGCATAAAGTCAAATCTTGTTGTTTGGCTCAAACTGTGTTTATAAATAATAATAATAATAATAATAATGGATTAGATTTATATATACGCTGCATCTAACTCTGAATGTAACGTAATTGGGAACTAATGCAAAAATCTGTTTCGTCAAAATTTAGGATTTCTAAAATTGGAGATGTAAAATTTCTAATTTAGTAGGGATCCTTACATCGTTAAGTAAAAATCCTAACGTTGAAATCACAATTTGGAAGTGCAAGCTATGCGCTAACACAGGGGTATCAAACTCATAGGGCCATAGTAAATTAGGTGTCGGACCAAGTTCAAAGACTAGCGGACCATGTTCAAAAATGTGGCAGACTAAGTTATGTTGCGGACCACATTCAATGACATGGTGGACTATGTTAAATGATGTGGCAAACTATGTTCAAAAACATGGCAGACCACGTAACGTTGGACCATTTTCAAAGACGTAGCAGACGACATAATGTTGCGGACCACGTTCAATGACGTAGCAGATCACATTAAAAAAGGTGGCTGACCACATTCAATGACGTGGCGGACTACGTTAAATGACGTGGCTAACTATGTTCAAAAACGTGGCACACCACGTAACGTTGCGGACCAGTCAAAGACGTAGCAGACCACGTTCAATGACGTGGCTGTCTACGTTAAATGACGTGGCTAACTATGATCAAAAACATGGCAGACCACGTAACGTTGCGGACCACGTTCAAAGACGCAGCAGACCACGTAACGGGCGTAAATCTCACCTGTGGCTCAAATCCTCTGAGCAATTGCAATTGCAAAAGCCTTCATAGTTAGATTTAAAAAATAAATAACGGGCAAAAAATGTTTTCAGACACAAAAATACACTTAAAACAAAGTATGCTAACGTTTCATTTGATAGTTGTTTGACAGCAAGGCACACGTCAACAATGACAATATTTGATCAACTAAAATGGTGCTCTTGCAAAAGAAAAGAAACAGCACATTTGGCGATGGCTTTTTTTTGTTTTTTCACAGGGAAGGAGGGCGGAAACAAGAGCGTCGTCATGCAGCGTTACCGCCGTCAGCGCTCAGGTTCAGCCCTAAGAAAAAATCCCATCATGCCACAAACCATCTAATCATGTAGTAAAATGCTGTGCATGCTGTCAAACGACAGAGGATATCCACGGGATCCTCTTCTTTCTAGGAACATTCATCAGGGATGACTTGAAATGTGCAAACACGACAGGAAAATGTGGAAAGTGCGACCTTGAAGACACACGTGTCACCGCATCACATTAACATCCACACCAAGCATCACGCAAGCTTCCTGTACGATTAAAGAATTCCCACCTGGTTCCCTTCAGAGAAGTGAACGTATAGTAAACTTAACTAGCGTGCAACGCTGACAAAGTCCTGCTTGAGTTGGCTTCCTGCTTGGTTCCCCACGAGGAGTGAATGTGAGCTAGCTCGGACATGTGCTACACATTTAAGTAGCTTACAATGCTGAAGGAGTGAATGAATAGCTATGTGTACTATTTAGCATAAGTGCTAACGGCTTCCCTGTCTGGTCAGTCAGTGTGTAAAGCTAACTAACGGAAATTTGCCCTGTTCCCTTAAAGAGGAGTGAATGGATAGATAGCACACATCCCATTTAGCATAAATGCTAATGGATTCTCAGCCTGTTTTGTCAGTAGAGTGAATGTATAATGCACGAGGTAACTAGCATGGAATGCTAACAGGTTTCCACCTCCCTCAGAGGAGTGATGGTATAGCGCGTGTTCCAACTAGCTTCAGTTCTGCCTGGCTCCCTAAGGAGGCGTGAAGTGAACATGCTATATAGGAAGCAATGCTGTTTCCTCAAGGGAGTTAATGTACAGTGGTAACCAACTAGCTGGTGCTGCTAACTGAGGGCTGCATTAAATTTCCGATAAAGTGTAAGTCAACGCGTGTGCTTATTTACACGTACAACCGCGTCGCTCTGGTTGAACATTTCAGCAGCTCATTCGCGATACTCCGGTTTGGGGGGGAAGAGTTCCACAATCTTCCGATGGCTACAAGTGACTGGCGCCGCGTGGCCTCACAAACTGAAGCTTCGGTGGTGCTGCTTAAGGAACTGCTGCTGGCGCTCTCGAGCGCTCATCTCCGTGGCCATCTTGTCTCGCCGGTCCATCACTCGCTCCTTCTCGCCCTCCTCCCCGGTAACACTGCCCACATCGCTCAGATCCCCGAGGTGCTCGATGGAGTCATATTTCTCCAGGTCGGAGGCGATGGTCTGCAGGCTAAAGACGGAGAGGGAATCCGAGCCCGCCCTCTCCCTCTCCCGTTCTTCCTCCTTCTCCTTGAACTTCTCCAGCAAGTGACCGGCCGTGTCCAATCGATCGTTAACCACCGCGCCGCCACAGGCCCCGCCTTCTTTCCGAGCCACGGCGTCTGACTCGGCCCCCACAGGAGGACTCCGCCCACCGCAGACAGTGGGGCGTCCTTCGTCCTGGTCCCGGCCTCTCTGGGCGTGTATCTGCTCGCTGATGTCCTCCAGGTTCTTCAGGGTGATGGAGTAGCGCATCTTGACTTTGGATACATGCTGCTCCAACTGCAGAACTTTGGTCTTGTGCTCCTGAGAAGGCAGACAGCACCGCCATCATCAGCGACAACAATGCATTCAAAGTCATGTCCTTCGTTGATGGCAGAAAATACTCAAAGAAAAGTTATACGACCATTTTCCCAAGTTACTGTGGTCACACAGTCTGCCTTCTTTAAACAAGAGATAAAACAGAGGCCATGGAACCTAAAGTTAGATATAAGAAAATGAACTCTAACTGATTCTTACAAAGTACGAGGAAGTCAACGCGTTAACCCATTTTAATATGGCGGCATCAAACAAACATGCTAGCCTTTGGAACCTTACTCCATTAACTCTCTATAGTGTTGTAGCTCAGCGTTGGACAAAACCTAATTACACGATACAGGCATTTAAATATTGATACAGTAGAAAAAAACAATCATGGAAGTATCCATAAAAACCCTAAAATTGTCTATTATATACCGGTACTTAAAACCCTACAGTATGCCTCAGTCTTAAAACCTATTTTAGAGTTTGACACCCTAAGAAACAATTACGGACAAAGACAATATATACGTACCACTGTATATGTTGTGTTAGACATCGATATTGTGACGCATCCTATATTGTTTTTGTGTATACAGTCGTAACATCACACTTAGCGGGTTCACTATATCCAGATTTTTTTTATTTTCAAAGCGTATAGTCCATATTTTTGGACAAAATTAATTGTTAAATTAAGTCTTATACAGAATACAGTGCAGTGCAGTACTCTGTCTTAGTTCTTCCCTTTCCGTGTTAAGCCTGGTGTATACTCTTGCATCGCGGAGCCCCTAGAGTTTTGGAAAATAATTACAAGTTTGGCGCCACCCCCACAGAAGAACTGAAGTGAATTATATTTATATAGCGCTTTTCTCTAGTCACTCAAAGCGCTTTACATAGTGAAACCCATATCTATTAATAAAACAACACGTTGTCTGGGGGGACGCAAGCTATGCGATGCAAGAGTATATTTCCAGCCTTTAAGGGGGAACTGCACTTTTTTCTCTTTTTTTTTTGCCTATCATTCACAAACCATATGTGAGACAAGAACTCATATATTTTTCTATTTTTTATGCTCTAATTTGTAATATACGCAGGGACGGCACCAGGATTTCTTCTCTCCTGAAGTTAAGTGGGGGGGGTGGGCTAAAAATAATCAATATTCATGACTTTAGTTCTTGTTTTTTCAATAAAAGCAGTTACGATACACAACACAAACATTTTCAATATAAAAGTAGTTTCAACTGAATTTGACCAAATAATATTCAACAAAATAGTTACACAAGGGACGATGGCCAAAATGTTTCACAAGCAAAGGTGACAGATACAGCAACGGACAGCGCCCATCCAAAATGCGACAAAAAGCATCATTATTCCATATTCATCATTAATGAAAGCAGCCAATATTGTGTCGGATCACAACATAATAACCTAAGAAATTATTAAAGGTAAAATTAACAGGCTATTAGGCTACAAAGTGCAGCCGCATTGCCACAACAACAAGTGCAAACAGCATGTGTTTAATGATTCAGTTCACAATATCACAACTTCTGAAATAAAATTCAATTATTCGAATCACAACAACATTAGGTCAAAAATGTAATTAATAACATACAAAATCCACAGCGAGAAGTGCAAACATCCTGTGCCAATTGGGCACACACTTAAAATCACAATCTTGGGAATTATATTTGTACTGCTAACAAAAATGCATCCATTCAACCTTTGTGGATTATATGACCTGATGACTGACAATTTACACACACATATTTTTATACTATTTGACAACAAGATGAATTGAATTAGATGTGCAAGTTTTGGAGTAATATGAATACATGGGAAACAAATTACTCAATAATAATTTTAAGTACAAAAATAATACTTTGTTAATAAACAGGACAATATGTAAATTGAGTGTTGTTGGCGGTGTTTGAAAGTTTTTTTAGAGGGCTTTATGAGCAGAATAAATTAATCTTATTACCTGTATTGTAGTAGAAGCCACATAATTCAAATTAGAATGCAGGAAAAAAGAGAAAAACATATGTGTTCTTGTCTCATATTGGTACACCCCAGCGTACATCAAAGATCTCCCGGACCAACCTATCAGCTCCAGGCTTGGTTGTTGCCTTAGATCTTACAACCAGATAACCCGAAGGTCCCACGGTCAAACCTAATGACAAAGGGAGACCGTGCTTTCTCAGTGATGGCACCTAGGCTACGGAATAAGCTCCCTCTGAATGTCAAGTCCGCCACCACTCTGGACTCTTTTAGAGCACATCTTAAAAACCACCTCTTACCTCTTTGCTGGAGATTACTTTTGATTTATGTGTACATCGTGTGTCTTAAATGTTTGTTCTAGATTCCTTTGTGTGTCTCAGTCTCGGTTTCTGTGTTTTTGTTTCTCTACTCGGGCTGCGCTCCGGGCTGACGTAACAGTTGGTTGGGGGGCGCATAATAAATGAAAATAACATAACATAAGCAAAATTCATAAAAAACTTTTTTTTTTTTTTTTTAAAGTGCTAACAATAACACGGTGGCTAATCTTAACCGCAACAATCGTGCTGACCAACTTTTGGCAGAATAATGTTTGATGTACTTCATCGTCCACTCCTTCCTCATCAATAACACAACTCCAGAGAGACTGATGTGAGTGATATCAAATGACGAGATGCGAAACGTACCAGAAGTGGCGCGCCACTCAATGCTAACAGTACTGCTATCAGCTGCTGTCCGGGTAATGCTAAGTGGAGATGAACTCTCTTGATGCACTTCATCTTCAACATACCAGCACCACATGACATCGTTGAGCTTTTGGCATGAGAAATGTGTAATGACAACATGGGACACACAGTGCTAACACCACAGCGAATGGCCACGGATATCTTAGCCGTAACTGTCAAGTTGTCAAAATAACTTACACCTGTGTTTTTTAGAGTAATAACCCATGATTTGATAAGCATTTCCTTGTAGCGACGATATGGATAACATTTTTTATGATCTTTCAAAAATTAGGACCAGGAGAAAAAAATATTAAACGCTACATTTTTTTAATTTTAAATGTAACCTTCCTCTAATTATAATTCTCTCTGCTATTAAGGCAGAAAAGACAGGAAAGGTCAACATAACTAAGGAAAACACTTAAACAATGTAAACAAAATTCTAAAATCACATTGAACACTTAACAATAACCTCTTAAAATTAAAGTGCAAAAATAAGGGATGTGTAAGAAATGCTTAAAGGCCTACTGAAGTGAATTTTTTTGTATTTAAACGGGGATAGCAGATCCATTCTATGTGTCATACTTGATCATTTCGCGATATTGCCATATTTTTGCTGAAAGGATTTAGTAGAGAACAACGACGATAAAGATCGCAACTTTTGGTATCTGATAAAAAAAAGCCTTGCCCCTACCGGAAGTAGCGTGACGTAGTCAGTTGACAGGCTCCTCACATTTTTCTATTGTTTTCAATGCAGCTAGAGCGATTCGGACAGAGAAAGCGACAATTACCCCATTAATTTGAGCGAGGATGAAAGATTTGTGGATGAGGAACGTTAGAGTGAAGGACTAGAATGCAGTGCAAGACATCTTTTTTTCGCTCTGACCGTAACTTAGGTACAAGCTGGCTCATTGGATTCCACACTCTCTCCTTTTTCTATTGTGGATAACGGATTTGTATTTTAAACCACCTCGGATACTATATCCTCTTGAAAATGACAGTCGAGAACGCGAAATGGACATTCACAGTGACTTTTATCTCCACGACAATACATCGACGAAACACTTTTGCTACGGAGCTAACGTGATAGCATCGTGCTTAACTGCATATAGAAACAAAATAAATAAATCCCTGACTGGAAGGATAGACAGAAGATCAACAATACTATTAAACCATGGACATGTAAATACACGATTAATGCTTTCCAGCCTGGCGAAGGTTAACAATGCTGTTGCTAATGACACCATTGAAGCTAACTTAGCAACCGGACCTCACAGAGCTATGCTAAAAACATTAGCTATCCACCTACGCCAGCCAGCCCTCATCTGCTCATCAACACCCGTGCTCACCTGCGTTTCAGCGATCGACGGTGCGACGAAGGACTTCACCCGATCACAGATGCGGTCGGCGAGACGGAGGAAGTTAAGGTGAGTTCGCCGGCTAGCGCGTCTGCTATCCATCTCTGTCCTCCTGGTTGTGTTGCTGTAGTCCGCCGCTAATACACCGATCCCACCTACAACTTTCTTCTTTGCAGTCTCCATTGTTCATTAAACAAATTGCAAAAGATTCACCAACACAGATGTCCAGAATACTGTGGAATTTTGAAATGAAAACAGAGCTTTTTTGTATTGTATTCAATGGGGTACCAATACTTCCGTATCAACCGTTTACGTCACGCGCATACGTCATCATATCTAGACGTTTTCAACCGGAAGTGTGGCGGGAAATTTAAAATTGCACTTCATAAGTTAACCCGGCCGTATTGGCATGTGTTGCAATGTTAAGATTTCATCATTGATATATAAACTATCAGACTGCGTGGTCGGTAGTAGTGGGTTTCAGTAGGCCTTTAATAAAGTATAACAAAATAATGCAAATTGTGTGAATGTAAACATACAGAAACCTGAGAAGATCTATTTTCCGTGCTCAAGGGTGAGCTAAGGTGGTTACGAAGGCCTTGATCTTGCTACGGTCCGTTTTTTAAAAAATCCAAAGAACTGCCATACTGTCGAGATGACTTTTCATTTTTATCGACAATTTTTTCGCTCTCTGCAGCACCCATATTTAGTTTCACTTCTCACGTCATACAGAGAATCAACTACGACCAAACTCGATAGTTGATACTGTTACTTGACTGACTGATAAAGTGTACCTCCCACTGATCAGTGCTCTGATAATTTCGGGTGTTGCTCGGTTAGCGGGTGCCTTTGTTTGTGCAACCAAACTTGATCCGTAACTTCCGGTTTCTTCCGACAAGAAAAACATTTAAAAAAAAAAAGTTTTTAATTAAAAAGAAAAAATATATATATATATATATATACACATACATATATATATCTCTCGAAAGTCTTATCAAACGCAATTTTTACTGATATTAGTTACCCGTCTATCACAATATATATATTGATTTTGTTTCATCGCCCAGCCCATGTAGTAACTGTGTTGTAGTAGCCTGGTGACAACCCTAGCAATGACGATTGAAGTATCCTCTGGGCTACCAGTGCATACTGTAATGTACAGTAGAACATACTTAAAGCTACTATATAGGGCAAAACAAGTGTAAATGGGAGGTTAAGGATGTTATGTCATGTTTAGAGGGCTCCGATTATGTTAACATAAAACATATTTATAAGGTCGTAAACAGTTTTTTAATGCCCTAGCTATCCTACTTTGCTGTACTGTGTTCAACATAAACAGGCCTGAACAAATTGTCCACGATAAACAAGGACAACTGTATATACATCAATTATTGCAAAATCTGTGTGTCATCCATCCATCCATCCATTTTCTACCGCTTATTCCCTTCGGGGTTGCGGGGGGCGCTGGAGCCTATCTCAGCTACAATCAGGCGGAAGTCATATTGTCGGCAAATTATTATGGCAATACATGGAGTTACACTGCGATTTTCACTCCTAGCTTTACTAATATGCTGTATTTAATTAATGTTTACATCACAATGGTCCCGCTGCCTTGTTTACCTAATGTTTTGATTTTTACAACAGCCCATTAAGGCAGCGAACTATTGCACCCTCTGTTGGTTAAGTACTACAATTCACTACAAAATTGATACCACATGTTTTGTTTCTTTTTGGTTGGCTGATGTGTTAATGTAAAAAAGTAAACATCAATGTGCATCTACTTTGTGTTTTTAGTGCATGTTCGCTTTACCTCCAGGATGTGGTTGAATTGCGCCTTAAGCTCAAAGTAGGGTTTGGACTTGACGATGGCCCTCTTCAGAGACTTCTGCAGCATCTGGACTCGAGCCTCGGCTTCCTGGCAAGCGTGGGTGACGCGCATGTGCTCCCTCTCACTGCGGAGTCGCTCCTCTTCGGCCTCGTTCACCTGCGGAGGGATGCGTAGCCAGCCGGGTCATGTCGAGTCCAAAGTGTTAATCAGGGGATGTGGTGTGCATGCCTCGCCGATACCTTAGAGGTAGCGTGGTTAAGCATCTCCTGCCAGGTGGGATCAAGGGTGTTCTTTCCGTCAGCCATGAGTCCCTGCTCTGCCACGTAGACCATCTCCCTGGCGGCCGTGTGCATGGAAACTGCTCTTTCGTAGCTTAGCGCTGCCTTCTGCGTCTCCTGCTGAGCCTGCGCAAACAAGATTTCATCAACACCACTTGCAAATAATGTACACAAAACAGAAACCTTTACTATCATTATACTTGCCAACCTTCAAGATTTTTCCGGGAGAGTCACGAATTTCAGTTCCCCTCCCGAAAATCTCCCGGGGCCACCGTTCTCACAAATTTCTCCCGATTTACACCCAGACAATATTGCTATCCCATCCTTCACTGGGCGCCGTTTCAGGCCGGACAATAATAACAGTTATGTTCATAAGAATGAATCAGAATAAAAACAAAGACACAAGTCATACAATATTATAATTTTAAACATTTTAATAACCTCCTTGGCACCTTCTGAAAAACTGGTTTGCACACTAATGTTCCCTCTTAGGTGCGTGCCTACAGGGTTTCCCGCAGCGTTTTGTTGTTAAGGCAGCCGCCTTAACAACAAATAGCCACCGCCTAAACTAACGTCTTAACAAGATATCCAGCCACACGTGCACATTTAAAAAACTATCTCTGTCCCCAAGCAAACGCATACACTTAGTGTCATACGCATGCCAAAATAATTGGGGTCGCTGTATGCTAGGACTTAAGACAATTTTAGCCAATCAGAAACATCCAAAACGTCATTTCCGGAGGCGGCATATACAAAAATGGCGGGTCACGGCAAGAAAGAATTATATATGTAGACTGACAGAGAAGTAGAGCTACTTTTAAGCATCGTTTTGGAGTTTAAAGTTAACAAAACTCAACAAAGTGTTGACTGGGAAACTTGCCAGTCCCAGTATGGTGACATTCTTACCCTATTTTGGAGCGGTATGGACTTGGAGGGACACCTGAGGAATTTCCTCATCGGAAAGAGAACATCACAAAAACAACTATCGGCACTAAACTGAAAGCGATTCGTGGAAAGTACAGACAAGCAGTCGACGCAGATGGAAGAAGTGGTTACGGTAGAGCTGTTTTGTTGTACTTCGAACTATGCGAGCAGATCTGGGGCGGTTCTCCATCAACTACATCCATTCAATTTGGAATAGAAACATTAGATATTGACACAAGCTCTCACAGGAGTTCAGATTCTCCATTCACCCTTGACAGCCTGGTCACAGACAAAGATATGCCGAATGATGTACAAGAGCAGCAAGATTCCAATGGGAGCAATCCACAATCTTCTGTGGTGAAAGAGAGAAGAGCTCTACTTCAGGTATGTGGGCGCTAACTTAATTGCTAGGAAGTAATATTGTTAAAAGGCAGATAGATGTTGTATATCTGGGGCATCAAAACATTTTATACGAACTGCAATGCATTTACAAATGCTCTCAGATGACCACTTTCAACAATGTGGAATCATATATGTTGCCCATTTGTTTTAATATTATCATTGTTTGACAACAGTGTGACAAAAATACTTGCTTTGGAATCAGAAGTCAAGATGGCAAGCATATATTAAAGTTCAGCTGTTTTAGATGTATTTAAATAGGGTTGTATTAAAAATGCTTTGAGTAGTTTCTTGTAATAAATAATATTGAGTTAAGTAACACTGCAGTTGCATTACATTTTTATTTTTTTCTGTCAAAATTAAAATACCTCGAAGTGCTTTATTGACACACATTGTTTCCCGACGATGTTGAGGGCCGTTTGCTGGCACGGCCACTCTACCAACTTCGCCACGCCGTCCCAACATAAAAAACACAATATATACATTATATATCAATATAGATCCATACAGTCTGCAGGGATACAGCCCGTAAGCACACATGATTGTATTTCTTTATGAAAAAAAAAAAATAAATAAATATAAATACCACAAACCCCCAAAAATGTGTACTTAAAAACTCCAGATCTAAGGATGCATATGGAATGGACCCCATACTGTTGAAGACTCACAGAGAGACTTTGTCTGGTCCTCTCACCAAAATAATAAATGCATCCTTTTGACAGGTTTTGTCACAAGAGCCTGGAAGCCAGCCGTTGCCACAAGTCAGGAAAAACAAATGAGGTCAAACTACAGACCTCAGTGTTTCCCACACATTAATTTATTTGTGGCGGCCCGCCACGAAAGAATTACGTCCGCCACAAATTTAAAAAAAATAAAACAATTTAAAAAATAAAAATAAAAAAATAATAAAAATAAAACTTTTTTTTTTGTTGTCCTCTCCAGCTTCTCAGGCAAATCATATACCGTAATTTCCGGACTATAAGCCGCACCTGACTATAAGCCGCACCAGCTAAATTTAGGGGGAAATACAGATTGCTCCATATATAAGTCGCACCCGACTATAAGCCGCAGGGTTTTGATGTGTAATTACCGTAGTATATAGGGGTTCCTGCTACCACGGAGGGGATTGTCGGGACAGAGATGACTGTTTGGGAACGCAAAGCGTCCCATTTATTAACTATAAATCTTTCAATCATTCAATCAAACTTTCACATCTTTGACATGGCGAACAGCATTCGTGCAGAGTACAAATAATACAACGGTGCAAAGTAATACAAAGTGCTCGCATGTACGTTATCAAAATAACCAGCCCACCGGTATATGAAAAGTCAGTCTTTAATCATTGTGTCATCGTCTTCCTCCTGCGTACTAAAACCACCGAAATCCTCTTCATCGGTGTCGGAGAAGAACAGGCCGTAAATAAGCCGCACCGTTGTATAAGCCGCAGGGACCAGAACGAGGGGAAAAAGTAGCGGCTTATAGTCCGGAAATTACGGTAGTTGATGTAGATGCCCATATCGGCTGTTCAGATTTACTTTACAAAAGAGAAGTGTAGGATACTTCTCTTGTTGCCTTATTTGTATTTGACTTTATTAAATGTATTTATATTAGAAACACATGTGTATATAACAAAGGGTGCAAAGTCTGCAGGCAGTAGGAAACACATGGTTAAGTGTAGGGAGTAAAACTGATGGCAGTCTAAAGTTCAAGATTTTTGGAGCTTTTTGTTCAGTGGATCAGATGTTTGATGAAGCTCTGTGTCTATCTACCACCACTACTGTTTTCTGTTTATTTGTTACTGACTGTGGCAGGACACCTCTGCCTCTGTTTCACTTTATGTTGCTGGTAAATAATATGGTTGTAGTAGTAGGCTAAAGTTAAATTATTTAGTATGCACTAATTAAAGGGGCAGAGCTTTATGAGACATTTTAGCTTTTATATTTTATAAGATATATTTTTTGTAAGAACCACAATTAATAAATATATTTCAGTGAATAACTTATTGTTCAAATCTGTATATAAATATGTACATAAAGTGTTGTAATTATATTGTAAAATGGATGGATGGATGGATGGATGGATGGATGGATGGATGGATGGATGGATGGATGGATGGATGGATGGATGGACGTTTAAAACAAAACTGTTATTATTAATTAGTAAGTATACATTTTTTTAGCCTTTTTAGAGAAAATCATATCATTGTAGTAAATTATGCAAATTACTCGATGATGTCATGGTGACCACGCCCATAGCCACGCCCCCACCGCCACAGGTATCTTGGCAGTTTATGGGAAACACTGGACCTATTCGCATTCTCTGTGGTATCAACAATTACTGGAAAGTGTGTCGCAGACTAACTATTGGCCCATCTTAACAACTCGCCGTAAAGACTACACCCCATGCAGTTAGGCTTCAGAGCCAACTATTCCACCGACACTGCCCTGTGTTTTTTAATTGAAAATGTAAAACCCAAAATGGACAAGGGTGGGGGTGTAGTTGGTGCTGTTTATCTGGCTGAACTTGAAGAGGGCATTTGATACCATTAGCCATGACGTTCTCATCTCAAAACTGTAACGGTTCAATTTATCTCCTGATGCTATAAATTGGATAAAGTCATACTTAGATTACAGAACACAAGCTGTCAGGGTCAAAAATGAATTGTCCTGTCATCTTGCCAATGACGCAGGTGTGCCTCAAGGTTCAATACTGGGGCTACTTTTGTTTAGTCAATGACCGGCCATCTGTGTGCAAGTACAAATGTACGCAGATGACACTGATTTCTGTACATGGGAAGGACAAGGAGGAGTTAGAAAAAAACTTTCTGAAACTATGAAGTTTGTTTTTCAATGGCTGTACAACGCATGTCTACATTTAAATGTTAAAAAGATAAAGTGTATGTTTTTTTACCAAGAGGAAATCTGATTTACCGGATCCTAAGGTGTATTGCAGGAGAAAAGATGTGTTGTAACTGCATATAAATACTAGGGAGTCATTTTAAATTCACAATTTACATTTAAAACGCACGTCAAGAAAGTAATTTGCACGGCTAAACTGAATATTGCTAATTTTAGATATATCAGACAAAGTTTAAATACAGAAGCTGCTAAATGATTGTTTTACACCATGATCGTGCCACATCTGTCGTACTGTGTCACCAGCTGGTCTCAGGGCTGTAAGACAACACTGAAACCGATCTATTCTGTCTATAAGCAGGCTCTTAAAGTCCTGGACATGAAACATTTTCGTTATCAACACTGTAGTATATTGGATAAATATAAACTACTGACTTGGGAACATTTTGTAAAATTTCCCAATGCTAATCTGGGTTTTAAAATCGTATGTGGTTTGGCCCCAACACCACTTTCTGATGTTGTACATTGAGCTGGAGGCAAACTAGATCCGCCTTCTCAAACAACGTGATAGTTCCCCTCAGAAAAAGTGCTTTCAGCCAGTCGGCCTTCTCAGTGAGGGCAGTCTAGTTTTGGAACAAGATCCCTTTTCATACACGCTATGTAGATACTTTTAAGGCAATTAAAAAATATGCAAAAATCATGGCTACTTGAGAATCGAACTCGCATAAATCACCAATTATGTTTTTTTTTGCTGTTTTGTGCTACCTGCCTGCTGCCAGAGTAACCACGCCTGTGTGGAATTGTTCATGGTGTTGTTGAAGCATAATAATAGTAATCTGTAGTGCTAGTGGCTAATGTTACCGTAGATGTGTGTGAGATTTTAATCAATTGTTTTTCTATTTTAATAGACTAATAATGATTGTTGTTTTTTTTGTATGTTGTCTGCTGCTGGCGATCTACATCTTGCCCAGGGACTATGGTTGAAACTAGCATTGTAGCTAAAACTTGCGCATTTACAGCAATGTTGATCAATGTGCATTGTCCCTATTCATATAAATTAATAAAATGAAAAAATGTAAGGCCATATCGCCCATCCCTTATAGTGACTTGTGTCTCAGCAGACTTTGACAAAGAACTATTGCACAAACCTCCTTGGCCAGCCGACGAGCCTCGTAGTACGGCCTTGCCTTATCGATGCAGGTGCCGAGCTGCGAGCTGTGAGCGTTGAGCTTCCTGGCAGACTCGGTGAGGATTTTACGGTACCCTGACCTGGCGTCCTGGATGTTGGGGAAGCACAAAACAGACCAGATTGAATTTCTCTCAAGTGGAAAGGCTGATTGAATTTCGCACTCGAGTGCAGCTGAAAATGAGTGCCGACTGTCAGGACGATTAGCATCCAAAAGAGCGCGCCGTTTCCCAGATGCTATTTCGCTGAATATCATTACAAACAGAATTATCATATTGATTAGAACGGTCTGGGTAGCTTGGTGAAATATTTTAGCAGCAGAGATGGAAGTGTTTGCTCAACGTCTTCATCTTTTTAAAGCTATGACATGTACAATGACATCATGTTTACACATTAAATATCAAACAAGTGAAGGCATTTGTTTAACTTACATCCAGTTCCAGCTCTAGCTTGTTTATTTCTGCACTGGCTTCATTAAGATGCTCCAACTCTTCCTAGGAGGGAAAAAGATTACAAATGAGAACGTTTCTGCTATTTTGGCGTGTGAAACTTAAAGGGGAACTGCACTTTTTTCTGAATTTTGCCTATCATTCACAATCCTTATGTAAGACAAGAACACATTTTTATTTTTTTCATGCATTTAAAAATAGATGTCAAAATTAAGTGGAAACCTCATGTAAGAAATATACAACATTAAGTAACAAGACGCACATCAATAATGAATAAAGCAAAATATGTTATGGACCAAAAATCACTCTAAATTTTCTACTGCTCGCTAGTGTTACCATATCTGAGTTATTGTGTAGAAATATGAAGAAACAACAACCTTGCGCTTCATTCACTAACGGTGTTACAAAAAAGATCAATTAGAATAATACATAATGTTGGATATAGAGAACCTACAAAGCCTTTATTAATTGAATCAAAAATATTGAAATTCAACGACTTAGTGCATTTGCAAACAGCTAAAATTATGTACAAAGCAAACTATAACCTGCTACCCAAGAATGTTCAACACTTCTTCTCAACAAAGGAAGAGTAATACAATTTTAGATGAAAATCTCATTTGAAGGCCTACTGAAACCCACTACTACCGACCACGCAGTCTGATAGTTTATATATCAATGATGAAATCTTAACATTGCAACACATGCCAATACGGCCGGGTTAACTTATAAAGTGCAATATTAAATTTCCGGGGAACTTCCGGTTCAAAACGTCTTTGGAGGATGACGTATGCGCGTGACGTTGCGAGGTCAACGGAAGTGTTTGGACCCTATTGCACACAATACACAAAGCTGTTTTCTTCGACAAAATTCCACAGTATTCTGGACATCTGTGTTGGTGAATCTTTTGCAATTTGTTTAATGAACAATGGAGGCTGCAAAGAAGAACATTGTAGGTGGGATCGGTGTATTAGCGGCTGGCTGTAGCAACACAACAAGGAGGACTTTGTTGGATAGCAGACGCTAGCGCCGGCGACCTCACCTTGACTTCCTACGTCTCCGGGCCGCCGACCGCATCGTCGATCGCTGGAACGCAGGTGAGCACGGGTGTTGATGAGCAGATGAGGGCTGGCTGGCGTAGGTGGAGCGCTAATGTTTTTATCATAGCTCTGACGAGGTGCCGTTGCTAAGTTAGCGTCGTTAGCAACAGCATTGCTAGGCTTCGACAGGCGGCATAGCATTAACCGTGTATTTACATGTCCAGTGTTTGGTTCGGTGTCTCCTGATAGTAGTATTGTTGATCTTCTGTCTATCCTTCCAGTCAGGGATTTATTTATTTTGTTTTTATCTGCATTTGAGACAGATGCTATCACGTTAGCTCATGCTAAAGAGCTTCGTCGATGTATTGTCGTGGAGATAAAAGTCACTGTGAATGTCCATTTCGCCTTCTCGACTCATTTTCAAGAGGATATAGTATCCGAGGTGGTTTAAAATACAAATCTGTGATCCACAATAGAAAAAGGAGAGAGTGTGGAATCCAATGAGCCAGCTTGTACCTAAGTTACGGTCAGAGCGAAAAAAGATATCTCTTGAACTGCATTCTAGTCCGTCACTCTAACGTACCTCATCCACGAATCTTTCATCCTCGCTCAAATTAATGGGGTAATCGTCGCTTTCTCACTCCGAATATCTCTCGGTCCATTGTAAACAACGGGGAATTGTGAGCAGCACTACCGCTTGTGACGTCACGCTACTTCCGGTAGGGGCAAGGCTTTTTTTTTATCAGCGAGCAAAAGTTGCGAACTTTATCGTCGATTTTCTCTACTAAATCCTTTCATCAAAAATATGGCAATATCGCGAAATGATCAAGTATGACACATAGAATGGATCTGCTATTCCCGTTTAAATAAATAAAAATTCATTTCAGTAGGCCTTTAAAACATCTGTGCACGTAAAACCCTTAAAACCTTTAGTAAATCCGTATCTGGGATTAAATTATGGAATGGATTAAGAAAAGAAATCAAAGCACTAATATGGCGGCAAGGCGAAGTTGGTAGAGTGGCCGTGCCAGCAATCGGAGTGTTGCTGGTTACTGGGGTTCAATCCCCACCTTCTACCATCCTAGTCACATCCGTTGTGTCCTTGGGCAAGACACGTCACCCTTGCTCCTGATGGGTGCTGGTTAGCGCCTTGCATGGCAGCTCCCGCCATCAGTGTGTGAATGTGTGTGTGAATGGGTGAATGTGGAAATACTGTCAAAGCGCTTTGAGTACCTTGAAGGTAGAAAAGCGCTATACAAGTATAACCCATTTATCATTATTTATTATATCGTGATATTCGAGTATACATTCTCACGCAGTTGCTTTTAGCAGCGGGGCATTAAACTGCATGCGTTTCTCACTCTTTCCTGTCTCTCCTTCTCACAGAGACTTTAAAACAAGCACACCTTCTTACATACGTCACATACTGTCACGTGAGCAACGTCACACGCTCCCGCGTAGCACACAGGTAGCGACATGGTAACGTTAGCTGTGATGCTAACAGCTAACGGTGTGGTTTGAGTGGTAATACGAGAGAAAGAAAGTGTGAATCTGGTAACAAATGGAGGAATAATTAATTCCCAAGAAAAACAGCACGGGGTCCATCGTCTGACGGTGGTTTGGCTTCAAGCGGGAATATGTCTTTACATGTCAACATCTCCGTTCGGTGCCACACCAACTAAATGCCGAAGCAACTATTTCCACATCAACACCGCAGGACATATACTATTTGATATGCAGCTCATTTTTATGTGACACTTATTGAAATATCTTGTGTGTCATCATGCACAAAATTGCACTTATAGCTAACAAGCTATGAGTGCAATTTTGAATAGCACTTATAGCATTGAATTAGAATTTCAATAGAATTGAATAGAATAGAATTGAAAATGTCTCTGACAATCTTGCACTTTCTGTTTTGGAAATGACATGAATGTTTGTGCAACTGCTTAATAACTGTTTAATAAATACACTTTTGCTAAATTGACTTAGTTGTTATTTCCCTCTCTGCATGAAGGTTTAAAATGAGCATATATTAAGGCTGAAACGACGCGTCGACGTAGTCGACGTCATCGGTTACGTAAATACGTCGACGCCGTTTTTGTGCGGAAATGGCCTATCATAGCAGCACAACGGCTATGAACGAACATTTGAAAAGAAAACCATCAACTAGTCAATCGTCCGCGCGAGCATACGTTGTCATCATTACACAAAAACATGAATGTGTCATTTGTATCTGCTAGGGGTGTAACGGTACGTGTTTTGTATTGAACCGTTTCGGTACGGGGCTTTCGGTTCGGTACGGGGGTGTACCGAACGAGTTTCTAAGCTAAAGCTAAAGTCTTAACAAGCTGCTTTGCTCCGTCTGCCTCTGTCTCAGCACGCAGCATTGTCCCACCCACACAACCATCTGATTGGTACACACACAGCATTGTCCCACACACACAACCATCTGATTGGTACACACCAAGCATTATCAGCCAATCAGCAGTGCGTATTCAGAGCGCATGTAGTCAGCGCTTCAGCGTGGAGCAGATAGGTGTTTAGCAGGTGAGCATCAGGCAGCGGACTCTCCCCAAATGATAATAAACACCTCCCTGTCAACTACTAGTAACATCACTATGAGCCCGTTGACCTTCTAGAAACTTAAACTGCAGCTCAGCTCACTCGCAATCCTGGCTTGAGGTGAAGGCTAATTAGCTCTCAGTTCCAGCCACATCGACCCCTTCTGAGCGCCTATTTTCAGCTGCTGGGAATATTGTAAACAAGAAAAGAACCAAAGCATGTAGACATGCTAACCTTTCTTCATTACAACTGTTAGACACTCACTGGAATGAGTAGAATTGGTTATTGTGTACTGTGTTGGACTGGATGTTTATTTTGCACATTTTAAAAGCAATACTTAATGTTTACATTGCTCCAGAATATTTAGATTGGCACTTTTTTGTATTGGATGTTTATCTTTATTTTTGCACATTTTAGCAAATAAGCAATACTTTCAAATTTGTTGAAATGTTTACACTGTTGTTACAGAATATTTTGTTTTGCACTTTTTTGTATTGGATGTTTATCTTTATTTTTGCACATTTTGAAGCAAAATAAGCAATACTTTTACTTTTGAAATGCTTATATTATTGCAGAATATTAAGATTTGCACTGGATGTTGACTTTTATATTTGCGCATTAAAAAGCAAATAAGCTACTTTTAATTTTGTTAAATGTTAAAAGTTTTAAATGTTTACATTGTTACAGAATATTTAGTCATGTTGTTGTCAATGTTGACTGAGTGGCCATACTTCTTTTTTTTTGTAAATAAAAGCCATGCCTTTTGAAAAAACGGGCCTACATTTATTTTTTCATCTTCATTTTGAATAAAAAAATAATCGGTAAAAGGAAAAATAATCTATAGATTAATCGAAAAAATAATCTATAGATTAACCGATTAATCGAAAAAATAATCTATAGATTAATCGATAGAAAAATAATCGTTAGCTGCAGCCTTAGCATATATTAATGCAGTATGAACAAGAATGTTTTAATGTAGACACATAGAATCATCATACTGTTGTGATTATATGTATCAAGTGTTCATTCAAGGCTAAGGCAAAATATTGAGATATATACCGTGTATCGCGATATGGCCTAAAAATATCGAGATATTAAAAAAAGGCCATATCGCCCAGGCCTAGTTCCACCCCCCTTTTTTCTTTGTGAGGATTATGAGTGATAGTTAATCTGAACGGGAATATATGAACATCCGAACAGTCAGCATCCTAGTGACATTGAAATAGACTGTACAGTAAGTGATTGTTTTAATATGTTTGTTGGCTCTCATGTCTGCAGTAAGTAGTAACCCAGTGATGTCAAAAGAAAAACGTTGTGATGCGTATTTATCAAAATACGTAAATATTACATGTAGTCATGAATACGCCTCTTACTACACTATGCTATTTTTTTCCTGCAATTTCAAATGCACTTGTTTTAATAAATAAATACCGTTTAAAAGCATTCACAATCAGTGTACCGCTAAATATATTAGTCTGTGGTTAAAAGGACTCGAAACTCAAAATACAGGACTTGGGACTTGACTTGAGACTTTCCAGTCTTGACTTTGGACTTGATTCGGGACTTGCCTGTCTTGACTCGAGACTTGACTCGATACTTGAGGGCAAAGACTTGAGACTTACTTATAACTTGCAAAACAATGACTTGGTCCCACCACTGGAAAATAGTACTGTAGTCTTAAACGTAAAGCAATGGGTCAAAGTAAATATGATTAATTTGATTGAGTGGTGTATGTTGTGTACCTGAATTCGGGGGTCCAGTTCGTCGTCGTAGGGGCTGTGAAGCTGGTCTAGTTTAGACGTTTTGTCACCGACTTTTTCGCGGCAGTTGTCCCTCTGCGACATTTCCGGCGATGTTTCACGGGTTTGGGTCGCCTTGCCCTCCTCGTCCCCACCGGGTCGAATCTCTCTCCAGTCCCCCGCGTCAGACTCCCCGGAACCGGCGGGGCTCTCCCGCAAGTCGCCTGGCTCCATTCCAGGCCAGGCAGTTGCGATGACAATTGGTCCTAGCGAACGGACGTAGCAGTTGTCATATAGCAAATACTAAATATATTTATTTGAAAGACGTCCACGCAGAAGATTAAAAGCGTCAAGCTGCCGCGGGTGTTGGTTAGCACACGAGCTGCCATATCAAATCACACCGAGTCACTTAGCAACACATGCTAAGCTAAAGCTAGCCTGCAGCTTGACAACCGAGCAGCACGTCTAAAAAATGTCGTCACTTTGCTTTGCAGCATGAACAAGACAATGTTACGACGTTGACAGAGACAGCACTTTTATGTCCGGCCTTTCTGCTATTATTTAAATGAGTCTTCACTGGCTTGAGCTTAGGCTAGCTATGCAGCTAGCTAGCTGCTTCGGTCTCACATCGCCATGAAAGTGAAGCCAAGCAGTGTTTGTGCGCATAGTAAAGGTTTGGACCACTGCGGCTTCCGTAGTCCCGGAAGTAAGGGGGTTTAAAAATTATTTACTTAAAATGTGTGTTATGGATTAAGGTTTTGGGTTTTTCAAATTAATGTTATTTTAACGAACCTGCGTCAAGTTGCCCTCCCCCTTTTGTTACAGTTTTTAATTTATTCTGAAATGCATTTTCTGACTAGTGACGTCATACGGTCGTCGTCGTCTCTTGTCAAATTCCTGTGCTGCAAAAATGGTTTGTCTCAATTTTATAGTATTAACCTATTATTCATAACCAGCCCTCCCACCTTGTCAAAACATCCCAAAACCAGTTCCAGTCACTTGTGCTGCGAACAGTTATGGACTAACTATAGCTTTTTATTAACGTGTCATGGTTTGTATGTTCTTAACGTGTAATTACCGTGTTATTTTTTATAACCAGACCCCAACTATGTCAAAATCTCCACAAGCTTGGTTAGGAATAACAAGTTAATAATGTAAAAACCATGAAACTAAAATAACTGAAAAACAATAATAATAAGACCAAAAACGAGCAATCAATTTTTAGCTATAATACTTTTCACCGGGTTGTTTAGACGCAAATCAATATTTTAAAACTAATATCCAGTTTAAGCGACTGGAATCAGACGCATCTTTATGTTTGGAATAGAGATGTGACGTTTATGAACAAATCAAGTCTTTTGAACGGCAGTTTTAGGTGAACGACGAGAACCAGTTGTGAGCCGTTTTTTTATGCACATGAAAATTTTGCGTCGCCAATTGTTCACTTTGTACATGCGTGCCACCCGACTTGCAACTGGACTAGAAAATTAGTCAGAATTATGATAAACTGAGCAGCATTTGGATAATATATATATATATATATACATATATATATATATATATATATATATATATATATATATATATATATATATATATATATATATATATATATATATATATATATATATATATATATATATATATATATATATTTGTATATATATATATATATATGTATATATATATATATATATTTGTATATATATATATATATATATTTGTATATATATATATATATGTATATATATATATATATATATATATATATATATATACATATATATATATATACATATATGTATATATATATATATATATATATACATATATGTATATATATATATATATATATATACATATATGTATATATATATATATGTATATATATATGTATGTATATATATATGTATATATATATATTTGTATATATATATATATATATATTTGTATATATATATATATATATATATATATATATGTATATATATATATACACATATATATATACATATATATATATATACATATATATATATGCATACATATATATATATATACATATATATATATATATACATATATATATATATATATATATATATATATATATATATATATATATATATATATATATATATATATATATATATATATATATATATACATATATATGTACATATATACAGTGTTGGGTTAGTTACTGAAAACCAGTAACTAGTTACAGTTACTATTTACTTTATTTCTTTAAAAAAACGATACGATAATGATCAGCATAGAAATGTTTCCATCGCTCTCCACACTTTGACTGGAAAGTAACAATTCATATTTTAGTCTCGGGAATTATGATGTCAAAATAAGAATTTCCGATGCAAAAATGTATGAGTCTAATGAAAACATTAAAATTCGGAAATGTTAATTTAGTTCAGAGATAGAAAGTTCTCTGACTAAATTTGTGTTCTGACACTAGTCCGAATTTTCATTTCAAAGTCGGAAATTATTATTGGACACATTTGAGCCAAACTTTTTTTTTTTGCTATAAATCCAATTGTGTCTGTTTTTATAATTTTTGAACAACAGCTTTACATTACATAAACTATGGCTGCTGGTTTGCGTGTGACAGTGACGTTCAGAGGTGATTTGTAAAAGTAATCATATACTTAATGAACATGATTGATGAATATTTGACTCTTCAGTTGTACAGAAAAGCTGAGTCCTCTTAAATGACTCTTCACTGTGTGGCCTTGCGAGGAAGCTGTTATGCAATCATCCCTTCATGAGACCATCAATAAAATGTTGACATCTTTTGGACTGTGTTGGATGGCACACACTGAGGAGAAAGTGCCTTTGCTTCAATTATTCAGTTTACAGAATAGGTAACTAAAGTCGGGAGGTGTCCGGATCCGACTAAACGTGGAACAATCCTTTGACAATGGGATTAAATCAGTATCCTGGGGGCCAAATCCATCCTGGGGATGACACCATGCCACCCTCCAGGTTCAGTTCAAAACGTGGGCATTTTTGCAGCAAATTCCTAAAATCACTAGGGTGTTCCTGTTGTATGGAGGATCTTGGATCACTGTAAACACAAACTGATCCTTGTATGACATTTTAACCTTGCTAGCAAACAGAACACTGTGTTCCAAACTTGTGATTTACATAACTACAGCGTTCCTCAATGCACCCCTTTAGGTCCTCAGCTTTTTGACAGAATTGTTTTTTTAAATGTGTTTTATCTAACTAAGGTGTTGCTGTAGTGTGTTTATACCCCAGAAGTAGTCAGTAGTCATTTGTTCCACTTCTTACTAGTGGTGTTCCTCAAGGTTCTATTTTAGGCAGTGTTGGGTTAGATACTGAAAACCAGTAACTAGTTACAGTTACTAGTTACTTTATTTCAAAAGTAACTCAGTTACTAACTCAGTTACTTACACCAAAAAGTAATGCATTACTGTGAAAAGTAACTATTTAGTTACTTGTTTTTTTCTTCTTCGTTTTTTTAAGCTCCCATTAATGCCCTTTTAGCCTTCATTTCAGTACTGTTATTTCACTGGAGAATAATACAATCTGTTGATCAACTTGACATGCATTTGCATCACTGAACTCTGCTAAGCAATGTGGTCTACATACAACACACAAAGACAAAGATATGTTTCAAAGGGCCAACTTATTTCAGGCCAGAACAAATTGACAAAACAATTTTAAATAGCTGCAACATAACATACATAAGTAACAAACAGCATAATAACAACATAGCTGTAAACCAAATAAGTACTTTAACTTTATTTTTACATACCAAAGCCTAACCAGGCGTTTTTTTCTCTCAAGGAATTCTGAAATTAAATCATGTCTGAAGCCCAAAACACTCTACGCATTTCCCCAGTTTTAGTTTAGAGATAAGGAAGATTGGCCTGGCCCACTAGGATCCCTCTTTATGTTTGTGAACTTTATAGTCTATACATTTAGGCTGATGTGATAATCAAACACTCTAGAAGTCTAGAATGAAAGAGTATATAAGAGAATTGACAGAGTGTGTGTACTATAATTCATAATAACATTGATTTTGATTCAATATTATGTTTTGAGCAATGACAGTTTGAAAGAAAAAAAACAACTTTGTTTTATTAGTCAACATTGCAACTTTTTCTAAATTACATTTCACCTTTAAGCTTTTTTATTTCACTTTTGTTATGTTTTCGTTTATTTTAATAGTATTTTTAGAATGTGCTGTGGGCCGTTAAAACATTAGCTGTGGGCCGCAAATGGCCTCCGGGGCACACTTTTGACATCCCTGCTATAGATAATAAAAAATTAAATCTGATAAATCTATCGATAAATAGCTGAACCTGGCGACGCATGCGTTTTAACAACTCTCTCGCTCTCTCTGTTTCCGCCCCTCTCTCACGAATGCTGCTGCGCGCACCCCTCCCCTTCCCACACTCAGACACACACACAGCGCGCCTCCGCCGTGTGACACAAGAGATTCAGAAGAACGACACCGTAGCGCTGCCACAAAACACACTCAGATCTTCTGTTTCTAGCCGATACTACATAAAAAGTAACGTAAAATAACGCAGTAACGCATCATCTAGTAACGGTAACTGAGTTACTGAATATAACAAATAACGCGTTAGATTACTAGTTACTGCCGAAACTAACGGCGTTACAGTAATGCGTTACTTTGTAACGCGTTAGTCCCAACACTGCATATATATATATATATATATATATATATATATATATATATATATATATATATATATATATATATATATATATATATATATACATATATATATATATATATATATATACATATATACATATATACATATACATATATATATATACATATATACATATATATATACATATATATACATATACATATATATATATATATATATATATATATATATATATATATATATATATATATATACATATATATACATATATATATATATATACATATATATACATATATATATATATATACATATATATACATATATATATATATATACATATATATATATATATACATATATATATATATATATATATATATATATATATATATATATATATATATATATATATATACATATATATACATATATATAT
The DNA here is from genome assembly GCF_033978785.1 of Entelurus aequoreus. Taxonomy (NCBI): domain Eukaryota; kingdom Metazoa; phylum Chordata; class Actinopteri; order Syngnathiformes; family Syngnathidae; genus Entelurus; species Entelurus aequoreus. Next base: position 24,198,706 of record NC_084741.1, on the reverse strand, counting down.
ATATATACATATATATACATATATATATATATATACATATATATACATATATATATATATATACATATATATATATATATATATATATATATATATATATATATATATATATATATATATATATATAGGGACGGCGTGGCGCTGTTGGGAGAGTGGACGTGCCAGCAACCTGAAATCCCCACCTTCTACCAACCTTGTCATGTCCGTTGTGTCCTTGAGCAAGACAATTCACCCTTGTTCCTGATGGGTCGTGGTTAGGGCCTTGCATGCCAGCTCCCACCATCAGTGTGTGAATGTGGAAATAGTGTCAAAGCGCTTTGAGTACCTTGAAGGTAGAAAAGCGCTATACAAGTATAACCCATTTATCATTTATATATATATATGAAGATATATATATATATATGAATATATATATATATATATATATATATATATATATATATATATATGAATATATATATATATATATATATATGAATATATATATATATATATATATATATATATATATATATACATACATATACACACACACACACACACACATTTATTTACTTACATATACAAATATATATTTTTCCAAATTATTATTTAATTGTATATATTTTTTTAAATTTTTATTTTGATAAATTTTTCGGGTTCATTAATCTAAAGGGGGAGTTTGCATGTTGTCCCCGTAACTGTGTGGGTTACATGCAGGTACTCCGGCTTCCTCCCACCTCCAAAGACATGCACTTGGGGATAGGTTGATTGGCAACACTAAATTGGCCCTAGTGTGTACCCCGCCTTCCGCCCGAATGCAGCTGAGATGGGCTCCAGCACCCCCCGCAACCCCAAAAAGGGACAAGCGGTAGAAAAATGGATGGATAATCCAAAGGGTAGTAGTTTCTAACGTAACTATAATAACAAGCCAGTCTTTTGAACAACTCTTTGAAAGGAACGACTCCCCTCAAAGAGCCATAAATCCCGTCTCCAGTTTGGACCACCGCAGCTTTTGTTCCCATTTTTTAGATTTTTATTGAGTTATTTTATTCGAAAATGTACTGTTCTGTCTTTTTGTTACCGGTATTTTTAGGTTTGGTATTTTTTTCATATAAAAGTGGCCCTTCTGTCAACTGGGAAAAAATATCATACAGATAGACAAACTTTGAGGCATTGTTTATTCCAAAATACAAAACACAGACATCATCTGGTGTTTACTGTAACAGAATATGGCACACTGCAACAATCGGCAAAATTAGTTGACATATCCCCGAATAAATGAACCATCAGCAGAAAGAACGAGAGCACCACCACCGCCACAAACATACTTCATATTCGCACCCAAACAAAAAAAGCCACCACAGGTTTGCAAATAATTTAAAGTGGCACCTTTTGAAAATTGTGCACAATAATCATTGTATAAAAATAGGACTCTAGTGAATTACAGCAGCAAGGCTTCACTTAGGAAATGATTGGAATTAAAAACCTGAGTGGTTTTGGCATGAACTCCCTCTACAAACCCGCAGTAATAGAATAAAAATGGCGTCGACTGGGAAAAAAAGGCACATTCAGTTCCAAGTGGGATCATACTGGGTCCAACCTGGAGGAGGGGCAATATAAATCCTGCGGCCTCTTGAGAAGAAACTGACAACCCCTCTGTAGCCTGTCCGTGGGACCCCAGACTTCAGGTCGTCCATTATTCCCAGGTTCTTTGCAAACACTTTAAAGCTGTCCTTGCTGGAGTACTGCAGGCGAAAGGGCCCGGGTCCCTCCAGCTGTCCCTGCTTGAGATGTTCAAAGGTGACCAGTGGAGCGCAGTAAACCTTCTTCTCAAAGTTCTTCCTGTATGTCTCATCCTTCAAGTAACTCATGTCCAACTTCGTGAAAGGCACGTATTTGGAGTTGAGTTTAATGTATCGCAGGTAGTTGTCAAAAAACTGACCCAGACTCACGCCTTGCCGGCCAAAGGTCAACGTCCGGGAGATCTCCGGGCGGATGCAAGCGCGGTCGCGGCGCTGCGCGGGCTGGCGCATCCAGTCATCCCAGAAGGAGGCGGGCCACTTGGGCTCCAGCTCCTCCCACACCTCCCTGAGCAGCATCCAGCCCAGGCCGGGAAAGAAGTCGGTCCGGTGGAGCAGGCCGGCCGCAGCTGGGTCCACAAAGCCGTCCCTGCCGTTGTCGTTCCAGGCTGACACGCACCACAGGCTGGGGTCGGACTTCAGGAGCGGCAGCAAGGCTCTGAAGTACTCAAAGAAGTCTGGCGCCACCTGCAGGAGGACAGGAGAGGAGGCAGTCAGTCTGTAAACAACTTTTACAGAGACACAGGCAATACCTCCAGGTCGTCTTCCACAATGATGACAGCCGAGTAGTTCCTGAACACTTGACTCAGAGCCCAGCGGTAATGTCTGGAGATCTTGTAGTACCCCTTGAACCTTTTGTGCTCTGGTGGCACAGCAATGTCTGACAAGTCCGGGTGTTTCAAATGAGTGACCAGACTTCCGTAGGAGCGGATCACGTCGGCGGTCTCAACGTGCCCACAATCTTGGCTCACTATGATTGGATGGTGCCTGTTAGAGGGGCGGGTCTGCAGCAGTTTGTCCAGGCAGCGTTTCACAGAGACCCGGTCACAGGCAATGACCAGGACGGGGATGACAGGCTGGCGAGGCAGGAGGAGTTTCAGCTTCTTGTCATCGAGTCCAAGAGCACCTGGTGGCTTTTGATATCTGTCAGGATTTTGTTTTGGATCTCCAACTCGGCCTCGAACATGTCCGCCATGCGCATCACGTCGGCCACCACGTCGTCGCCGGGCATCACAGTCTCTTCTCTCTGCTCTTGGCCGGGCGACCCGCCCCACAGCAGGCGCACCAGGATGGCGTTCCAGCTGAGGAACAGGAAAGTGCCACACAGAATGAGGGAGCCTCGCTGGCGGAGCATGGCCTGTTAAGGCACACACGGTCGGGGGAAGGCGCGGGAGGACAGGGTCTGCAAAGAAAGTGTCCTTGTTACAGATATATATATATATATATATATATATATATATATATATATATATATATATATATATATGTATACACACACACACACATATATATGTATGTATGTATGTATGTATGTATGTATGTATGTATGTATGTATGTATGTATGTATATATATATATATATATATATATATATATATATATATATATATATATATATATATATATATATATATATATTAGGGCTGCAACTAACGATTAATTTGATAATCGATTAATCTGTCGATTATTACTTCGATTAATAATCGGATAAAAGAGACAAACTACATTTCTATCCTATCCAGTATTTTATTGAAAAAAAACAGCATACTGGCACCATACTTATTTTGATTATTGTTTCTCAGCTGTTTGTAAAGGTTGCAGTTTATAAATAAAAAAAATATTTAAAAAATAAATAAATAATGTAATTAAAAATAAAATTAAAATAAACCTCTGCGCATGCGCATAGCATAGATCCAACGAATCGATGACTAAATTAATCGGCAACTATTTTAATAATCGATTTTAATCGATTAGTTGTTGCAGCCCTAATATATATATGTATGTATGTATGTATGTATGTATGTATATATATATATATACATACATACATATACATGTATGTATGTATGTATGTATATATATATATATATATACATATATATATATATATATATGTATGTATGTATGTATGTATGTATGTATGTATGTATGTATGTATATATATATATATATATATATATATATATATATATATATATATATATATATATATATATATATATATATATATATTTATATATATATATATATATATATAAATAATGATAAATGGGTTATACTTGTATAGCGCTTTTCTACCTTCAAGGTACTCAAAGCGCTTTGACAGTATTTCCACATTCACCCATACATTCACACACTGATGGCGGGAGCTGCCATGCAAGGCGCTAACCAGCAGCCATCAGAGGCAAAGGGTGAAGTGTCTTGCCCAAGGACACAACGGACGTGACTAGGAAGGTAGAAGGTGGGGATTGAACCCCAGTAACCAGCAACACTCCGATTGCTGGCACAGCCACTCTCCCAACTTCGCCACGCCGTCCCTTATATATATATATATATATATATATATATATATATATATATATATATATATATATATATATATATATATATATATATATATATATATATATATATATATATATATATATGTATGTATGTATGTATGTATGTATGTATGTATGTATGTATGTGTATATATATATACATATATATATATACATACCACGTACCACGCCCCCTCCAGCTCAATGCGGACCTGAGTGGGGACAGCGGCGACAGTCGGTTTTCACGTCCGCTTTCCCACAATATTAACAGCGTGCCTGCCCAATCACATTATAACTGTAGAATGATCGAGGGCGAGTTCTTGGTTTCTTATCTGGGTTTATTGTTAGGCAGTTTCATCAATGTCCTCCCAGCGCGGTAACAACACACAACAACAGCACTGAGTCACGTTTTCGTCTGCCGTAAACTGCAATGTTGTGACACTCTTAAACAGGACAATACTGCCATCTACTGGAAAGCCTCTGGAACACTGAAATTCAAGTATTTCTTTTATTTATATGTATAATAGAATATATATATATATATATATATATATATATATATATATATATATATATATATATATATATATATTATATATATATATATATATATATATATATATATATATATATATATATATGAAATACTTTATAAAAAATAAAGTTGAAAAAACATCTATGTCGTGCGCGCAATACAACTGTGCTGCTTTTATTTTGAAAAGTATTATTTATGGGCGTGTGTCCGTGTGTAACCTGCGAGTGAAGGTGCACATGCAGCGACAAGTGATGCACGGTTTACACCCGAGACGCTAAAAAGAGACAAGTTTATGAAGAATGGCCTGTTTCCAACAAGACATGGACTGCAAAGCAACGTTCCCTCTCAGGTGCGTGCCTGCACAATTGCGCACTGCTCAAGCGTTTGCTGCGCACTGCTCAAGCGTTTGCTGCGCGCAGCAAATATATGCCGTGCACCAAATCAAATCCCATCTGAATTCTAAACAAAATAAACATATTTATTCTGTGTAATTTTGCAATGCAACTCTGAGTGACAGTGACAACAAGCGGCCCTAACGGTGTTCGTCAACACCGTTCAATTGAACACCGTTCAATTA
>NC_084741.1:24178489-24188489 GCF_033978785.1 Entelurus aequoreus | reverse complement strand
TAATGACTCATATTTGACCCGGCGGAAGTGCCAAGCATGCGCTAATTATTTTGCGAAACGAGTTTGACCCGGCTGTAATTCTAGGCAGGCGAATACTATATTCCCGGCGCCAATTCAAGGAAATACGGTATATGTGAATAAAATTAGATGTATGGATTTTGTTAATACACTTAATATTGTCAAGTATTCGGTGATTTTGTATTGTTTTGACGATTAAGAATCCGATTATTTGAGTGATGGAGAAGTACAATATTAGCTTTTGCTCCTTCTTGCTCCCTTTCGGACACACACCGTGTTTCTTTTTAATTGTCTTTGAATACTACTATTGTTTTTTGCAGATGGTATGATATTGTATTGGAGATGTTTTTGTGCAGATAGGTTGTTGTGTTTGGAATAAATTGGTGAACTGTGACATGCCAACCACAAACCCTTTATTAACGATATGTTAATGTTAAAATCTGACATTTTCAACCTGTGGAGTAAAGTGTGCCATCCTTGTGTTTTGTAGTGTGTAATGGAGGCAACAACTATACACATGTACATTTGTACTACAGTCATTCCTTGCCACATTGCTGATTTTAAAATATGTACATTTTTAAAGCATATTCTACAACTTTTTTGCCCAGATCTGAACATTTTCAAGCATAAAACTGGCTAAATGAACAAAAAACATAAATATTACAATGGTATTGGCCACCAGATTAAGTCAAAGTTAAAGTTAAAGTACCAATGATTGTCACACACACATACACACACTAGGTGTGGTGAAATTTGTCCTCTGCATTTGACCCATCCCCTTGTTTACCCCCTGGGAGGTAAGAGGAGCAGTGAGCAGCAGCGGTGGCTGCGCCCGGGAATCAAATTGGTGATTTAACCCCCAATTCCAACCCTTGATGCCGAGTGCCAAGCAGGGAGGTAACGGGTCCCATTTTTATAGTCTTTGGTATGACTTGGTTTAAACTCACAACCTACTGATCTCAGAGCGGACACTCACAAGGCCACTGACCAAACTAATCAGATCACGCTGTTTAGTGTTGTGGCCACCGATTGGTTGGATAGGATTATCGAATACGATTAAAATCAAGAGTTGGTTGGTTTGTTGGAGTTTATTTTGAACATATATACAATTTCAGTATGATACATCACATATTTTCATTTTTTCTTTACAACACGCCCGAAAAGGAGTGGGAAGAAGCAGAGCCTATTTAATCCTATCCCTTTTCTACCTCATAGCAACTCCGGTATTAACACATGTTCACTTTCTGTTCTTCATGTATACATAATTTACATCAATTAATGCTGAATACAACAGTTCTTTACATAAATAGTCAGTTATGATTCACATAATAAGATGAATAATATTTATTTTTTTATAATGTTCAATACATAATTCTTCCTTGTACTTTGTAAATAATTGTAGTTTAAACAGTTTACTAAAGGCCTACTGAAATTAATTTTTTGTATTTAAACGGGGATAGCAGATCCATTCTATGTGTCTTACTTGATCATTTCACGATATTGCCATATTTTTGCTGAAAGGATTTAGTAGAGCAGAGCAGCACGGTGGAACAGGGGTTAGTGCGTCTGCCTCACAATACGAAGGTCCTGGGTTCGATCCTGCGCTCGGGATCTTTCTGTGTGGAGTTTGCTTGTTCTCCCCGTGACTGCGTGGGTTCCCTCCGGGTACTCCGGCTTCCTCCCACTTCCAAAGACATGCACCTGGGGATAGGTTGATTGGCAACACTAAATTGGCCCTAGTGTGTGAATGTGAGTGTGAATGTTGTCTGTCTATCTGTGTTGGCCCTGCGATGAGGTGGCGACTTGTCCAGGGTGTACCCCGCCTTCCGCCCGATTGTAGCTGAGATAGGCTCCAGCACCCCCCGCGACCCCAAAAGGGATAAGCGGTAGAAAATGGATGGATGGATGGATTTAGTAGAGAACATCGACGATAAAGTTGCAACTTTTGCTCACTGATAAAAAAAGCCTTGCCTGTACCGGAAGTAGCGTGACGTCACCGGAGGAAAGACTTCTCACAATTCCCCATTGTTTACAATGGAGCGAGAGAGATTCGGACAGAGAAAGCGACGATTACCCCATTAATTTGAGCAAGGATGAAAGATTTGTGGATGAGGAACGTTAGAGTGAAGGACTAGAATGCAGTGCAAGACATATCTTTTTTCGCTCTGACCGTAACTTAGGTACAAGCTGCCTCATTGGATTCCACACTTTCTCCTTTTTCTATTGTGGATCACGGATTTGTATTTTAAACCACCTCGGATACTATATCCTCTTGAAAATGAGAGTCGAGAACACGAAATGGACATTCACAGTGACTTTTATCTCCATGACAATACATCGGCGAAACACTTTAGCTACGAGCTAACGTGATAGCATCGTGCTTAACTGCATATAGAAACAAAGGAAATAAACCCCTGACTGGAAGGATAGATAGAAAATCAACAATACTATTAAACCATGGACAGGTAACTACACGGTTAATGCTTTCCAGGCTGGCGAAGGTTAACAATGCTGTTGCTAACGACGCCATTGAAGCTAACTTAGCAACCGGACCTCACAGAGCTATGCTAAAAACATTATCTCTCCACCTACGCCAGCCAGCCCTCATCTGCTCATCAACACCCATGCTCACATGCGTTCCAGCGATCGACGGTGCGACAAAGGACTTCACCCGATCACAGATGCGGTTGGCGGCCCGGAGACGGAGGAAGTTAAGGTGAGTTCGGCGACTAGCGCGTCTGCTATCCATCTCTGTTCTCCTGGTTGTGTAGCTGTAGTCCGCCGCTAATACACCGATCCCACCTACAACTTTCTTATTTGCAGTCTCCATTGTTCATTAAACAAATTGCAAAAGATTCACCAACACAGATGTCCAGAATACTGTGGAATTTTGAGATGAAAACTAAGTTTTTTGTATAGGATTCAATGGGTCCGTATACTTCCGTACCAACCCTTGACGTCACGCGCATACGTCAGCATAAAAAAACGTTTGCAACCGGAAGTGTGGCGGGAAATTTAAAATTGCACTTTATAAGTTAACCCGGCCGTATTGGCATGTGTTGCAATGTTAAGATTTCATCATTGATATATAAACTATCAGACTGCGTGGTCTGTAGTAGTGGGTTTCAGTAGGCTTTTAAAGTGAATCAAATTAGTGATTTTTTATATCTTTGCCTAATCCAGGGGTGTCAAACTCATTTTAGCTCAGGGGCTGCATGGAGGAAAATCTATTCCCACGTGAGCCAGACGGGTAAAATCATGGCATAACAACTACGACAACTTCAGATTGTTTTCTTTGTTTTACTTTGGCCCAAAATAGAACAAGGACATTCTGAAAATGTACATATCACAAATAATCCTCTTGACAAAACACTTCAAGTTGGTAAAAAATTCTGAGGAAAAAAAATGGTGAAGTTTCAAAAACACCATGAAGAACACAATGAAATTAGACTTAATCTCAGTGTTTCTACAAACCAATTCAACTTTATGTCACAGCCCATCTATGATTGAACAAAAATAAAATGAAGCATAAATAAGAACGTTTCTATGTATCAACTACCTCATTTGTCATTTTCATTGTTGACTTACTTGCTCGCCCTGATATAAACTATTTGCTTGCCTAACAGAATTGCTGATGTGACATCCAATGGACACTTTTAGAACAGCAGTTTCTCTAATTTAAAAATGGAGCTCCATTTTACACTTAGCAAACTCATCTTGCGAGCTGGATTGAACCTGTTTGCGGGCCTGATCCGGCCTGCGGGCCGCATGTTCGACATCCCTGGCCTAATCCATTCTGTTGTATACTGATATGCTAAAGGTCTTAAATGTTGCACGTGCATACAAATGTTTTAAATGAGATTTTTCTCTAAGGTTATATTTGTCCTCTTTTGTTGAGAAGAATTGTTGTACATTCTTGGCTGGCAGGTTATAGTTTACTTTGTACATAATTTTAGCTTTTTGCAAATGCACAAAATCATTGAATTTCAATATTCTTGATTTATAAATAAAGGGTCCGTATGTTCTACCCATCATTATGTATTATTTTAACTGACCTTTTTTGTAACACAATTTGTGAATGAAGTGTACTTTTGTAATGATAAATAATAAATGGGTTATACTTGTATAGCGCTTTTCTACCTTGAAGGTACTCAAAGCGCTTAATTCTTTTCCCATATTTCTGCACAATAACTCAAATGTGGTAACACTAGCGAGCAGTAAAGAACATGTTTTGCTTTATTCATTATTGAAACATTTTTTGCTACTTTATGTTGTATATTTTTTATATGAGATTTCCAGGTCATTTCCTCATCTATTATTGCACCCAAAATTGTATTTATTTTACTCTTTCAATGTCTACTCCGTCTATTTGTATTAGTGTTTGACTTTGCCTTCTACTGTTACCAAATAACATTATTTTACTTTTACTGAGATTCAAAGATAGTCTGTTTTTGTCAAACCATCTTTTTAATTTGTTCATTTCTTCTGTCATTATTTGTTTTAGCTTCTGTGTTCTCTCCTGAACAAAACGCAGTTGTCGTCTGCAAATAATACTAACTTTAAGTCATTTGTAACGTTACAAATGTTGTTTATATAAAGATTAAACAATTTTGGTCTCAGTATAGATCCCTGAGGTACGCCACAGGATATATTCAGTTCTGTAGACGTGTGTTCGCCGAGCTTCACATATTGCTTCCTGCTGGTTAAGTAGCTTCTTACCCAGTTCAAGACCAGCCCTCTGAATCCATGCCGTTCTAAATATTGATTAAAATAGTATGATTAATTCCATGAAATGCTTTTATTAGATCCATAAATACTGCTGCTGCTGAAATTGGTTATTTCCTCTGTTATTTTGAGTAATGCCATTGATGTTGAAATGTTGGTTCTGTATCCGTATTGATTATCTGTGATTCATCCACTTTTGTTTATAAATTTGTTTGTTATTGAAAAATGTTTTGATGACTTTTGAAATATGTGGAAGTAAAGAAAAAGGTCGAGAGTAAGATTTCTAATCCAGTGTTATTATTTGAGTGGGCCCCAGGAAAAGTTGGGCCCCGAGGTCAAAAAAGTTAAGAACCCCCTGCCTTAGGTGATCAGAGACCGATATTAAACTGATGAGCGATGATAAATTGGGAAGAAATGTGGCCTACGCCATAGGGTGTGGGCGTGGCATGGTGCCAAACTTTGATCTGATGGCTCACCACAAATATTTCAACATTTATAACTCGACTCCACAATTTCAGATTCTGATCAGAATTGGCTCAAATGATGGTGAAGAAACCCTGAAATGCAGGATGGGTCCACACCTATTTGTACCCATTCGTAGTTGGGCGTGTCATGTGTGCCCGATCATCGCTGCTGGCAGTTTTAATTAACAGTTGTAATTATATTATATTATAAAACCCCACACCCACAGTGCAGGGCTCGGGTGGCCAATCGTATGCATACAACACTTCAGGGAATAACAAACAAGTGTGGCTCCGAGCCCTACTTGAAGTACAAAACCAAACTACCATTGAGCGACAATCACAAGATCTACATGTGACGTCAGCGATCATGTGGCCATTATGACGTCACGCAAAAGTTGAGCGATGATTCAGACGACAGGTCACCTGTAGATGCCACATGCGGCACTAGCACTATTTTCACCACAAACCACGCCAAAAGGATATTTTCACAGTTGGTAAAATATTTGGATATGAAGAGGCACTTAAGACTGCCGCGAATGGAAAAAAGTCCAAAAGTCCTTACCCGAAAAATGTCGCCCTATCTTCCTCTTTTTACCATGTCGTCCCACCGCTGCTCCTTGGAGGACTTGTGGAGACCCTGGCAGTGTGGCGCCGTCCTCCAACACTTACTGTATTAAGAGCCGTAGGTGTAACTTGCCGTCATTAGGGTTAGTTTTTCACGGTTTTCGCAACACTTCCAACAACAGTGGAAGAGGAGGAGACCGCCAGTCGGCGATTTCCTGCTTGCGAAGCAAACCGGAAGTCCCGCCCCGCCCCACCTCTGTCACCTCCAGACATTACGCAACGCCGCGGAAATTATTGCTTCCCCAAAACGTCAGAAAAGCTGACAAGATAAACTTTCTATAAGCGTAACTTTACAGACTGTGTTTTATTCTTTTTCAAATAGTGAGACTGCAACACAGTTTGTTTTCAAATGGTGGTACACGGGCTCTATCAGGTGGTACTGAGTAGCAACAGATGATTTATGCGAATACCATTACAGAATATTACAAAATATAAAGAGGTGCATGGAGTCCATACTCAAAGACTGGAGATCTGTGTTGATTCTTGGACATGAAGCTTAAATGAAAATTGGCAAAATAGTAATTATTATTTATAAATGAAATGTTTTAATAGCGAGAGCATATTAAAAAAAACTATCTATGCATATAATATAACTGTATTATAATATTGACTCAGAAGTAGTTTTCTGTTGTTCCTGCCATGCTAGTATGCTACGTGCTGCCGCCACAAACGAATGAGACTATTTCAACAGAGTTTTGCAAGGGGCGGCGGGCCAACTTCACACAGGTAAATTCCCCAGCGAGATAATGAGCAAGCCAGTCACGTGATCTGTGACATAGCGTTAAGAACCAAAGCTCCCTTCTCCATCAACAACAATGCTAATCATGCAGACTTTGTGAGAGCCAACAAGGATTACTTTGGGAAAAATTATGATCCAGGACCTTATATTTTTGAGCCCGAACACAAAGAGGATGAGCAATAAGTTTTAGAAGCCGAGTGCTAAAAGGATGCAGCTTTATTGTGACAATATAGCATTAGCAGCATTGCTATGTGCTAAACATACAAACTAAACATAACAAACCATAATTGTAACGCTCAAATAATCCAGTTTAGATGAAAAATCAATCACAATCTTCACAAAGGGTTAAAAAAGTTGCAGAATGCAGCGTCTTTTTCGCCATCTCAGAGGACGTCAAAGCCGATCAGCCTGTCGGTCCATGGCCACATTTGTCTACTAGCAGGTGAGAGATGCATGAATTATAATCTAGAACAGTGGTTCTTAACCTTGTTGGAGGTACCGAACCCCACCAGTTTCATATGCGCATTCACCGAACCCTTCTTTAGTGAAAAATGTAATGTTTTTTTTTTTCAAATTCAAGAAAAAGTCATGTTTTTTTACTAGTGCACAAACATCACCTTGTTCAAAGAACAAAACCAACAGTGCATGAACTCACAACAAATTACACACATTACCATGAATTGATTAACGTGGACCCCGACTTAAACAAGTTGAAAAACTTATTCGGGTGTTACCATTTAGTGGTCAATTGTACGGAATATGTACTGTACTGTGTAAACTGTACTGTTTCATATAATGTATTCTCTTCCTTTGCAATCTGCTAGTAAAAGTTTCAATCGATCAATCAAGCAACCTGCAAATCAGATGGAAAATTAGAGGGAACATTGTTAGGGGGTATCCATAATAAGCCGATAGGGAGAAGTTTTTATTTACATGATCCGTGGCGGAGGCTCGCCAAACCCCTGAGGCCGACTCACCGAACCCCTAGGGTTCGATCGAACCCAGGTTAAGAACCACTGATCTAGAATTTATTTTTAGCAAGTTTGAGACAAAGCAGAAGCAGCAGTCGGCTTAGTGTGTCAACAATAGCAGCATAAGCTAGCATTAGCTCTCTGCTATCAATGCGCCGCTAAAATAGGCCGTCTGCGTTAGCCCTTATAATAACAATATCACTCATATTTAGTTAATTTTCAGGTCATGTCATGTAAATGGAATATTGTTGGCAGTTTCTGGATGTTTTTTAGAGGGTATAGTGAGCGCAGTAAAGGGATCCTCGATCTGTTGAATCAATTGTTTGCTATTTATTTATGATTTCGAATGCATAAAACCAGCAAAACGTATGTGTTCTTGTTTTACATAAGGATTGTGAATGATAAACAGCACATCTCTTTCCAATTTTTGCGTATTTCCAGTATGACTGACCTGATAATATGGTCTGAGTGCAGAAGCGTATTACTATGATGTAGAATCTACGGAAATTACAGAAGGTGTTCGGAGTGGAATATTCAAAATGGCTGACTGAATTTGTGGCATATTGTGACGTTTTAGACGGTATTTTCACATACTTTGCGGATTGTAAATACAATTGGATATAGTTTAATGAATACTATGAAACACAAATAAGCATATAATGTCAACTTGTTTTTCCACTCTACTGGTACTTTAAAATTGGAAGCTCAGTCTCAAAAAATTCAGTGCATAAATATTTGTTGCTTAAAAACTCAAGACACACTTTGGTAAATTTAAGACTGACGCAATTAATCCTGTCTCAGGAGTTAAGTTTGCAGTCATGTGACAGGGTCATGTGATCGCAAACTTACTGAATTTCGAAGAAACACATTTTTTTGCACTAAATTATTACACACTGAATTTGATAACATCCATCCATTTTCTACCGCTTGTCCCGTTCGGGGTCGCGGGGGTGCTGGAGGCCATCTCAGCTGCATCCAGGCGGAAGGTGGGGTACACCCTGGACAAGTCGCCACCTCATCGCAGGGCCAACACAGATAGACAGACTGTTTTTTAAAGCCCCACTTAAGAACTTTCAGTTTTGGTTGATGTTGGCGGCGCCAGTGGACCAAAGCTGTAGTGTTTTGCCAAAAGAAGACCACATTTCCCATGAGACCCAGCGCATATACAGCGTCAAATTGACATGATCACCGCTGTAATGACATAGGTGTCATTCAACTAGTTGTGAGTCCATGTATCATCCCAAAAGTTATGAAAATATTTTATAAAGGTTGAAAAGTTACTTAGTGCTGCTTTAGCAAACACAAATTAGCCTCCATAGCTTGGGAGCTGTTTTTTTTTTAATGCAAATGCATATATATCCATCTAGCAACTGGACTAGAAATAATTTAATGTAAAAATCATCCATCCATTTTCTACTGCTTGTCCCTTTTTAATAATAATAAAAAATGCATTCATTTTTATAAAAAAAAAGGCTTATATTCACATTTTAATTGTCATAATTTTTTATACTAGTTCCATTTATATTTTATATATTCAGATAAATACATTTTATTATTACTTATTGTTTATTATTTTCTCTATTGTGAAAATGTTCCTGTGCTAAAAATAAAAAAAATTTAGGCGTGGGGAAATTCTAAATAGTGACATCGCTGTCAAATCACAAGGATTATTGCACCACCGTAAGGATTGTTTACAACAGGGGTGTCAAACTCATTTTAGCTCAGGGGCCGCATGGAGGAAAATCTGTGCACACGCGGGCCGGACTATTAAAATCATGGCATTAAAACTAAAAAATAAAGACAACTTCATATTTTTATGTTTGTCTTACTTTGGCCAAAAATAGAACAAAAATATTATAATAAAAATATAGAAAAAACTACCGGCAGCGGTAAAGTTTAGATCTATGAAGGAAAGAAGAAAATGAATGAATGTTTATAACTGAATACATTTAAATATGCATTAAAAAACGTTTTAAAAAAAAAAAAAAAAATTTTTATGATTTAAGTAACGTTTATGACAACCTTTTTCCAAAACACAATATACTGTAGAATGTGAGCTATAACAGGATAAGGCATACATTTATCATTCGTTTTCAAAACGGTCACAAAAAAGTGGGACACCAAAAATTTACTGTGGGACCCCATTTTTATGACTTGATGAGGTACCTGGGACCCCATTTTGAAAATTCCTAGCGCCAACACTGATGGAGTATTAGTGCGTGCAACAGCATCAGGCGGCTATGGCCTATGGACCGGTTCTAATACTAACCAAATATCATCCCGGGGGCCATAGATAATGAATTTGTGGGCCGAATCTGGCCCGCGGGCCTTGACTTTGACACATCTGGTTTACAGTGAAAACAAAACAAAACAAAATACAGTCAAAACTTCAGAATAATTTCCACCAATAGAGTATTATTTCTTAAAATTTCATTTACTCTGATCAACATCTTATTGTG
>NC_084741.1:24095989-24168489 GCF_033978785.1 Entelurus aequoreus | reverse complement strand
AAATTGGGAACAGGTGGGTGCCATGATTGGGTATAAAAGTAGATTCCATGAAATGCTCAGTCATTCACAAACAAGGATGGGGCGAGGGTCACCACTTTGTCAACAAATGCGTGAGCAAATTGTTGAACAGTTTAAGAAAAACCTTTCTCAACCAGCTATTGCAAGGAATTTAAGGATTTCACCATCTACGCTCCGTAATATCATCAAAGGGTTCAGAGAATCTGGAGAAATCACTGCACGTAAGCAGCTAAGCCCGTGACCTTCGATCCCTCAGGCTGTACTGCATCAACAAGCGACATCAGTGTGTAAAGGATATCACCACATGGGCTCAGGAACACTTCAGAAACCCACTGTCAGTAACTACAGTTGGTCGCTACATCTGTAAGTGCAAGTTAAAACTCTCCTATGCAAGGCGAAAACCGTTTATCAACAACACCCAGAAACGCAGTCGGCTTCGCTGGGCCTGAGCTCATCTAAGATGGACTGATACAAAGTGGAAAAGTGTTCTGTGGTCTGACGAGTCCACATTCCAAATTGTTTTTGGAAACTGTGGACGTCGTGTCCTCCGTACCAAAGAGGAAAAGAACCATCCAGATTGTTATAGGCGCAAAGTTGAAAAGCCAGCATCACAACCAAAGAGGAAAAGAACCATCCAGATTGTTATAGGCGCAAAGTTGAAAAGCCAGCATCTGTGATGGTATGGGGGTGTATTAGTGCCCAAGACATGGGTAACTTACACATCTGTGAAGGCGCCATTAATGCTGAAAGGTACATACAGGTTTTGGAGCAACATATGTTGCCATCCACGCAACATTACCATGGACGCCCCTGCTTATTTCAGCAAGACAATGCCAAGCCACGCCCTGCGATGAGGTGGCGACTTGTCCAGGGTGTACGCCGCCTTCCGCCCGATTGTAGCTGAGATAGGCTCCAGCGCCCCCCGCGACCCCGAAGGGAATAAGCGGTAGAAAATGGATGGATGGATGGAATGCCAAGCCACGTGTTACATCAACGTGACTTCATAGTAAAAGAGTGCGGGTACTAGACTGGACTGCCTGTAGTCCAGACCTGTCTCCCATTGAAAATGTGTGGCGCATTATGAAGCCTAAAATACCACAACGGAGACCCCTGGACTGTTGAACAACTTAAGCTGTACATCAAGCAAGAATGGGAAAGAATTCCACCTGAGAAGCTTAAAAAATGTGTCTCCTGAGTTCCCAAACGTTTACTGAGTGTTGTTAAAAGGAAAGGCCATGTAACACAGTGGTGAACATGCCCCATCCCAACTACTTTGGCACGTGTTGCAGCCATGAAATTCTAAGTTAATTATTATTTGCAAAAAAAAAAAAGTTTATGAGTTTGAACATCAAATATCTTGTCTTTGTAGTGCATTCAATTGAATATGGGTTGAAAAGGATTTGCAAATCATTGTATTCCGTTTATATTTACATCTAACACAATTTCCCAATTCATATGGAAACAGGGTTTGTAATTTAAACCTGTGATATCATCTAATCCAGTGATTCTCAAACTGTGGAACGCCAACGAAACAATTCAATATTTAAACACAGTGTTACTGTTCAAACTAAGTGTAATGTTAGTGGACAAAAATATTTCAAATACTTGCTAAATAAAACCTCTACCTTGTTTTTAATGAATACTTAGGCCTGTATTTCAATGTTTGTCATTATGGTGGTATTTGGAGAGCAAAGTGTTTTCTGAGGTGGCACTTGGTGAAAAAAAGTTTGCAAACCACTGTCAAAAGGCCTTGTTAAGGGGGAAAAAAAACATATTTTATATTTTGTTTATGACTGACGCTTGTTGAAATTTGTTTGCAAAAAGTTAAAATAAATATGAATCCAAAATGTTTTACAGCATTCAAAAACCGAAGGACTATGTCCTGTTTGGCTTTGAAGATAACTAAAATATGTAGTTAAACGCTCAAATAATAATATGGTTCTTAAACAGACAGAACAATATTAAATATATATTTTGCCAAGTAAAGTAATTAGCATCCATGTATAAATAAAACTTTTTTAAAATATGTCAGTGTGTCTACCACGACATAAAAAATACCGTGACATGAAAATGTCATATCGTAACATCTCTAATTGAAATATACCTGCAGTGCATGGTTGTCATCGGCCTCTCCTTGGTCACGGCGCCCCCTGGTGGAGCTACGCAGCAACGCCATCTTACGGAAGATCGCTTGTGTCAGCAGAAGTTGGAAGGAGCAGCAGGTGTTCTTCAAACTTGACCATCCAGCCACCATGCAGACCACTTTCCGATCTGTGGGCGCTCTCAAAATGTCGCATGAGGACCGACAAGTGTACCGAATAACAACTTTGCAGGCGCATGCATGTGGAAGTGGCTGAACCACACCGGCGGGGCGGTGTGCCCCTCCAGGCCGCCTGGTGGTCACTATGAAGCCGCGGGGCTCGGTGGGGTGAGCCGCCCCCCGTGGATGCCTCAAATCGTGTCCTGTTTGGGCTCGACTCGCCGCGGAGGATCTGTACTTCGCAGCCAGGCCATGCTTCTCCCACACGGGAGCTCTCACGGACCAGGCGCGATCCGCCGAAGGGTCGCCGCGGTGTCTGGAGGCCTGCAGCGGGGGGCTATAGGCCGCGGTGGCGCTCCGCTTACCGGGTGGATTCCTGGCCAAAAGCTTCCCTCGACACCGGAGCACTGATGTCAGGGCAGAGGCAGAAGGAGTGGAGGCCATGGCGGTGGAAGTGTCCCCGCCGGAAAGTGCCTCTGGGATCGCAGGCAGAAGGGAGGGGATTCGGGGTCTCCGTGGGCTTGGGTCCACCTGACTGACCTACTTGCTGCCGGCAGTGGGAGGAGACAGAGGGGCCGTTTAAGTAGTCCCAACTCTCAACTGGAGCTATATATATATATATATATATATATATATATATATATATATATATATATATATATATATATATATATATATATATATATATATATATATATATATATATATATATATATATACAAAGTTTAGCTAGGTAATTAAAAAAAAATAATAAATATATATATATATATATATATATATATATATATATATATATATATATATATATATATATATATATATATATATATATATATATATATATTTATATATACAAAGTTTAGTTAGGTAATTAAAAAAAATAAAATATATATATATATATATATATATACATACACAAAGTTTAGTTAGGTAATTTAAAAAATAAATATATATAAAAAGTCAGCTAATAGGTAATGGGATTTACTTTATTCCACTTATAAAGCTTTCTAAAAAAACTCTAAAAACCTACATCAAAGTTATATATACATGCTGTAAGGATGTATGTAATGTAGTAACACCTCCTTTTTTCTTCGCGAGGATTATGAGTCATTCTTTATCTAAACCAGTGGTTCTTAACCTGGGTTCGATCGAACCCTAGGGGTTCGGTGAGTCGGGCTCAGGGGTTCGGCAGAGGTCAAAACACACCCGACTCATCGTGTAAATACAAACTTCTCCCTATCGGCGTATTATGGATACGGCAACAGCTGACTGGTTTGCAGGTGTGTAATTTATTGTGAGTTTATGCACTGTATTGGTTTTGTTGTTTGAACAAGGTGATGTTCATGCACGGTTCATTTTATGCACCAGTAAAAAAACATGGTAACACTTTAGTATGGGGAACATATTCATAATAAATAAATGATAAATGGGTTATACTTGTATAGCGCTTTTCTACCTTGAAGGTACTCAAAGCGCTTTAACAGTATTTCCACATTCACCCATTCCAGGGGCGCCGAAAAGGGGGGGTAAAGGAGACGGATTCTAGGGGCCCATGATGGAGGGGGGCCCAGAGAGGCCCCTAATGATGATGAAATTATAATGTTGCCGCTGTGTTAGGGGCCCTGTAAAGATTTTTTTCATGGGGCCCAAAATCCCTAGCGGCGCCCCTGACCCATTCACACACTGATGGCGGGAGCTGCCATGCAAGGTGCTAACCAGCACCCATCAGGAGCAAGGGTGAAGGGTCTTGCCCAAGGACACAACGGACGTGACTAGGATGGTAGAAGGTGGGGATTGAACCCCAGTAACCAGCAACCCTCTGATTGCTGGCACGGCCACTCTACCAACTTTGCCACGCCGTCCCCCACCATTAATTAGTGGCTTATTAACATGCAAATTAGTAATATATTGGCGCTTACCTAGTCATTATTAAGTACTTATTAATGCCTTATTCGGCATGGCCTTATTATAACCCTGACCCTAACCCTAACCAAATAACTCTAAATTAAGTCTTTATTACTTAGAATATGTTCCCCTAGTGTCCAAATAACTCTAAATTAAGTCTTTGTTACTTAGAATATGTTCCCCATACCAAAGTGTTACCAAAAACCTATAACGTTGTCTTGAATTTAATTTTTTAAAAATTTTTTCACTAAAGAAGGGTTCGGTGAACGCGCATATGAAACTGGTGGGGTTCGGTACCTCCAACAAGGTTAAGAATCACTGATCTAAATGGAATATGACAACATCCTTGCAGTCAGCGTCCTAGTGACAGCAGATATTGTACAGTAGGTGGTGTTTTATTATGTTTGTTGGCTCTCATGAAGTCTGCAGTGAGTAGAAATCAGTGATGTTGTTGAAGGAATAATAAAAACATTGTGATGAGTTTTTTAAATAATGCGCCACTGTATGTTAAAAATGATCAAAATACATAAATATTACATTATTTTGAATGTGCCCGTTACTACATTACATATATGCTTTCAGTGTGTATATAAAACCTTGATGAATACATATTTGGATGTTTTTTAGAGTGCTTATAGGCAGAATAGAGCGACTCCAACAGGCTCCATTGTAAGCAGACTTTTGATAGCAGAAAATAACTGAGAAGCACTGGTCTAATGCATCACTAATGTGAAATGAGCTCTTCTTTCGTCTTAGCATGAGGGGAGGTATTCTGATACTTTGTTAAATGTCACATAAATTGCCCAGTTATAGATGAATTAACATTTTCTAAGCCATTTATGATTGTCAAACATTTCTTAACTGCAGTGGCTTGTCGTGTGCTGGTGCGACAGAAGTAAACACAATAACAATGGCCGCTCATCGATCCATGGCCAGTCCAGCCTTGCATACAAACACTGTTAAGTTATGACTACTGCATTGCATTCAGAGTAAGAGCAACTGTCTCCCTCTGTCCATGATCATTTAACAGAAATACAGCGCTGTAGCCTACAATATGAGCCACGACTTGTTAAAATTAATTCAACGTTACACAACTTGGCAAAAAAAAAAAAAAGGGGGGGGGGTGCAAGGGGCAGGTACTCGAAGTGCGCACCCCACATTTGCTACGCTCATCCATATAAGCATGTACGTAACATCATCTTGGCCCTGTTTACACTGCACACCAAATCAGATTTGCTTGCCCTCAAGTGACACAGATTTGATTTTTTTGGGCAGTTTCAACGCTCCAAAGTGCTTAGAATCGGATCTTTTGACATCAGATTCAGGCCACATTAGGAGGTAGTCCCTAATCCAATTGGAATCTGATCTTTTCAAATGGGACTGCAATCTAAACGCAATGTGACCTGAATCCATTGGCGTTGTTAGGCCTATTTTAGGGGGGCTCTAGCCCCCCTAAAATATTCTTAAGCCCCCCTAAATAATTTGGTGTTATATATATACATATATATATATATATATTTTTTTTACAAATACATGCCGACATATTCATTATAAAGTGGCCCGAATATGAGTTTAAATAAATAATCATATAACCTGTCATTATTCACTCAGTTTCCCCTCACTTCATAGCGTAAGGTAGAGAGCCCCTTTAGTGCGTCGGTATCCAATCCATTCCACTTGTTCATATAAAAAATGCCCACATCACTCAAAATCCAGTCCACATTTTCTCTGCAACCTTGCTTGCGGTCCTTCAGGTGTGCAGCTTTGAAGCACACAGCGCTGCAGAACAAGAACGGATGTAAAATGGACATAAGAAACTTTTTCAAGAAAGTAAGTATTCATCACTGCTTGTAGTAAAATGTATTAGCTCCACTTTACACCAGGTCTGTGTTTGACAAATAAAAACCTGTCTGCCACACCATAGACAACTTCTGTGCACGTCGTACATTTGTTGTTTTGCAGGCAAAAGTTACATTCCCGCTCAAAACAATGCTGCTACTTAGTTAGCTAGTTCGCCTGAAATGCATCATGAAGGTCTTGGTTATTTATAAAGCTAAATGCGCACTCTTTTTTTACCATTTTCTATCTTTGGGGTTACTTCCTTCTGGAGCATTAGCTGTGTTTCTCACTTTACACATGGAGGAGAACAGGAGCTGAGCTCATTCACGTATGACTATCATCAGTAGATAATAATAATAATCACTCCACAACCCCTATTGACCTGTGGGAGTCAGGGCAGAGGAGCACAGAAAGTGAGAGGGGAGAGGCCTCTACTGGAAAGGTGAGTAGGAGAATAGTAATACATATAAATAAATATTTAACTTTTTTTTTTTTTTAAATGGCTTATCGATAAGCCATTTGTTTTATTTATTTCTGGGTGGATCATATTGACTATTGGTCCTCCTAATTGTCAATCATTCTGGTGATGTTACGCAAGGACATTATATATATATATATATATATATATATATATATATATATATATATATATATATATATATATATATATATATATATATATATATATATATATATATATATATATATATATATATATTATATATATTATATATATTATATATATATATATATATATTATATATATATATAATTTATTTATATAATAGATTGTATTTGTAATCTACTTTACATTTGATTCCAAATCTCAAAGTGCTACAGAATTACAACCATTGGCGTTGACAGAGTTAAACAACTTGCACTGAGCCTAGTCTATAAAATCCGCTACACCTCCCTGATACCGAAGTACATGTCAAACTACTTACTTAACGTAAATGACCGCCATAACCACAACACCAGGGGGTGCTCCACTAACCACGTTAAACCCAGATTCCGAACTAACAAAGGTCTTAACTCATTCTCTTTCTATGCCACATCAATGTGGAATGCGCTCCCAACAGGTATAAAAGAAAGGGCATCTCTATCCTCCTTCAAAACCGCAATAAAAGTTCACCTCCAGGCAGCTACAACCCTAAACTAACACCCTCCCCGGATTGCTAATAATCAAATGTAAACAATCAAATGCAGATACTTTTTCTTTTGCCTTCTGATCTCTCTCTCTCTCTCTATGTCCACTACTTGATGTCCATATCCCCCCCCTCCACACCCCTGATTGTAAATAATGTAAATAATTCAATGTGATTATCTTATGTGATGACTGTATTATGATGATAGTATATATGATAGTATATATCTATATCATGAATCAATTTAAGTGGACCCCGACTTAAACAAGTTGAAAAACTTATTCGGGTGTTACCATTTAGTGGTCAATTGTACGGAATATGTACTTCACTGTGCAACCTACTAATAAAAGTCTCAATCAATCAATCAATCAATCAGGCCTATTTTGGCGTTGTAATAAATAAATAAATAAAAAATGGCTTATCGATAAGTCATTTGTTTTATTTTATTTTATATATATGATCCACAACATCCTCTAGTATACCTTTAAGTCTTTCATATATACAGGTATATATACACACACACACACACACACACATGTATGAAATACTTAATATGTATATATATATATAAAAGAAAAACCCAGACACCATCTTTGTAGTCATTTTTCTCCTGCGTGGACTTCCGTCTTCCTTTACAATGAGTGATGCTGCACGAAACCTTGAGTCTGCAATTGTAAATAATTTAGTTTTTAAGTTTTGTGTTTCTTGTAGAATCTATATAAAGTAATATACATTAGCCTATTGTTAAAATAATGAAAAAAACATCATTAAATATATTTGTTTTATTGTATTGCTACATTAATAGCTGTTGTATTATTATAGGATGGCTTGTTAAACATTTCATAGGATTTTCAGAGGGAGGAAAAACCAAGACATTTAAAATAAAATGTATAATGAATAAATACATAAAAAGAAAAAGAAAAAAAATGGTTAAAAGCCTTCGTCCCGGGGAGCATTTTATTTTGTCCCGTGCATTTTTAAAAATAATAATAACAATGAATAATTTCTAAGTCTTTGTTAGCCGTTTGTGACGTTTTGTGCTTGTGCGCTAGGTTCGCTCGCATCTTGTGCATCTCCTGGGGGCTAAGCACCCGCTGTCCTTAAAAGCTAGTGACGCCCCTGTATATATATATATATATGGCGTGCAGTTGAGAGTTGGGACTATTTAAACTGCCCGCCGTGTATATATATATATATATATATATATATATATATATATATATATATATACATATATATATAATTTTATTTTTTTACAGTAATAGGTAAATCACAGTAAAATACTGTGATTAAAATATACTGTAATATTACAACAAATGACTAAAAATTACAGTACCCTTATAAATTACAGTACTTAACTGTTATTTCACAGTAAATACTATAATGAAAATGTAACAACATTAAGAGCAATGGTTGTAAAAATTACGGTATTTTTTAACATCCTACATCCATTTTCTACTGCTTGTCCCTTCAAAATAAAATACTGGAATCAAAATGTACTTCAAAATTAAAACCAATAACTGTAAAAATTAAGAGTAATCAAAATGTACTGTGACATTACAACAAATGGCTTTAAAAATTACAGTACCCTTATTTTTCACAGCATGTAAGTGTTATGTCACAGTAAAATACTGCAATCAAAATGTACTGTAATATCACAACAAAGTATTGTAAATACAAACAAATCCGTAGACTCCACAGCATAAAGACTCAGGAGTTTTACAGTTCATTTCCTGATGCGAGCAGGACCCCATTGTTTATAATTTTACACTTTTTGAACAATTTTATGTCATACTGAATTCTGCAGTTTTTATTCACTGTAAGCTATAATCAACAAAATGAAAAAAAAAAAAAATTCACTCTGTGCAGTGGCGTTTTGTTTCAAGGGGGCCACAAGGCCAATTGGTTGGGCGGGGCAGCGTTGTCTCGGGCGCCGCGGATTTGGGGGGGGGGGGGTGGGAGGAGGGGATCCCCTTTTTTGTGCTCAGCAGGTCAGGATGTTGGAAGAAGTTACATAAGTAACACATTAATTATGAATGCAGGTCTGCAAACTACAACAACATACCAATTGTTGAAAGTAGCAACATTTTAGATTCTTCCATTTTGGGTAAGCCCACACAAGACAAGCAGTCTGATGAGATGTAACGCAATCAATTGCTTGTTGTTTTGCACTCCCCTCATCCATCAGTCTGTCCAAAGTATCAGCGGAAGAATCCAGGCGAACGTGTCACAGAGCTCGTAACACTGTTGGACTGGTTTGTCCGGCCCACGAGCAAAGAGAAAGAAAATCAGCCTTGTTGTCAACACCGCAGGTCACATGACCTAAGAAGCCATGCGGGCTGGCGTGCAAAAGGAAATACAGGCGTGTGTCTTACGACTCGGACGATATTTACTAGGGCTATGAATCTTTGGGTGTCCCACAATTCGATTCAATATCGATTCTTGGGGTCACGATTCGATTCAAAATCGATTTTTTTTTCAATTCAACACGATTCTTGATTCAAAAACAATTTTTCCCCGATTCAAAAGGATTCTCTATTCATTCAATACATAGGATTTCAACAAGATCTAGCCCTGTCTGCTGACATGCAAGCAGAGTAGTAGATTTTTGCAAAAAGCTTTTATAATTGTAAAGGACAATGTTTTATCAACTGATTGCAATAATGTAAATTTGTTTTAACTATTAAATGAACCAAAAATATGACTTATTTTATCTTTGTGAAAATATTGGACAGTGTGTTGTCAAGCTTATGAGATGCAATGCAAGTGTAAGCCACTGTAACACTATTGTTCATTTTTTAATTTTTTTTATAAATGTCTAATGACAATGTCAATGAGGGATTTTTAATCACTGCTATGTTGAAATAGTTACTAATATTGATACTGTTGTTGATAATATTAATTTTTGTTTCACTACTTTTGGATTGTTCTGTGTCGTGTTTGTGTCTCCTCTCAATTGCTCTGTTTATTGCAGTTCTGAGTGTCGCTGTGTCGGGTTTGGTTTTGGAACTGGATTGCATTGTTATGGTATTGCTGTGTATTGTTTTGTTGGATTGATTAATTTAAAAAATAAATAAATACAAAAATAGATTTTTTAAAAATGAGAATCGATTCTGACTCGCACAACGTGAGAATCGCGATTCGAATTCAAATCGATTTTTTCCCACACGCCTAACATTTACCTTTTTCTCTTGTGCAGCTCAGACTAAAGTTCCTTTATGAGGAAAAAAAACCCCAAAACAACCTCCGAGCCAACAGGGGGCAGTGTTGAGGATTTTTAGTGAAAATACAACACATACTTTTTGTAATCATCGGTGTTATAAAATAATTATTCACAATTATATACACAAAGTGCACCGTTGGCCTGCGTGTATTCTCCATTTTTGCTTGATTAGCTTAGACCAGTGATTCTCAAACTGTGGTACAGGCAATTTATTTTCCTATATTCAAACACAGTTACTGTTCAAATTGTGTGCAATGTTACAGTGGCCAAATATATAAAATATAATTGTTAAATACAACATCTGCCTCATTTTTCATGAATACTTAGGCCTACTACGCTACTGTGTTTTAATGTTGGTCATTATGGCGGTAGTGATGTGCGATACTACTGATTTTCGGTCCGATTTGATACTAAGTAAAATTCAGGCTGGCATTGGCGATACCGATCCGGTACTTTGTGCAATATCTAAAAAAAAGAGCAAAAAATCAGAATGTAATGAGAAATGCTTAACATTTTAAACTAATAAATAATAATAATATACTAAGTCACATTTAACACGAATATATAATATCTGTCTTTCGCATTTAAAAAGAAAATAATTAAAAAAATATCAAAATGGCCCCTCAGACTTGACTTTTCAGTATGCAGCCATTGGTGGAAAAAGTTTCTGATCCAAAATATTAGACGCTATTAAAATAAAAATTAAATGTACTTAAAATATAAACACATCTTAGTTAGGCAATTAAAAAATTACAATATTAACTTATGAATTCATTTGAAAAATGACAACAACAATAATAAACACTGTCAAATGTGTAACTGAACATTAACATTTTTGTACAGGCATCATTTTTGACACACTAGGTTATGCTGTTACACAACTGTATTATTATTATTATTTTTCTTCTATTCTTACTTGGGGGCCGGTGGGGGAATGTAAGGAATAAGAGCAACAAATCTGAATCAGAAACTAATAATAATAATAATAACATACTTAGTCATCACTAAACCAAGTTTTTGTCTTTAAATATATATATATATATATATATATATATATATATATATATATATATATATATATATATATATATATATATATATATATACATATACACACATACATATATATACACACATACATATATATATATATATATATACATATACATATACACACACACATACATATATATATATACATATATATATATATATATATATATATATATATATATATATATATATTATATATATATATATATATATATATATATATATATATATATATATATATATATATATATATATATATATATATGTATATAATATCGTTTTAAGCACTCTTAAAAAAATAACAAATATTTAAAAAGTGCCCCTTCAAAAGTTTAGACACCTCTTAACTAAATTACAGAAACTGTTAATAAAAAAAATAAAGTATACCTAAAATTTAAACAAAGTTTAGTTAGGTAATTAAAAAATTAAACAATATTAACTTATAAATTAATTAAAAAAATTATAACAACCACAATAAACACTGTTAAATGTGTAACTGAACATGAATATTTTGTACAGGCAGGATTTTTGACACACTAAGTTATGCAGTTACACAACTGTATTATTATTTTTATTCTATTCTTACATAGGGGGAAAAAAAAGTTAAAAAAAAAAAAAAAAGATCAGAATGCAATATGAAAAAGCTGAAATGTTTCTATTAATAACTATTAATAATATACTTTGGCACTTATAATACAAAGCTGATACAATACCAGTATTATTTTTTTTTTTTTAAATAAAAAAAATAGCAAGTAGTTTGCGTAGTTTGACTTTTCAGTATGCGGCCTTTGGTGGAAAAAGTTTGGACACCTTAAACTAAAGTATCAAAAATATTGACATTCTGATTGAAGGATTGATGTTAGAGCATTAAGATCTAGTATTGGTGGTATCGATATTTCAGTATTGGTCCACACATCACTATATGGTGGTACTTGAAGAAGAGAGTTTGAGAACCACTGGCTGAGTAGTTGGCAAGCAGGTTAAAAACGCCATGGCCACCTGTCATGTAATGTAGTGTTGCTCAATAAAGTGACATGAAAGTTGTTCTGAACATTCCAGTTATACTGCAAGTTTACTTTCCAGTAAATACTTTGGCTTTGTGATGATATATTTACAGATAATATACAATAAATCCTAGGTGTTGGGGAGTCCATGGCGTTCACAGTTTGACTTGATGCAATTTGCAGTTTTTCTTCATTAGAAAATGTCCGCTGCTTCATTTCTTCAGGGGGGTTTACACAGTACTTTGCGGAGAGAGGTCAGTGAGGGGTCCCGGCAGCCCGCCCGACCCAGGTTGTGGTCAGACCCCTTGGAGTGAAAGCCCTCCCCGACTGCTCTGTCTGGTTCCCGGGTCGTCCAGGCCTGCGGCCCACGTTGGGGATGATAATAAAGGCCAGGACCCCCACCAGCAGGAACACCACGGCGATGGTGACGACGATCCCCACCGTGGCGTAGTAGCACCGGCTGGAGCGGAAAAACCTGCGCATGCGACCTCTGACCCTATTGGGGGGCCGGCCCACGTCCACCACGGTGGCGGGCTCCGTGCCTTCCTCCAAGGTTGCGAGGCGGAGGTCACCGGTGGGGGTGGCCTGGGCCTCCTGGCTCTTGTGAGGCAGCGTGAGGACGCCGTGCGTGGCGGGGGCGTTCTTCAGGAAGAGCTTGCCCTTGCTGCGCTTGAAGCGGATGGACCTGGCCCTCTGCATTTCTGGCGGAAGCCGACCGATGATTTCGTCGTTGTTGCCCAGCCGGGGCAGGTCCTGGCCGTGGGGGATCTCAGTCACCTCACGGCACACGGGGCAGGACAGAGTCTTGACCTCGTGGGAGGTGACGTTGATGCGTGCGAGGCACTCCAGGCAGAAGGTGTGACCGCAGGCCAGCAGCTTGGGCGTCTTGAAGATGTTATCGTAAGAGCAGAAGCAGATGGCGCACTCCGTTTCCTCCACGTCGTTGTCCGGCGCGCTCGCCCTCCGGTGGTGGTCGGCGTCATCGTCCCTCCTCACCCGTCTCACGGCCTCGGTGCTCCTCCCACGTCGAGTTCCCTCCTCCCGGTGCCGCTGCGTCCTGCGTCCTCTCTCCCCGCTGTCTGAGTCATTGCTCCTGGACCTTCTGATCCGGGCAGGTTGCGGCCTCCGGTTCTCCTTGCTGCCCATTCGGGGCTTGACGTTGGCGGGCGGCCTGGCATCACGGCTCTGGTTCCGGTGGGGACCGCGTCTCTCGCGATCATCGCTCATGTCGGACTGCGCTGAGTCAAGTCTTTCCCAAAACAACTGTGGAAAAAAAATCAAACCACTCGTTGGTTCCGACAGCAACAAGCAGGAAGTGAGTGGGCGGGATCCAGCGTTAACGCGCTAACGATTCTTTAAGTACATTTACTTTGCTTTCGCTCTATTTGTTTATGCAGGCTTTTCTAACAGGACGTAAGCACACATGCCTGTAGCCAAGTGCTATGAATACACCTGGTGGGAATTTTTACAGGCCAAAACCTCGAAAAAGTCACGTAACAAAAATGCAACAACAAGTGGGTGTGCACAGTTATTTTGGTGTTAACCCACGGAACATGAAAATACGATTAAGTGGAACAGAGGGGAAAAAAGAGCAAATATGGCCAAATATAAGGAAAAACTTGCTATGTTGATAATAATAAAACTACTAATAGGCTTTGTTTTAGTCCATTTTTTTAAATGAAAAATATCAAGATGACCCCTGCATTCTTTGACTTGTGTTTGGACATTTTCAACATGTTCACTAATAATTCAGGTTGTGTGAATCAGGTCCCAAGTGAGTGCACGGATGATAAAAACAAACATACCTGATGAAGAGGTCTCACATCACCAATGAGGTTCCAGCAGTCCCAAGGTGGGGCAGCACAAGCAGATTCATAACGACAAAAACGATAAAACCGCCTCTGCTGCTGAGCTGTTTCTGTGGAAGTGGCCTTCCTTTCGACTTCCAAGGATCGCTCCCCTGTCTTGTTTCCTTATTGTGGCACACGGAGACGCCTCCTACGGACACGCCCCCTCCTGCCGTCTCTGGTCTGACCAGTTGGACCTGCTGGAGTGTGTTCTGCATGGGGGGAATAAGTACAGTCAGAACACTCACATTAGCACACGGACAAGCACTGTACTCAGGTAAGTACAGTGCAGCCATGAAGTATTCACAGCGCTTCACTTTCTCCACATTGTGTTATGTTACAGCCTTATTCTAAAATGGAATAAACTTATTTTTGTCCTCAAAATTCTATACACAATATCCTATAATGACAATGTGAAAAGCTTTTTTGTAAGTTTTTGCAAATTCATTAAAAATAAAAACAAAAATCACACAGACTATAATTGCTTTGGCAGCAATTGCAGCCTCAAGTCTTTTTAAATAAGATTGTAGTTATGAGGTAATTTGTGTAGAATTTAGAGGACAAAAATTAATGTATTTAATTTTGGAATACGGCTGAAACATAAAATGTGGGGAAAGTAAAGCGCTGTGAATACTTTCCGGATGCACTGTTAAAGCAAGTGCAACACAAAAAGCTTTGACCGCCACGGCTACCGTATAAGCCAACAGTTTTGACTGATGTGACGGGACGGACGGGTCACATGTTGCACATTTGCACAGGTGACGTCACAGGTGCGATGCAAACCGAGTTGGATTCCACAGGCGGCACAAAGCGACCAGGGTACTACAGCACAGCATGCATAACCGGCTCATACCCTTCGAATCTGCTCCGCTCGCAGGCGCTTCACTTTGCGGCTTCACCTTTAGCCTGAAGATCAACATTTCAGGAGGTAAAAGAACAAAAGAGTTAAACAGGACAGAAAAATGCCGCTTAATGGCAAGAAAAGAGGATTCTCGTTAAAACAATGCATCATAGCAACCCCCAGAGACCATGTAAATATGTCCCCAAGTGGCTTTGAAGAAATCAGACATTTTGCAGGCACAAATATTTTTACTTCTAAGCTGTAAAAAGTAAAAATACATTTGGGGAACTGACAGAAAAAAATAATAGCTCACCTGACCTGCATGATTGATTTGGCAACAGAATGCCACCTGCATTTCAAACAAGCAAAACAAAAAATGCGCAGGATTAAGACAGAAAATAGTGCTTATATTGCAGTGTTTCTTCACTGACCACCTTGCACAAAAGCTGTGGACGTTATGAGATCTGTGTTAAATTCACACTAACAATGACAAATAAAAACCATGACTTTAATGCAATGTTTTCCAAAGAATGTGTGGATAGAATACAAACAGTTGTAAAAATGTATTGCTTCTCAGCAATGAGGACATTCTTCTTTACATCTTGTCGGATATTGTCCAGCGACATCATGTGTCACATTCCCTAATGAGGCGCACGGTGAGGACAGTCCGGCAGTCAGTTTATGATTAAACCAGTTGAACGTTTTTGACCCAGTTCTCTCCGCAATCTTTTAATCCACGTGATTGTGCTCACTCTGCCTCCTGAGCTTGTCAACGCCTCATTCATTTGACTTTTTTTTTTTTTTTTTAGTAATTGTGTCAAAACACACACACGGCAGCAAACCGTGAGCAATGTGGCTGCTTGCCGCCAAAGTAAAAAGGACTTATAAAGCCTGCGAGGTGTACCACTTGGCTTCAGCCCAGCTCCTCCTTGGCCTTGCCCTGCTTCCGGGGCATCTTCTTGCTGCTGCTGTCCTCCACCTCTTTGCTCTTGTAGTAATGAGGAGCCACCTCCAGCAGCCAGCCGCTCTCGATCTCCACCACCTGCATTGGGCACAGGAGAGGAGGTCGGGTTGGAGGCGGAGTCTGATAATTGCAGACTGCGCTTCCTGGTTACGTGTCATATCAGCCTTAACATGCACTAATTTTGTGGAGTCATGCTGGACTCGGGGAAAAAGCGGCAACTATGCTCCTTTGTTCACGCTAGGGTTGGGCGTCACATTTCCTTGTTCAACAACTAAGGCCTAGAACGATGAGTTAGCGATTAAAATCTTGAACTGATATCCAAACATTTTGGAAGGGACGGGAACAAAGAAGAATACATGTTTGTGTTCAATCTTTTTACATACAAATACTTCTGTAGTAAATGCTGAGACATAGGAGCACGTCAACACGTGTTGAAGCGCAAAGAGCCTCACGCCATCCATTCTACACCAGGCTGTAGCGCAGCTATTTACATTATTTTAATAGTGAGATGTTTTTGTTTGAAATTGGGCCACCATTTCTGTTTACTTTCTGTTTCGATTACTGAGGCGGCCTGTCAAGGGAGCAAACTAGTTACACCCTCTGCTGGTCGCTGTAGCCAAAATTATATTGTACACTTTATCGCCCCCATTTCTAACGTTCATAGATTTTGAGTGCATGATCAATAATCACAAAATACTTACAGTTTCAAGATTATTATGCATTGGATAATTTTACAACAAAAAATTTATAAAATCATAGACATCCCTTAGATATGTTGATGTGTTATTTATTATCGTGTAATCAGTAATTTAAAAATTTACAGTACAAAATAATAAAAACGAAACGTATTATTGTAATAGTAAATTATTATTTAATGAATAATTCAAGTGTTATGGTCATCAACTGTCATGCAGGCCTATTTATTCAGTTTTAATAATCTATTTTAAGCGGTGTTAATAATAACTGGAATGCACATAATTAGATACTCTAGTGCTGCTGTTCTACAAGCTCCTGATGTTTAGTGTTGTACACTTGCTACATTAACTTACAATACCTATAGTTTATTCTCCAGACCGAAAGAGCAATCTCTAACAATAAATAATCACTGAATGTACCTGTTGCTGTTTGTTTACACCGAACTAAATCAACACTAAGCTACTTGTTCATAACTGGAACGTTTATACAAAACCCAAAACCAGTGAAGTTGGCACGTTGTGTAAATCGTAAATAAAAACAGAATACAATGATTTGCAAATCCTTTTCCACCAATATTCAGTTGAATACACTGCAAAGACAAGATACTTAACGTTTGAACTGGTAAACTTTGTTATTTTTTGCAAATAATAGCTGCAGTGTTTCCCATAAACGGCCAAGATACCTGTGGCGGTGGGGGCGTGGCTATGGGCGTGGTCACCATGACATCATCGAGTAATTTGCATAATTTACTACAATGATATGATTTTCTCTAAAAAGGCTAAAAAAATGTATATTTACTAATTAATAATAACAGTTTTGTTTTAAACGTCCATCCATCAATCCATTTTACAATATAATTACACTTTATGTACATATTTATATACATATTTGAACAATAAGTTATTCACTGAAATATATTTGTTAATTGTGGTTATTACAAAAAATATATCTTATAAAAATATAAAAGCTAAAATGTCTCTTAAAGCTCTGCCCCTTTAATTAGTGCATACTAAATAATTTAACTTTAGCCTACTACTACAACCATATTATTTGCCAGCAACATAAAGTGAAACAGAGGCAGAGGTGTCCTGCCATGATCAGTAACAAATAAACAGAAAACAGTAGTGGTGGTAGATAGACACAGAGCTTCATCAAACATCTGATCCACTGAACAAAGAGCTCCAAAAATCTTGATCCTACACTTGTCTTTTGTAAAGTAAATCTGAACAGCCGATATGGGCATCTACATCAACTATATGATTTGCCTGAGAAGCTGGACAGGACAAAAAATAAATAAATAAATAAATAAATAAATAAATTAAAAAATATATATATTTTTTTAAATTTAAAAAAAATTATCTATTTGTGGCGGCCTTAATTCTTTCGTGGCGGGCCGCCACAAATAAATGCATGTGTGGGAAACACTGAGCTCATTTGGAATTTTATGCTGCAACATGTTTCAAAAAAGCAGAGAATCTGGAGAAATCACTGCACAAACATTGAATGCCTGTGACCTCCAAAACCTGTATGTACCTTTGAGCATTAATGGTGCCTTCACAGATGTGTAAGTTACCCATGCCCTGGGCACTAATACACCCTCATACCATCACAGATGCTGGCTTTTGAACTTTGCGCCTAGAACAATCCGGATGATGCTTTTCCTCTTTGTTCCGGAGGACAGGGCGTCCACAGTTTCCAACTCACCACCCATAGCAGGGGCCATAGAGGTCGGGTGCAGTGTGAGCTGGGCGGCAGCCGAAGGCAGGGCACTTGGCGGTCCGATCCTCGGCTACATAAGCTAGCTCTTGGGACGTGGAACGTCACCTCGCTGGGGGGGAAGGAGCCTGAGCTAGTGCGTGAGGTGGAGAAGTTCCGGCTAGATATAGTCGGACTCACTTCGACGCACAGCAAGGGCTCTGGAACCAGTTCTCTTGAGAAGGGCTGGACTCTCTTCCACTCTGACGTTGCCGGCAGTGAGAGGCGACGGGCTGGGGTGGCAATTCTTGTTGCCCCCCGGCTCAAAGCCTGCACGGAGTTCAACCCAGTGGACGAGAGGGTAGCTTCCCTCCGCCTTCGGGTGGGGGGATGGGTCCTGACTGTTGTTTGCGTTTACGCGGTTTTCGTCCTGGTCGTGGAACTGTGGACCAGCTCTATACTCTCGGCAGGGTCCTTGAGGGTGCATGGGAGTTTGCCCAACCAGTCTACATGTGTTTTGTGGACTTGGAGAAGGCATTCGACCGTGTACCCCGGGAAGTCCTGTGGGGAGTGCTCAGAGAGTATGGGGTAACGGACTGTCTTATTGTGGCGGTCCGCTCCCTGTATAATCAGTGTCAGAGCTTGGTCCGCATTGCCGGCAGTTATTAGCCTTAACACAAGTGAACCGAATGCTAATGAAGGAAATAACTTTATTGTCATTGTACAAGGAAATTACTAATGCTAACCTGCTAACGCTAACACTAAATCCGATGTGTTCGTGTTGTTGCTGTGAGATAAACACTGACATTAATTATTTATAAATTGTTATTCAAAGCTAAAATGGACAATACAGACTAACTTGACCCTCATGAATTCAACATTTACTGAGAGGACGACTTTTTGACTGTTGGACACTGTGAACAAAAGCCTGACTTATGTAAAATTCAGTACAATTTGTTTTTAAATCATATAGTTTTGTATATTTTGCTTTGTATTTTATTTACTTACACTTTGGTGAAATACATTTCACCTATTATTGTCTGTTTATTTACATGGTATCGGTGTAGCAATATAGTTACTGTACCTTCATCAGCCTGATTTTTATAAACTACCCTGAACTGCAGTGGAAACACAAACCACACACTTCTACACATTTGGTGGAAAAAGACCTATTGCGCTGCTCTATTGTTATGATGTACAAACAAACCTGTCTCATGAACTCCTTGGTGGTCATGACCAGCTCGTGGTAGATAAGCCAGCGGGGCTGCTCTTCAAACAGCGAGCTGCTGGGGTGAATGTAGACCGTCTGCTGGTGCTTCACCGTCCTGTAGCCGCCTTTGCTGAGCCGAGCCGTGTGGTAGAAGTACCCCGCTGTCACAGCCTGGACGGGGAAAACACAAAGCTTGTTACTTTACATTGTCAGCTATCACTTCAAGAAGATACTTTTGTCAACAATATTCATGCATGACCTACAAGAGTCGCTGACCTTAAGGCTGAGTGTAAAGCTAGTGTAGAAGCATCTCATTCAAGATGTATTCAGAGTGGTATTTGCTTAAAATCACCTGGCAGATTGCATCTAAATCCCTCACAGGAGCACTCTAAACAACTACCAGATTTTCTTAACATCCTTTCAGCACCTACACAGGACCCACCTGAGACCACCCCGGAATGGGCTCACCATGGTAAAGCGCTAACGGATATTTGACTGATGAATGTGTGTCACCCGCATGTCATGCAAAGGTAAATTAGAGTATGTGTCACACACACTTCACACAAGGGTAATATAGAGTTTGGACTACAGATTAACAGATATGTTTTTTCAGGGCCGATACAGATTATTAGTAATCAAGGAGGCCCATAACGATATCTGTAGCCGATATACATTTGCAGTAAAAATTGGCTGAACATGAATAGTATTGTCAGTAAAGAGCTGGACAAGGCCTTAGGTTGGGTTTTCTTTATTACCGGTACTATTTTTAGGAAAAACATCAGGGGATTTCACAAACACCTTTATCCTGCTCAGTGGCCTTGTGGTTAGAGCGTACGCCCTGAGATCGGTAGGTCGTGAGTTCAAACCCCCAGTCATGCAAAAAACTATAAAAATGGGGACTCCGCATCAAGGGTTGGAATTGGGGGTTAAATCACCAAAATGAGCTGAGATAGGCTCCAGTGACCCCCCCCCGCGACCCCAAAAGGGACAAGCGTTAGAAAATGGATGGATGGATGGATTCCCGAGCTGCTGCTCACTACTCCTCTCACCTCCCAGGGGGTGGAACAAGGTAATGGGTCAAATGCAGAGAGTAATTTCACCACACCTAGTGTGTGTGACTATCAGTGGTACTTTAACTTTAACTTTATTACGTGTCTATGAAGAGCACTGACATTTGCATTTCAAAATATGGGAAATCTCTTGCATGCCTGCTCTTCTTTACTCAAGTTTCCGTTTTGTCAATTTACACAAAGTTTGGATTTTTAACAGAGATATCTTTTGTGTCGTCCTTCAGACCATCCATTTTTGTCTATCCAGCTGTCACAATATTTGATAGAATCACAGAACATGAAACTCGCCGCGCTCCTTTAATGAGCCCATGCGCCGAGTGTTGTGGCCAAAGGCGTGACGTGCGACTCCATCGCAGCAGTAAGGCTACACGATTTTGAGAAAAAAACCTAATCGCGTTTTTTCTCTCCAAAATTGCAACTGCGATTCTATTTGCGATTTTATACATAAAATGCATACAACTGCAAAAATAACAAGAGATGGAAGACATGTTACTTTTAGACTGTGAATCAACATATTCTTTTCTCAAGGTGCCACACATTAGAAAAATATGCAATAGTTTACTTAAAAAAATATTTGGCCCATGGCTATTGTCTACATCATGCTCTTTAACTCAAGAAATAAATTATAAAAACTATACAGTGTTTATAATGTAATGTAATCATAATATATAACAATAATGCAAGTTAAAGTTAAAGTACCAATGATTGTCACACACACACTAGGTGTGGTGATATTTGTCCTCTGCGTTTGACCCATCCCCTTGTTCACCCCCTGGGAGGTGAGGGAGCAGTGAGCAGCAGCGGTGGCTGCGCCCGGGAATCATTTTTGGTGATTTAACCCCCAAGTAACCATTAAAAGGATATAAACTTTTATTATGGGCCTGCTGCAATGCAAAGCGCACATTCACTGCTGCTGTGCAATGTTAATGAAATGCAAGCAGCCCATATTAATATTGCTTGGACTTAATTTCTCAATACTGTAGAATTGTTAACCATTGTACTGCAATTGGAAGGTAAATAACTTTGTTATCCTAAATAAATCAACAAAAAAATAAAATTGACAAATTTCTGTAGGCAAACATTTTACCTAAAATAAATATTGAAAGGGTTTTTTTACCCCAGTTGAAAAAATTAAGTTGGACGTTGTCTTTTTGTTTATTGTCATCACGTGATCTTGGTATTTTCGCTCGTTCGGTCGTGTTGATGGGCTCATATTGCCCATCCAATATTCCCACAACGAGACACTTGGCTTCATAATCATGTTTTTTTCCTCCTAATTTGTGTTACTTTGCGGCACTTCTCACTGGCGAGGCTCTCTCTACTGTAAATGTGTTGGAGGTGGCCCCCTGCACTAATATCTGCCAAGACAAAGATTGTGAATGACTGAAAAGAGGGGTCACTCCGTTCAGATAATTCCATTGTTAAAGCACTCAGGTGCTGAGAGCGATGCACAAAGTAAGACGTCTTTCTTCCTGTTTGAAGCGAGAGACAAACAAATGTGAGGCTCAACAATTCTGATTGGTGAACATTTCTGTCACTCAAATGCTGGTGACAGTAGATGGAAAAAAAACAACCTCTGCTTCTTGCGGTTATTTACGACATTAATTAAAACCTCAATGTCGATTCAAGTTTGTTTAATCGTGCAGCCCTATGCTGCAGTAGCGAAATGAAACAAGTTGAAGACACCAGTAAAGGAAAACAGAAACTGGAATTTCCGCCCAAAAAATTTATGTTTTGACAAGTTCATGTAAGCAGAAGATATGCACTGTAGACGATCAGCAATTCAGTTCAGTTTCAGTTTATTTCAAACACGCATACAATACAATGTAATGCATCACATATTTCCAGTTGTTACATTACAGCACGTCCGAAAAGGTTTTAAGTGTTTTAATGTTTAAATTAGATTTTCCTCTAAGGTTATATTTCTCCTATTTTGTTGAGAAGAATTGTTGTACATTCATGGGTAGCAGGCTATATTTTACTTTCTACATAATTGTAGCTCTTTGCAAATGCACCAAATTGTTGAATTTCAATATTTGTGTGATTCAATAAATAAAGGGTTTGTAAGTTATCTATATCCAATGTATTAATGTAAATTATGTACAAACCCCGTTTCCATATAAGTTGGGAAATTGTGTTAGATGTAAATATAAACGGAATACAATGATTTGCAAATCATTTTCAACCCATATTCAGTTGAATATGCTACAAAGACAACATATTTGATGTTCAAACTGATAAAACATTTTTTTTGCAAATAATCATTAACTTCAGAATTTGATGCCAGCAACACGTGACAAAGAAGTTGGGAAAGGTGGCAATAAATACTGATAAAGTTGAGGAATGCTCATCAAACACTTATTTGGAACATCCCACAGGTGAACAGGCAATTTGGGAACAAGTGGGTGCCATGATTGGGTGTAAAAGTAGATTCCATGAAATGCTCAGTCATTCACAAACAAGGATGGGGCGAGGGTCACCACTTTGTCAACAAATGCGTGAGCAAATTGTTGAACAGTTTAAGAAAAACCTTTTTCAACCAGCTATTGCAAGGAATTTAGGGATTTCACCATCTACGGTCTGTAATATCATCAAAGGGTTCAGAGAATCTGGAGAAATCACTGCATGTAAGCAGCTAAGCCCGTGACCTTCGATCCCTCAGGCTGTACTGCATCAACAAGCGACATTAGTGTGTAAAGGATATCACCAAATGGGCTCAGGAACACTTCAGAAACCCACTGTCAGTAACTACAGTTGGTCGCTACATCTGTAAGTGCAAGTTAAAACTCTCCTATGCAAGGCGAAAACCGTTTATCAACAACACCCAGAAACGCCGTCGGCTTCGCTGGGCCTAAGCTCATCTAAGATGGACTGATACAAAGTGGAAAAGTGTTCTGTGGTCTGACGAGTCCACATTTCAAATTGTTTTTGGAAACTGTGGACATCGTGTCCTCCGGACCAAAGAGGAAAAGAACCATCCGGATTGTTGTAGGCGCAAAGTTGAAAAGCCAGCATCTGTGATGGTATGGGAGTGTATTAGTGCCCAAGACATGGGTAAGTTACACATCTGTGAAGGCGCCATTAATGCTGAAAGGTACATACAGGTTTTGGAGCAACATATGTTGCCATCCAAGCAACGTTACCATGGACGCCCCTGCTTATTTCAGAAAGACAATGCCAAGCCACGTGTTACATCAACGTGGCTTCATAGTAAAAGAGTGCGGGTACTAGACTGGCCTGCCTGTAGTCCAGACCTGTCTCCCATTGAAAATGTTTGGCGCATTATGAAGCCTAAAATACCACAACGGAGACCCCCGGACTGTTGAACAACTTAAGCTGTACATCAAGCAAGAATGGGAAAGAATTCCATCTGAGAAGCTTAAAAAATGTGTCTCCTCAGTTCCCAAACGTTTACTGAGTGTTGTTAAAAGGAAAGGCCATGTAACACAGTGGTGAACATGCCCTTTCCCAACTACTTTGGCACATGTTGCAGCCATGAAATTCTAAGTTAATTATTACTTTTGCAAAAAAAAATAAAGTTTATGAGTTTGAACATCAAATATCTTGTCTTTATAGTGCATTCAATTGAATATGGGTTGAAAAGGATTTGCAAATCATTGCATTCCGTTTATATTTACATCTGACACAATTTCCCAACTCATTTGGAAACGGGGTTTGTATTATTCTAATTGATCTTTTTTGTAACATCGTTAGTTAATGAAGCACAAATGTGTAGTTGTTTCCCCATATTTCTACACAATAACTCAGATATGGTAATACTAGCGAGCAATAGAAAATATAGAGTGATTTTTGGTCCATAACATATTTTGCTTTATTCATTATTGACGTGTTTCTTGCTACTTTATGTTGTATATTTTTTACATGAGGTTTCCAGTTCATTTTATCATCTATTATTACACCCAAAAATGTTTTTTTTTTTTTACCCTATCAATATCTACTTCGTCTATTTGTATTTGTGTTTGACCTTCTCTTCTACTGTTACCAAATAGCATTATTTTAGTTTTACTCAGATTCTAAGATAGTCTGTTTTGTCAAACCATCTTTTTAATTTGTTAATTTATTCTGTTATTATTTGTATTAGCTTTTGTCTGTTCTCTCCTGAAAAAACAGTTGGGTCATCTGCAAATAATACTAACTTTAAGTCCTCTGTAACTTTACAAACGTTTATGTACTGCATTAAAAAGAGAGAAAGGCGGGGCTCAACTCTGAACACAACGGAGCAGACCGGGGAAAGATTCTCACAACAACTCCAAATAAATGCCCTGTCCGATATCAGAACATATTTGGAGATAATAATTGAAAAAGAGAGTAATCTTTATTATTAAATTAATTTGAAAAAAAGTTGGGTTCCAGCAATAAAAAGGGAGCTTTTCTCATAAAGGGCAAAAGGGATGGTGTTTGAGCAGTGGTTTTTACTATCTACTTCACTAATTATTATTAAATACTAAGTACTCGTATTATATGTGTATATAATGTATATGCTGTTGTAGTTCTGTAAAAAATAAACAAAGAAAAAAAAGGCAGATACCGATTTACGTCAAAATGCCAAAGCCCTAGTTTGGAATTTATAAAACGAGCAGCAGCTCATTAGCGCCATTCTGTTTTTTATTCTACATCATAGTTGTTCATACTCCCCACCACCGTGTAAACCAGGGGTGGGCAATTAATTTTTACCGGGGGCCGCATGAGCTACCCGAGCACTGCTAGAGGGCCACATCGACAATATTTCAATTAAATTTTGCTCAATATTATTTTTGATCATCATCGGCAGTCACTCGTAGTCGAGTATGACTGTCCTCAGAATGGATGGATTCCCATTCGGGAGGACGCCTGCGCGTGACGTCTTTTAGCGTGGGGAGACTGATGCGCCTGCAGCCACCACACGGTCCTTGGCAGAGAGGGGCCTTGATCCAGTGGCATGGATCCATGACGACTGGAGACCACTCTCTGTTGCAGCCTTCATCCGCCTTCAGTGCCGTTGTGACATGCAGTGTCATCCTCCGCCACTTCCACCGTTGAGGTCTTTGAAATGCTATTCAACCCATAGCTGGGACCCTGACAGGTACTACCACCCCGGGTCAGAGTGGACCTGGGAGCAATGATGACTGAGGGGTAACTCCACCTTCCCCAAAACTCCAGAACTCCCGAACTGAAGCCTCATCACCGGATGCAGTTTTGAGTCATACCCAGGACAATTATTTTTGATATATACCGTAAGATAAATAATAATAATAATAATAATAGTAATACTTCAACATAGTGTGTGTAACAGCATTCCATGACTAATATAAATAAATTAACATTAATAATAAATGACAGTAAAATAAGCACACGTATGACTGAGGAGTCATAGTGTAACTTTGTGTGGTGTTTGAGTTGTCCGACTTTTTGTGTGGCCATAAACGCACCAGTGGTTTAGTGCTATGCGTGTTGGTGACAGATGACAAGTTGGTTTTGGCCTGGTTTGTACGGCAGAAAATGACTAGTTTTTCGAGATAGAATTGTTTTACTCATGTTGTTGGTGTGGTTATGTCCGAATATAAACAGTTTTGTTCAATAAAGTGATCGATATAATTCCTGTCCTCGAAGCATCTCGATAGACGTTACAATAATTGAACGGTGTTCAATTGAACGGTGTTGACGAACACCATTAGGGCCGCTTGTTGTCACTGTCACTCAAAGTTGCATTGCAAAATTACGTAGAATAAATATGTTTATTTTGTTTAGAATTCAGATGGGATTTGATTTGGTGCGCGGCATATACTTGCTGTGCGCAGCAGACGCTTGAGCAGTGCGCAATTGCGCAGGCACGCACCTTAGGTGAGGGGACGTTGCTTTGCAGTTCATGTGTTGTTGAAAACACGGCATTCCTCATCAACTTTTCTCTTTTTGGCGTCTCGGGTGTAAACCGTGCATCACTTGTCGCTGCATGTGCACCTTC
This sequence comes from Entelurus aequoreus, assembly GCF_033978785.1. Taxonomy (NCBI): domain Eukaryota; kingdom Metazoa; phylum Chordata; class Actinopteri; order Syngnathiformes; family Syngnathidae; genus Entelurus; species Entelurus aequoreus. The sequence goes on along the minus strand of NC_084741.1, from coordinate 24,141,757 downwards.
ACTCGCAGGTTACACACGGACACACGCCCATAAATAATACTTTTCAAAATAAAAGCAGCACAGTTGTATTGCGCGCAGGACATAGATGTTTTTTCAACTTTATTTTGTAATTGCAGTTGTTCACATTCACTCACAATCACGCACACGCATACGTCCACACGGAAGTAATACAAATAACGATTTTCAAAACAAAAGCACCACCGTTGTATTGCACACTCGACATAGATACTTTTTTAAATGTATTTTGTAATTTATAATTGGCCTCACGAGGGCCGGACAGGGACGCACAAAGGGCCGGATGCGGCCCGCGGGCCGCAGAATGCCCAGGTCTGGTGTAAACAATGCCCCACTTACCTTGCGTATGGGCATGCTGTCTCCCTGCGAGCTGACCATCTCCACTTCAATGCGCTCCATCAGGCCCTCCAGCTGGTCCCTGACGTCGCGAGCTCGCCTCATGGAACGGAACTGGATGAAACTCTCGTAGCACCACTGCGTCGAGTAGCCGCTCTCCATCCACTGCAGCAGACATTAGCGCTAAATCTTCAGCAGAAACAGAAAACGTTGTTTCAATACACGAGTGCACGGTGTTACCTGCGTGTAGACGTTGAGCAGCACGAGGTGGTCGCCGCCGGGCACCACAAAGTTCATCCTGGCATTGTCAGCGTGTACCGCCTTGTCTTTGGGCCGGTAGAAAATGGAGTTGTTTACAGAGAGCATGGCCGCTATGGACAGCACCTCCTCTGAGCACTTGTACCTAGACAAAAGCGTCACTGAGAGTAAAGAGAGGGACACGTTAAGGTGAGGGAGTGTCAAAGGGGACACTCACTGCTCGGAGGCGAGGATCATTTTGCTCAGCATGGGGTCCACAGGCAGCTCGGCCATCCTGCGACCCAGCTGAAATTCAAAAGATAATATATATAATATAAGATTGCAAGTTGAGTTAAAAACTTATTTTTGTGTTAACATGTTAAATAACTAGTATGTTCAAATGTTAATTAAAGCATTAAAAAGAACACAATGTATGATTAGTAAAAACACTTATTTCTAGAGCTGTGAATCTTTGGGTGTCCTACGATTCGATTCAGAATCGATTCTTGGGGTCACAATTCGATTCAAAATCGATTTTTTTTCAATTCAACATGATTCTCGATTCAAAAACGAATTTTTTTTTTTCAAATGAAAACAATACACAACAATACCATAATAATGCAATACAATTTCAAAACCAAACCCAATTTTGCTGCCGGTGGTGTTAGTGGATGATCATTTTCCTCTGATAACTGTGGGTGGTGTCTGTCCAAGTGAGCGCAGGGATTTGAAGTATTCCCAAAATACTTAACTTTAGCGTTGCAAAGTCTGCAAATTGCATGAGTCATGTCAAGCCCTTTCTTGCCACGGTAAAATCCAAAGTGTCTCCAAACGTTTGCTTTCAAAGCCCGCGGAGGCGGTGGTATTTCTTTAGGCTGCTCTGTGTCTTTTTCTTTTACCAGCATTTTAGCGGCAACACAACAACACTACACTGTACACTCCCCTTAGTACTAGCTAGCCACCAGGTAGCAACGCTGCTTATTGCGCAATACCTACGGTAGCCCAGGAGGCACGAACACATTGCCGGGAGCGGGGGAAGAAAATAGATTTTTGAAAAATAAGAATTGATACTGAATCATGCAACGTGAGAATGGCAATTTGAATTCGAATCGATTTTTTCCCACACCCCTAGCTGACATGCAAGCAGAGTAGTAGATTTTTGAAAAAAGCTTTTATAATTGTAAAGGACAATGTTTTATCAACTGATTGCAATAATGTAAATTTGTTTTAACTATTAAATGAACCAAAAATATGACTTATTTTATCTTTGTGAAAATATTGGACACAGTGTGTTGTCAAGCTTATGAGATGCGATGCAAGTGTAAGCCACTGTGACACTATTGTTCTTTTTTAATTTTTTTTAATAAATGTCTAATGATAATGTCAATGAGGGATTTTTAATCACTGCTATGTTGAAATTGTAGCTAATATTGATACTGTTGTTGATAATATTCATTTTTGTTTCACTACTTTTGGTTTGTTCTGTGTCGTGTTTGTTTCTCCTCTCAATTGCTCTGTTTATTGCACTTCTGAGTGTTGCTGGGTCGGGTTTGGTTTTGGAATTGGATTGCATTGTTATGGTATTGCTGTGTATTGTTTTGTTGAATTGATTAATAAAAAAATAAAGAAAAATTTTTATAAAAAAAAAAATAAATCGATTTTTTAAAAATGAGAATCGATTCTGAATCGCACAACGTGAGAATCGCGATTCGAATTCGAATCGATTTTTTCCCACACCCCTACTTATTTCTATGACTTTTTTCAGAAAAAAAATTAATTGGAAACACAAAGAAATCAAAAGGTAAAGCAGACTTCTAAGATGGACTGCATTACACTTGTGATGATCTACTTGTGATGGTCTGCTGCATATGATCCACTAGTCAAGTACCGTAGTTAGCTCTCCTAAGTGGTTGAGTGCTCCAAGAGCGTAGAGCTGCTCCAACGCCATCAGCAGAGTCTCGTGAGGAGGCGGGTCCATGAAGTCAAAATGGAGAAGGTCATTAATGCCTACAGGTAACAAAATTAAATAAATATCACCGTATTTAGACCATAGCAGTACGAAAGTCAATGCAAAAGAATGACATGTATTCTTTCCGGTTGTGTGATATATGGCCGGTGATACTGTAGATTTTTTAATACAATCGTCACATTGTAATAGTGCAAGTTGATGACACATTCTAGCTGCGTCACGCAAATTTGAGAATAAAAATCAAGGACTTGGATTTCCCTCGCCCAGACGTGTGTCAACGGGGCTCCCCTCTGGAGCCAGGCCCGGAGGTGGGGCATGATGGCGAGCGCCTGGTGGCCAGGCCTGTCCCTGTGAGGCCCGGCCGGGCACAGTCAGAAGAGGCAACGTGGGTCCCCCCTCCAATGGGCTCACCACTCATAGGAGGGGCCATAGAGGTCGGGTGCAATGTGAGCTGGGCGGAAGCCGAAGGCAGGGCACTTGGCGATCCGATCCTTGGCGACACAAGCTGGCTCTTGGGACGTGGAACGTCACCTCTCGCTGTGGGGGAAGGAGCCAGAGCTGGTGCGCGAGGTGGAGAAGTTCTGGCTAGATATAGTCGGACTCACTTTGACGCACAGCAAGGGCTCTGGAACCAGTTCTCTCGAGAGGGGCTGGACTCTCTTCCACTCTGGCTCATGGGACTCCAGAGGAAGATGACAGGTATCGAAAGGCCAAGCGGTGTTTGGCTTCGGCGGTCACGGAGGCAAAAACTCGGACATGGGAGGAGTTCGGGGAAGCCATGAAAAACGACTTCAGGATGGCTTCGAAGCGATTCTGGACCACCATCCGCCACCTCAGGAAAGGGAAGCAGTGCACTGTCAACACCGTGTATGGTGAGGATGGTGTTCTACTGACCCCAAGTGCGGATGCTGTGGATCGGTGGAGGGAATACTTCAAATACCTTCTCAATCCCAACAAAAATGACTTCCTATGAGGAAGCAGTGCCTGGGGAAGTTGTGGTGGCCTTTCCTATTTCTAGGGCTGTGGTTGCAGAGGTAGTTAAAAAGCTCCTCGGAGTTCCTTAAGGCTCTGGATGTTGTGGGGCTGTCTTGGTTGACAAGACTCTGCAACATCGTGTGGACATCGGGGCGGTACTTCTGGATTGGCAGACTGGGGTGGTGGTTCCTCTCTTTAAGAAAGGCAGCTCTCAATTTACCGGTCGATCTACGTCCCTATCCTCACCTATGGTCATGAGCTTTGGGTTATGACCGAAAGGATAAGATCACGGGTACAAGCGGCCGAAATGAGTTTCTTCCGCAGGGTGGCGGGGCTCTCCCTTAGAGATAGGGTGAGAAGTTCTGTCATCCGGGAGGAGCTCAAAGTAAAGCCGCTGCTCCTCCACATGGAAAGGAGCCAGATGAGGTGGTTTGGGCATCTGGTCAGGATGCACCCCGAATGCCTCCCTAAGAAGGTGTTTAGGGCACGTCAGACCCATAGCAGCCCATGGGGAAGACCCAGGACACGTTGGGAAGACTATGTCTCCCGGCTGGCCTGGGAACGCCTCGGGATCCCCCGCGAGGAGCTGGACGAAGTGGCTGGGGAGAGGGAAGTCTGGGCTTTTCTGCTTAGGCTGCTGCCCCCGTGACCCGACCTCGGATAAGCAGAGGAAAATGGATGGATGGATGTTCATCTGACGACCAAGTGTTTTTTGTACTTTTTAAGTTATTTCTTTTAAATTGAAGTAATATATAGTGACACTCCTGTAAAAGTACAGTTTCAATGTTATGTGCATTTACAAGAGGAAATAATAAAGGTAATTAGAAAATCCTTGTTTATTTCAACTATTTTCCTTAAAAGTTGCATTGAGGCTAAAGTGTGTTTTATACTATTATTGTAGGTATTGTTAGTAAAATAGCAAGTACATTAATACGTTTTGATGAAATAACTACTGTAAATGACACAACATGTTAAAAACTAAATTAGGAGCCTTTGTAACTTTTTTTGTAATGGTTGTATTCTACTATCATTTCTATACCAAATAATATATCATTATATATATTAGGGCTGGGCGATTTGGCAAATAAAATTATCACAATTAATTTTTTCATGTCATCCCATCTCGATTAATATCCCAATTGTTTTTTTTAAAATTAAAGTCGAATTGTCCCTTGCAGGATTATAGCGAGTACCGTTGCATCCTTACTGTTTACTTCTGCAGTATCTTGAAACAGACATTTCCGCCTTGTTTGATGGAGGGTAATATATGCTAACAGCTGAAAACTTTCATTTTGTTCATATTTATAATTGTGTTTTATAGAGTTGAAGCTGTAAAGGTAACCCACACGGGAGGTCGCGCACATACACGGACACAAACACTTTCACAAAACACAAACACATTCACAGACACACACAGGATCACGGTCAATAAAGGTGGATTGTTCTGTGCAAGATTACACAGAGCATTGTTGCTTCCCTGCTGTTTACTACTGCGGTAACTTCTAACAGACAGTACCGCCATGTTTGATCGAGGAAATATGCTAACAGCTGATCACTGTGATCAAACTCAAATTAATCGTGATCAAGGATCACGATCATATAATCTCCCTGCCCTATAATATATTCGCAGGAGGCTGCAATACATATCGTGATACAGAGTTAAGGTCATATTGCCAATTCCTATTACGCTTATACATATGTTGAATTATCAGAAAAACAAGTTGCTTGACAGTGGCAGTGTGAATATGTGTCAGCAGTGTGACGCTATCGTGATTGAGGAATGTTCTGATTTAAGGCAGGATATCAAGCTAGCGTGACCACGCCACACGATTAGGTATCCTCTGCATGCCATTTAAACTACAGGATTTCGACCACGAGCCAACAGATACTGGACGTTAAGGACATGTCAACAATATAAGTGTAATAAGTGGAGAGCTAATGGTCCAACACTTTACCCACCTAAACTCTTGAGCAGCAGGACTACGTTCCCCAGGTTGGTCCTCTGAATTTCAGGCACGGTCATCTCTTCCATCTCGTGCTTAAAAGCCCACGCTGTGTACAGCCTGAAACATTTCCCAGCAGCCACTCTGCCCGCACGGCCTGCTCTCTGGTTGGCCGAGGCCTAAAACACATGAGCGAGTGTTTAGGAGAAAATGGATGCCTTTAACGTAGACTCACAGGTAGTTAGCTCAGCTGTGCACAGTCACCCGAGAGCAGGGCATGACGATGAGCGACTCCATGCCGGTGCGGGCAACGTAATTCTTCTGTTTGCAGAAACCGGGGTCGATGACGTAGATGATGCCATCGATGGTCAGCGAGGTTTCTGCTATATTGGTCGCCACAACCACCTTCAAATGAAACACAAAAAAATGAGTGGAGAGGATTAAAATGAACTATAAAGGTGCAGCAAAAGTCCAAATAAAAGCAACATGACAAGGAAAACTGCAACAGCACTCTCTACTGGCTCTTCATTGCAAGGACTACTAAAAATGTGAAATCCCCTCAGAAAGGTATGCTAAAAAAGGACTACAGAGCAGTAATAGATCACAGCAATCCCCAGACAACATGTAAATGCCTCCAACAAGCATCACTAATAGTGTGTACATATAAAGTAGATACAATTGGGGATGGCGTGGCTGGCTTTAGTATGTGTGTGTGAATGTGGAAATAATATCAAAGCACTTTGAGTACCTTGAAGATATAAGTGCTTTACAAGTATAATCCATTTACTATTTAGATATGTAAATTGTATTTTCATATATTCTTTAGTGACATTATTAACTTATTTTATTCATACTTGTTTTACTCTGTGCTGCTGTTGCTACTACTGTCTTGTGTTTAGCACTTTACAGTAACTGCTATTGGAACCTGCAAAATTCTAAATTATGAATTTCCATTCAAATCTTTTGAAGAATTGGAATTTTGATTGAATTGGCTCCTCTTCGCAGGATGTTGAATTGATATTACAGGAAATTGAAATAAACCCTTTGCAATTCTCAAAATAATCCTTACAGACAAGTAAACCGGACAACCGAGTCACGTTAAGCAAAAGTTTGGTATAAATATTAAAAATACCACTACAAAAAACACTTACACTAACCACAAATTCCCTCCATTTTTTTAATACATGGATAAAGCAGAGACTTTCTCTAAGTAATATGCAACTATAATTATTTGATTCTAGTTAGTTTATTTTTAAACTGTCATGTTTAAGACAGCAAAACTGTTCAATTATCAGTCCCTCCAGGATTTCGTGGGCTTTTTTTGATTGGGGCTTTTGTTGCGACAAAAGTTGCAATGTTTTAGGGAATATTCTTTCCCATAACATTGAACCAACTTATTTTATGAATTTGTTATCACGGTTTTGTGTATTCCTTGTAACCCTAACCTCAAAAAGCAAATACTCACAGCTTATTGTCACTGCACTTTGTCTATTTAAAAAAAAAAAGTCAACACATACACCCCTGCACAATAGGAGCATTTGTGAATTGTTAAAATCCAAAGCGGTCATTTTTGTTGGTAAATGAGAGACGATGATTATCATCACATATCAACATCTGCCTCTTTGCTAGGTCGACATTGCAAATGAGAATATGTTCTTCATTTCATGTCTATGGACGTTCTCATTCATACAGGTTATTCTATTCTCAGGGCATTCAATCGACTGCAATTGGACTGTTTGGTCTAGACTAGATCTGACCAATCTAAGTTTAAGACTAGATCTGACCAATCTAGGTCTATGAGCATGAACTGATGAAGCTGACTTGGATGAGAGGCGAAACGTCTTCTAAGACAAACCAAACAGTCCAGTTGTTCTTAATTGCCTTATCCTGGATAAATAAGGGTTATTTAATAGTGATTCATCAAGCGATACTGAAGCATTGATGCCTTTTGAACCACAAGGAGTGCTCGATACCTCGATGTGCGTCATTAAAAAAAAGATGTGACTGATTCATTAGGAAGCACTTATTTCGGCTCACGAGACAGCTCGTACTGTAAGTTGGAGGAGTTAGTGTTCCGTGTTTGACATCTGGTATTCGTCGCCATTATCGAGCTAAATGGAATTGAAAATAAGGAAAATTGTGAAGTGTGGGATCTTTTTGAGCTTTTAGCACCAAATAAGGTAGATGTTCTATTCTTGTTTACTATTTGGGTCATTAAGCAGAGTTGCAGGTGTCATATTCCTTTCTGCACAGCTCTATAATTAAATTTGCTAACTATTAAGTTTATTTTCAGGTCAAATGTAGTGACTTACATTATTTCAGCACATGGTGCCATTATGGAACCATAATAGTATTAGTGCAGTGTCTAAACAGCTAGTAAGTGTGCCAAACACTCACTGAGGCGTCATTTACCCATTAACTAAGCCATTTTCTACCGCTTATTCCCTTCGGGGTCGCGGGGGGCGCTGGAGCCTATCTCAGCTACAATCGGGCGGAAGGCGGGGTTCACCCTGGACAAGTCGCCACCTCATCGCAGGGCCAACACAGATAGACAGACAACATTCACACTCACATTCACACACTAGGGCCAATTTTAGTGTTGCCAATCAACCTATCCCCAGGTGCATGTTTTTGGAGGTGGGAGGAAGCTGGAGTACCCGGAGGGAACCCACGCAGTCACGGGGAGAACATGCAAACTCCACACAGAAAGATCCTGAGGCCGGGATTGAACTCACGACTACTCAGGACCTTCGTATTGTGAGGCAGACGCACTAACCCCTCTGACACCGTGCTTGAAATGTAATTTGGGAGACATTCTCATTCAATTTGGAATTTTGCACAAGCCTGCCAAGGACCATGAAAGTTCTACATAATCTAATCTAAATTCATTTAATCTACTTTAAGTGGATAACTTCATTACTTCGTGACAAGACAGTGTCCTACCTTACGGGCGCCAGGTGGAGTAGGGCTGAAGATCTTGGCCTGCATGTCAGAGGGCAGGTTGGCGTAGATCGGCAGGACCAGCAGCTCTGCGATCTTCGAGCCCAGCCGCCGACATCTGTCCTGGAGGTTCTCGCAGCAGGTCTCGATATCCTCCTGCGAGGCAGATATCAAGCAGAAGAAAGTAAAACAAAATTTTTTTTTGTTGAAACTTTGTTTCTTCATACAAAACAAACGGGACACCATTCTACCTGTCCCGTGAGGAAGACCAGAATGTCTCCTGGAGGTTGCGTGACGTGGATCTGCAGCACTGACACGACGCACGCCTCCATGTAGTCCGCCTCTGGTGCCTTGACAGAAAACATCACGTCAATCAGATCTTTTATACAGCAAACGTAGCCTTTTCCTGTTAGTCAACTTGCGCTTACTTTAGTGTAGAAGATGTCCACGGGGAACCTTCTGCCAGGGATCCTAAAAACGGGCGCGTCGTCAAAGTAAGTAGAGAAGCGTTCAGTGTCCAGAGTGGCGCTGGCCACCAGCACCTTCAGGTCGGGTCGGAACCTGGCGATGTCTTTGATCAGACCAAACAGGATGTCTGTGTGGAGGGTCCTCTCGTGGGCCTCGTCGATGAGGATGACGCTAAAGGAGGAACGTACAGTGTCACGCTGTCATAACTTATTTTTACACTTGTATTCCACTTAATAAAGTTAATGTTTCATGTATTTATATATTATTCTTCACCTGGTATAAGTTCAAGTGTCTGAGTGACAATTCCTACTTTATTACCTATAGCTGGCGAGGTCGGGCTCTGTGAGAAACTCTCGCAGTAGCATGCCGTCCGTCATGTATTTGATCACAGTCCTCTCAGACGTGCAGTCCTCAAAGCGAATACTGTAACCCACCTAGGTATAGAAGGACAAGTAGAACACTGAACAACTTTAATTGACTGGTTGTAAATGATTCAGGTGAGGTGGCTCACCTCGTTACCGAGCTTGACGTTCATTTCCTGCGCCACACGGGCCGCCACTGACATCGCAGCTACTCTACGAGGCTGCGTGCATCCAATCTTCAATCCACCTTTAGTGTAACCCTAAAGGAGGACGTACGGATCACAATGTGCTTATAAGGAAACTGTACTTGTTTAGGAATTTTGCCTATCATTCACAATTCCTATGTAAGACAAGAACACATGTTTTTCTTTTTTTTTTTAGCATTCTAACTTGTAATATATGGCAAGTACGAGGTGGGTATCAATGCAGCTAATGGAAGTACACTATTGCACCAATAAAACCCTCTAAAAAAGCCAAGAATACTAGGTTTACATCTTGTGACCTGAATATTAAACAAGTATTAGCAACTAGCTGATGTTGCTATATTAACAAATTGAGCCGGTGAGCTGCTGCCTCAGAGCTGGTGAAAATTAATTATACATTACAAATTATGCCTCTCACCTGGATAGTAGAAGGTTGTGGCTTTAAACTGAGAAGTTGGTTAACTTTGACATCCAACTTATACCCGGAGACGGCGAGAAAGACACCAACAGATGCTCGCTTGCGGCACATTTTGTTTAACCTTTTGTGAGGATTATGATTAATACTTCATCTACACAGAAAGATATAAACATCCCATCAGTCGGCATCCCAGTGAGAGCAGACATTGTACAGTATGGGATTTTTATTTTTATGTTCGTAGTTTGTGTATCTTTTTCAGCACTTAGCAATACTTCTACTTGATGCTTAGTGTTTCACTGACGCTTAATCTGTTTAGCACACAACTTCTAAAACTTATAGCTCATCCTCCTTATGTTCAGGCTCAAAAATATATGTTTCTGGATCATCACTTGTCTCAAAGTAGTCTTTGTTGTCTCTCACCGAGTATGCCATGAGTAGTAATGTTGAAGAAAAAAGCAAACGTGATGCGTCTGTGAAATTAATCCGCCGCCATATGCTTAAAATGAGTAAAATACGTAAATATTACACGTTATTATGAATGTGCCTGTTACTACATTACATACATACTTACATCAGTGTTGGCGCTAGGAATTTTCAAAATGGGGTCCCAGAGACCCCATTAGTTCATAAAAATGGAGACCCACAGTAAATTTTATGGGGTCCCACTTTTGTGTAACTGTTTTGAAAACAAATGATAAATGAATGCATTATCCTGTTCTATCTCACATTCTATATTGTGTTTAGGAAAAAGGCTGTCATAAACGTTACTCCATTATTTAAAATAATAATACAAAAGAAAACTAATTTTTATGCATATGTAAATGTATTCAGCTATAAACATTAATTCACTTTCTTCTTTCCTTCATGGATCTAAACTTTACCGTTTATTTTTTTCTATATTTTTATTTAATAAGTTGTAGGTGTATTTATTTCAGTATAAAAGTGTAAAAAGTTTTTGCTTCGGTCATGAAATTATGATAATGGTGTGCCAGGGCACGCATGCATAAGACAAATTTTATTGATTATTCTCACCTGTATGTAGATAATCAGTCGTTTAAAAAACGCCACATTTACACATTAATGGCAAATAAAGTCAACAAACTTAGAATTTTGCAAGTTAGTTTCAATGTCATTTAATACAATGGCACTCAGTGTCTCTAGCATTTCATCTCTGGCTTGGTGATGGCCATAAGATGTGTGTTCCCCTTTAAGAATGGCAATATGTGGAATGAGTGACATGTTTAAGTGAGTGGGCAAGTTAGGAGAGGGAGCGCTAGTATGCTCAGGACTGTTAATAGCATGGTGGATGTCCGCTTGGCTTTGTGGAAAACATAAATAAAGAGTTGTAACGAATCGACGGCCTCGTCATTCCGACCAAAGAGTGGATCTGTAGGGACCCAAATTGGAATGTGTTTCTTGGTGCCTGGTGAGGCTGGATCTTTGAAAATCAGTGCACCTTCTTTTTATTAGCCCGTTTACATGGCGTGCAAAACATCTTTCCATCTTCATAAGTGAGCCATTTGCTGAAAAGTGGCTCCTGAAGCCACTTTTCATTGAAGCTTTGATTCTTGGGTTTATTGCTCGCCATGACGAAAACAATAACATGCAGGAGTCCTAATACCGGAAATGCAGTATTTGCGATCGATAAAACGCCAAATCAAAATTTAAGAAATTGTACCGGAAAGTGCATTACTTTGAAGTCGACCAAAAAGGTATAATTAATCATTTGACCCGGCAAATATGAACAAAACAAAACACCGGCGGAAAGCGATAATCGGTTAGAAAATTTTAAAACCGCGTCTGGGGGGGACGCACGGACTTCCGGAATTTTGTGTCCGTTCTAATTGCAATGTTAAAAAGACACAAAAAGTGTGATAACGCCAACACTGCTTACATCATTTATATAAAATCATAATGGAGGGTGGATCTGTGTTCTTGTCTCATAAGTTTTATGAATTACAGGCAAAATTCCCCAAAAAGTGCAGTTCCCCTTCAATATTAGAATGACAGAATGATTGGACACTCACGTGCTCCAGGAGGTACTGTGGTATCTGGGTGGTCTTGCCAGAGCCTGTCTCCCCCTCGATGACCAGCATCTGGTGCTCCTGGATGGCAGCGAGAAGGTCCTCCCTGTAGGGAAATATGGGGAGGCTGCGGCGGACCTCCTGCATGGATTGTTTCTTCAGCTCGGCCTGGGACAGAGCTGGAGCCTCATCTTCCTGAACACAAATGAGACGAGGAGAGAATGATGCAGCTAAATGTAGATTGGAAAAAAAACTGAAGAATGAATCAACAAATGTTGCCCACCTTCTCTGTCAGTGTTCCCTTCATGGTAATAGCAGTGCTGACAAAGTCGATCATCTCCTCCTCCTCCAGGATCAGCTGGTACTTCTCTTGCTGTCGCCTCATCCCTTGCTCTCGCTCCTTCTTGGCCCCAAAGCTGAGCGAGGCCGTCTTCAGTCTCTCCTCCTCCCAGCGGCCCTGCTCTCCTCCCAGCTCCATGGGCACTTCCTCCAGCTCCAGCTCCTCCTTTTGAGGAACCTCCTGAAAGAGGAACAGAAGGAGGAGGTGAGAGGATACATATAGGGCAGACCTGGGCATTCTGCGGCCCGCAGGCCACATCCAGCCCTTTGTGCATCCCTGTCCGGCCCGCGTGAGGCCAATCATAAATTACAAAATAAATTTAAAAAAGTATCTATGTCGAGTGTGCAATACAACGGTGCTGCTTTTGTTTTGAAAAGCGTTATTTATATTACTTCCGTGTGGACATATGCGCGTGTGCGATTGTGAGTGAATTGAACAGCGCAATCACAAATTACAAAATAAAGTTTAAAAAACATCTACTGTATGTCGTGCGCGCAATACAACTGTGCTGCTTTTATTTTGAAAAGTGTTATTTATGGGCATATGTCCGGGTGTAACCTGTGAGTGAAGGTGCACAGCGAGAAGTGATGAGACGCTAAAGAGAGAAAAGTTGATGACGAATGGTGTGTTTCCAACAAGACATGGACTGCCAAGTATTTCTTTACAGAAATTAAAGGTAAAGCCGTGTGCTTAATTTGTGGTACACAGCTTGCTGTGTTTAAAGAATATAATTTAAATCGCCACTACATGACGAAGCACGAGGGAAAATACTGGAATCTGTCTGATGAAGCGCGCGCAAGGGAGGCTGATGCGTTGATGGTAAAACTGCAAACCCAACAAGCGCCAGAAAAAGTAAGGCGTTTTCTGACGGAGAGTTTATTAAGGAGTGCTTATTGGACTGTTGCGTTGTATGCCCGGAGACTTGGACTGTTTTTCGCTGGCTTTGGATGAGAGCTGCGATGTACGTAACACCGCCCAACTGCTCATCTTCTTACGTGGGAAAACTACAGACTTTCAAATCAGGGAGTAGCTGGCAGCCATGCAGTCAATTAAAGAGACAACCACAGGTAATGACTTGTTCACATAGGTAAATGCGTGTTTGGACATGTTAGGACTGAAATGGGACAAGCTGGCAGGTGTGACAATCCAATCCACTTTATTTATATAGTACATTTAAACAACAAAATGTTTCTAAAGTGCTGCACAACAATATTAAAAACAATATTCAAATATTATCCTTAGCTCCACCGATGACTGAATAAAAAGAAAAAATAATTACATGTAAAACCAATATAAAAAACAATATAAAATAAATATGATTAAAAACGATTTTTAACAACAGATGGTTGTCCAAATCTGACGGGGAAAAATGTTGGATAATGCAGGATAAAGTGAAAGAAATTAACCCTGTGCAGAAATGGACATTTTTGCATTGTATAATACATCAGGAAGTGTTGTGTAAAACAGTGTTAAAAATAAAACCATCAAAAGCAATCTGCTTTTGTATAAAGTTAAGTTAGGTTAAATTAAATTATTAATTATTATTATTATCATCATTATTATTTATCTTACGGTATATCAAAAATAATATTGAGCAAAATTTAATTGAAATATTGTCGTGTGGCCCTCCAGCAGTGCTCGGGTTGCTTATGCGGCCCCCGGTAAAAATTAATTGCCCACCCCTGATATAGGGTTTCTGCACGTACCAGCATATCTAATTTAATGCTTTTAATGCCTTTTTAATGCCACCTAAAACAAATGTAATGCCCAGGTCATACTGCCGATAGTTATTAGGGGTGTCAAAAAGAAATAGATTTTCAAATGAATTACATTTCTTATTTGTAACGATTCTTAATTGATTAATTTGTTTTAAATCTGTCCTGTCCAGTCACTCAGGCAAATCATATTGTTGATGTACTTTTGTAAATGATTATATCTGCTGTATAGATTTACTTTAGAAAAGATAAGTGTGGGATACTTTATTAAACAAAAACTGTTTTCTTTTAAGTAATATAGAAATGTATCAGAGCTGTTTATCTATTTTTTGAAGGAATGTAGTTAATCATAGCACTAGTACCCATTGTTATTAAAAGTATGGGTTTTGAAACAGGAATCGTTTCGAATCAAGAATCGATTCTGATTTGAATCATTACCCCCAAGAATCGAATCGTGTGGTGCCCAAAGATTCACAGCCCTACTAGTTATTATGCATAGTCAAAGCTTATAGTTATTTATATAGACAAAATTGTAAGACAATAATAATCTTGAATGGTTGAGATAGGCTCCAGCACCCTCCGCGACCCCAAAAGGGACAAGAGGTAGAAAATAGATGGATGGTAGGGTTAAAACGTTTACATTAACTGTAACTCTTTAGTGAATTAGAATGGGCTTACGGGACTGTTTAATCTGACAATTATTTTATAAATTTTCTATATTGGTAGGAGCAACTGACAGTTGTGGTGGCAACAGCAGAAGTTGCTTTGTTGGTCACACTAACTGCTGCCTTCCTTTAATTGCAGATTAGTTAATAGCACCGGAGCCCGTTGAGCAAAGTTTGGAGGTTCACAGGATGTAGCATTCTAAACACCGGCTGGAGAAAATTGCCAATTAAAAGGTTTCAACTGTCAATCATCATACTGTACTTCCAATAAAAATGATCAAATGTTTATATAATCAATAAAAAAAGGTGAACAACAATGTTTTTACCATCAATTGTATAGGCCTGTGCAACAGAGACCTGCCAGTATGGCTGGGCCGTGTGCACGTTGGTAGACGACACTCCCTTAAGAGCAGTGCTGGATAGCGAGTTGACAGCTCAGGTTTTTAGCTCGGTCGCTGCACGCTGCACTCTCATTTGTAGGACCCAGGTTTGAGTCCCGTGCTGACGGAAAGCTGGGGCTGAGCTAGGCGGGAATTGTATGACATTTTTTAATGCCTCTGAACATCAAAATTGTAATGCTTTTAATGCCATTAAAGGCCTTAATTTTTGCAAAATCCATGTAATGGCTTTTAATGCTTTTCAATGACCTGCCATTGCTACTGCATTGACAAGAACTAACATCTGATAAGATGTTCCACAGGTCACCTACCTTTCTTCTGTTCTCCTCCGGCATGTAGTATCTATTCTTCCTCTCCTCCTGCTCACGAGCACCGGCCTTTTTGTAATCTTTGGCCAGGTCGCGCAGAGTGCGTTTGTACTCCAGCTCTTTCCTCTCCCTCTCCGACAGATCGTCGGTGGCGAAAAGGTACTCCTCGTCAATGATCTCCGCCTCCAGGTCTTCCAGTTTCTCCTCCTCTCGCTTTTTTAGATATTCCCTGCGAGAATGCTTCCTCAGATCGGGCAACTGGTAAAGTGAACCAGGGAGAAAAAAGGACACAAAATATTAAATAAATTGCTTTAAAAGCATTTATAAGACATGTCTGCCACTCACCATATTCCTCTGATCATCTTCAGCTAGCTTTAGTCTCTTCTGAGCCTCCTCATAAGCCTGAAAAAAACAAATACAATTTTTATAATTCATAACATTGCAGCTGTTCAGTATTTCTCAACCTTTATTGTGCCATGACTTATTTTGTTGGAAGAACAGCAAAGAGGTGGATACTAACGTTTAATCAATTATTGGTTGGGCCGATAATCAGCACCAATATTTGTCTTTTTTTCTACAACTACAACACAACTACATCAGCATATGCAATATGAACAAATTTGACAGTATTATTTACAGGTAGTATACAAAAAATTTTTTTGAGGTAAATATTAATAACCACTATTCAAGCCATAGCCTATTTGCCCAGAATGAGAAAAGTTCCCTTTTTTAAATTAATTTAAGAATAAAAATTACTCAAATTTTCAATAATTTTCCACAAATATGTTTTGATATCTGACATTTATTTTAAATTCTTGTTAGAAACTCTCCCCGATCTGCTCAGCTGCATTCACAGAGGTGCTCACGCGGACACGCACTCCCCTTTTCTCTCCCTACTGCAGTGGTCACCGGCAACTTCCATTTTTGTCGGGAAATCCAGTTTTTGTCTTTCTTTCCTGGCGTCTTCCCGGTCCCGTTTTGTTTGTTTTCGCTACTGCAGAGATCAAGTTGCTTGACAAGTCTTCATCCGCAACACTCGGAGCGTGGGCTCATTGAAGCAGCGCCGCCAGTTTTATGTTACGTAATTCAATCAAATGGCAACACAACAAAGATGGATGACAAATAGGATACTTATTATATAAGTTAAGAAGAGCATGCAGCAGCTCACACATTCTCATACTTTCTGTAACATCTAGGAAGAAATTATGTCAGCCAGTTTGAAAAATGTCTATAAACTACGTGAAGGAGCCCAGAATTGCTTTTATCTAAATATTCGCAAAATTTCATAGTTTCTTAGGTGAAAACCCTAAAATGTATTAAATCCAAAAACTTCTTTAAAACTGAGTAAATGGACAGTTATTGTGGTGTAGACAAATCCCATAATTTTACCAATGTTCCAAGGAGATTTCCCATATTTTGAAATGCAAATGTTGATGCTCCTCTTAGACACACGTAATAAAAGTGTTTGTGAAATCCCTGATGCATTTGGATACTAAATTAACCACAACATTAGCATGGCATAAAACACATCTCGCTGATGGTCCGACATTTCCTAAAATATAATGTTAAAAAACAGCTTTAAGCCTTGTTCAGTGTTTACTGACGTCTACTTTATGTTTAAATAACTTTTACAGCAAATTAATATCGGTTATCGGCCTCCTTGAGTACTAATAATCGGTTTTGGCTGTGAAAAAAACACGGTCGACCTCCAGAAGATACACAGGTTAATGATGTACCTCCTGCCATCTGGTGGTTATTTGTTCTGCCTGTCACTATGTGTCTCTGGCATAGGTGATGAACAAAAATACATTAATTATTTATTCATAGTTAATTACATGAAATCAGATTAATTCCTAAAGCAATCCCTTGGTGCACACTAATGTGCCGCGGCGCAGTGGTTGGGAATAATAATAATAATAATAATACCTGGGATTTATATAGCGCTTTTCTAAGTACCCAAAGTCGCTTTACATGTTAAAAACCCATCATTCATTCACACCTGGTGGTGGTAAGCTACTTTCGTAGCCACAGCTGCCCTCGGGTAGACTGACGGAATGACTGCAGTATACCATTCGAATTGACATTTTGCAGCCAACGTGTCCTCACCTTTTTGTCCGTCCTCTCCGCTATGTTGCGCGTCTTGTCTTTGTCTCTCTGCTTCACCCGCTCGGCAAAGGCGTCTCTTTCCTCGATGTCGTGCAGCCGCTCACGCTCTTCCTTCTCCCACTCTTCTTCTTCCTCCTCCTTTTTAGCCGTTACATTGTTGTCCAGGCTCGACTTACCCCTGATTTACAAAGAGATGCGGGTTTTGAGCAACAAAGTGAGAGGAAAGGGGGAGCTGTCGTGCACTATATGATAACTCAGTAGCTGGTGATTTTGAGAGATTACATAGAAAAAACTGTCAAAAAAGCCATGTCCTTCATAAATCTACACTCAAACAAACTTGCTGTGTTGGTAATAAGTCTCGACAACATGCGGTTTACCTGATAGGCACTTCTTCCTCACTGGATGACTCGCTCTCCTTCTTCTGTCTGATGTGCTTCCTCTTGCTACCTCTGTCCTTGTCTTTATTTCTCTTTTTCCCTTGCAGCTTCTCTGTGCCGCCGGCATCCTCATCGCTGTCGCTGTCCTCCAGCAAGGTGTATGTGCGGTTCTTTCTATCCATTTCAATGGCCTGACGCTCCATCACCCGGGACGCTTTCTCTGCCACCTGCTGGCGAGGAATCTGCAAGAGAGAGGAGTTGTTGGATGCAACTGCTACTGCATATGCTGTACTGGTATTTGAATAAGTTCACACCTTGTCATACAGTTCCTGTGCAAAGGCAGTTACAGTCTGGTCGATGTCTATGGTTCCTGTCTGGTGGAGTCGGCTCACAAAGTCCTGAGAGCTGGATGCCTTGCGGGCGATGCCTATCATGAACTGGGCCACATATCGATCACTCAGGCCCAAGATGTCATGGAGACGGTCGTTGACCCACTGCTCCAGGTTTGCCATGATCTCTTTTCAATAGAAACAAATGACAACAAATAATGTATTTCTTGATGTATGTACTTGTCAGTCTAACAGTGTGAGAACAGAAAGTAAAAAATGTGTGCTGCAGAGAGCGAAGATATTGTGGATAAAACAGGAAAAGTCACCTCGACAGAATGGCTTTTTTTTCTTTTTTCAAACTGACCTCTTTTCTTTTCAACCCTTGTCTGTTCCCCATTCCGGTATACGGAAACAACATATAGGAAATAAAGTGCAGGACTGTATAAATAAAATACATTTTAAATATAATGAATGTGTTACTTAAAAATCATAGAAATTTGATCCAATAATATTTAAATAATGATTACTGCATAACAAATTCATTTCAAATAAATAACAATAACAATAAAAAACAATAAATATCAATGACGGACCAAATTAAATGTTACACAGCCGTAACTTTCTGGCACTAAACCTGCAGAAAATAGTTCTTCTCAGGTTTCTCTGTTTGTATTTTCACACTCGCTGACAACAAGCTATCTATACACTTGGGTAAAACGAAATCCATCCTGTTTGGGTCCCACATCAACCTTAAGAAAGTCAATGATTTCACTTTAAAAGTGGGTGACATTGTTATCACCAGGAAAGATGAGGTCACCTACCTAGGTTCCATTCTAGAGGCTAATCTTTCCTGTGATAAAATGGCAACCATGGTAATCAAAAAGGTCAACCAACGAACAAAATTTCTCTGCAGAATCTCTTCTCTGGTCAACAAAAGCACCATGAGGATTCTAGCGGGAACTCTCGTTCAATCCTTTTTCGATTACGCATGCACCTCCTGGTACCCTAGCACCTCCAAAACCCTCAAATCTAAACTCCAAACATCCCAGAACAAGCTAGTCAGATTACTTTTAGACCTCTACCCCAGATGACACCTCACTCCTACCCACTTCTCCAAAGTGGGCTGGCTCAGGGTGGAGAACAGACTAAAACAACTTGCACTGACCCTAGTCTATAAAATCCGCTACACCTCCCTGATACCGAAGTACATGTCAAACTACTTCCTTAACGTAAATGACCGCCATAACCACACCACCAGAGGTAGCTCCATTAACCACGTTAAACCCAGATTCCGATCTAACAAAGGTCTTAACTCATTCTCTTTTTATGCCACATCATTGTGGAATGCGCTCCCAACAGGTGTAAAAGAAAGGGCATCTCTATCCTCCTTCAAAACCGCAATAAAAGTACACCTCCAGGCAACTTCAACCCTAAACTAACACCCTCCCCGGATTGTAAATAATCAAATGTAAATAATCAAATGTAGATACTTTTTCTTATGCTTTCTGATCTCTCTCTCTCTATGTCCACTACTTGCTGTACATATCCTACCAAGTCAGACCTACACTGTTTTAATGTCCATTTCTATGTTCTCATTTGTTGATGACTGAAGTGATGATAACAACCAAACATAACCCCCCGCCCCCTCCACATCCCACACCCCGGATTGTAAATAATGTAAATAATTCAATGTATATACTCTGATGATTATCTTGTGTGATGACTGTATTATGATGATAGTATATATCTGATAGTATATATCTGTATCTTTAAATCAATTTAAGTGGACCCCGCCTTAAACAAGTTGAAAAACCTATTCGGGTGTTACCATTTAGTGGTCAATTGTACGGAATATGTACTTCACTGTGCAATCTACTAATAAAAGTTTCAATCAATCAATCAATCAATGATGTCGACCGATAAAACACTTTTGTCGTGGTTAAGTTATCAGCCATATCGCCCAGTCCTACAAAGAAGTACAGTTAGCATAACATTAGACATAATTAATTGTGGAGCTATTTGTTTATGTGCCAAGCGATCATCAAATGTGCTCGATTGTTCATCAAAGCTAAGGAAACAAGAGAAAAGCACAGGCCACCTGCTTTGTTTACGCCTGACAGCTAGTTTAATTTTCCTCTTTGGTTCTTAAGTGGATAACAAACAACATGTAAACTTCATTAAAGCCACAATAAGCATGTTAAAAGTCAACTTACTGATCTTGCAGGGTCCCAAAACGACACTGTTTACACTCCACAAGTCGGAGGCTAACAGCTAGCTCACGGTCAAATGCTAGCTAGTAAGCCCATCGGCAAAAGAATAAGAACAATAAAGCACAATGAAATGGGACACTGGTTTACGTTGCTACTTGAACGGGTTCCTAAAGAAACAAAATATCATCAAATATCCTGATAATACTCAATTTATCATTCGCTCAAAGCATGTTCATACAGGAAGTATTTCACCACCGAAGAAAAGCAAAATGCAACACATGTTCTACTGCCTCCCGCTGGTCATTAGGGGAATAACGTCCAAAAGCAAATGTTAAAAAAAAATCGTTCGCTTATACTGTAACGTTGTTGTAAAATCATTAAAATAATAGCATTAATGTTGAGGTTAATTTGTGTATTAATTAGAAAAGCTTTTTTCCCGACAATTTAGCTATTTTTTTTGCGTTTGAATTTTGTAAATTCGAGGTTGTTGTTTTTTTTTCAACTCAAATTTTGCTGACATTTTCATTGAATAAAATGTGTAAGCAAAACGTGTGTGTGTTAAAAAAAAATCAGTGCAATAAAGTGCAGTGTGTAAAAATATTATAAAATATATATACAGGCAAGAAATAAGACTGAAAAGATCAAAATAATCGTCAAAGCAGCAGCAAAGTTCTTAAATGTAAAATAATTATCTTGGGAACAGGCATACTTGCCAACCTTGAGACCTTTAATATCGGGAGGTGTGTGTGTGTGTGTGTGTGTGTGTGTGTGTGTGTGGGGGGGGGGGGGGGCGTGGTCGGGGGGGGGCGTGTTTGGGGCGGGGGCGTGGTTGGGGCGTGGCCAAGGGCGTGGTTAAGAGGAGAGTATATTTACAGCTAGAATTCACCAAATCAAGTATTTCACATATATATATATATATATATATATATATATATATATATATATATATATATATATATATATATATATATATATATATATATATATATATATATATGAAATACTTGACTTTCAGTGAATTCTAGCTATATATATATTTTATTTTTTATTTTATTATCCATATAAATAAAAGACATACTTGAATTTCAGTATTCTGCAGGCTATCCGGTAGGTGGCAGTATTGTCCTGTTTAAGAGTGTCACAACATTGCTGTTTACGGCAGACGAACTGCTTTACAGTAGACTAAACGTGACTGCTGTTGTTGTGTGTTGTTACCACGCTGGGAGGACGTTAATGAAACTGCCTAACAATAAACCCACATAAGAAACCAAGAACTCTCTCTGCTTGTTGTACACTCTACTCTCTAAAAGCCGTAGATGTTATGACGTCATTGGGCAGGCAAGCTGCTGGGAAAGCGGACGTGAGAACGGCTGTCCCCACTCAGGTCCGCATTGAGCTGGAGGGGGCGTGGCCTCCAGCTCCGGCTGAATACCGGGAGTTTGTCGGGAGAAGGGAGGTTGTCGGGAGAGGCGCTGAATACCGGGATTCTCCCGCTAAAAACGGGAGGGTTGGCAAGTATGGAACAGGTGCAAGGCGAACTATAGCGAGATGAAAATGAGTCATGTGACCACAATCTAAAGCCATGTTAATTGTTCAGTGTAATGCCTGAAGTTTAATAGCAACGGACAGGTGTTAAAGGGATTTATTAATAATATGACAACTAAACCACATATAAGATGTATTCAAGAAACATGGCTGAAGCCAGGGACGTGCACATGATTATAGAGGGGCAGGGGCTCAAAGTAAGAAAAGGGCAGGACATTTTTTTTGGTCCTTTACACAATATGGAAATTAATGTAAAATTAAATTTGCTAAAAGGAAGCTAACTACTTAGCTGTGTGTCCTTTGTAGGTAAAAGTGATTGCCATTCTTTTGTGTCAACAAATTATCATCATAATGAGTTAATTCACATGATCATAGGCTTGGAAGACATGAAAAGCAACAAAACACTGGTTTATTATTAGGCTATTTATTGTTAAAGATAAGCACTTTAATATTGAACATTGAACAGTGCAACATGAACTTTGAAAAAAAATACAAAAATAAATGCCCAATTGGAAAAAACTTCAATGTGAAAATCTGTCCTTCTTAACTTGATGAAAACACCATCAAGTTGTAACTTATGGTCTTTCTCACTTAATGCTCAGACTAAACAACTGAAACGCAATACAAGGCCAAAAATCAATCAATCAATCAATCAATGTTTATTTATATAGCCCTAAATCACAAGTGTCTCAAAGGGCTGTACAAGCCACAATGACATCCTCGGTACAGAGCCCACATACGGGCAAGGAAAACTCACCCCAGTGGGACGTCAATGAGAATGACTATGAGAAACCTTGGAGAGGACCGCATATGTGGGTAACCCCCCCCCCCTCTAGGGGAGACCGAAAGCAATAGATGTCGAGTGGGTCTGACATAATATTGTGAAAGTCCAACACATCAGCGAAAGTCCAGTCCATAGTGGGGCCAGCAGGAACCATCCCGAGCGGAGACGGGTCAGCAGCGTAGAGATGTCCCCATCCGATGGACAGGCTAGCGGTCCACCCCGGGTTGGGAGCAGAGTACAAAAGAAAAGAAACGGTAGATCAACTGGTCTAAAAAGGGAGTGTATTTGAAGGCTAGAGTATAAAAATGAGTTTTAAGATGAGACTTAAATGCTTCTACTGAGGTAGCATCTCTAACTTTTACCGGGAGGGCATTCCATAGTATTGGAGCCCGAATAGAAAACGCTCTATAGCCCGCAGACTTTTTTTGGGCTCTGGGAATCACTAATAAGCCGGAGTTCTTTGAACGCAGATTTCTTGCCGGGACATATGGTACAATACAATCGGCAAGATAGGCAGGAGCTTGACCGTGTAGTATTTTATA
This sequence comes from Entelurus aequoreus, assembly GCF_033978785.1. NCBI lineage: Eukaryota > Metazoa > Chordata > Actinopteri > Syngnathiformes > Syngnathidae > Entelurus > Entelurus aequoreus. The sequence continues at coordinate 24,118,548 of NC_084741.1, read as the reverse complement.
CGTAAGTAGTAAAACCTTAAAGTCGCATCTTAGGTGCACAGGAAGCCAGTGCAAGTGAGCCAGTATAGGCGTAATATGATCAAACTTTCTTGTTTTTGCCAAAAGTCTAGCAGCCGCATTTTGTACCATCTGTAATCTTTTAATGCTAGACATAGGGAGGCCCGAAAATAAAACGTTACAGTAATCGAGACAAGATGTAACGAACGGATGGATAATGATCTCAGCGTTGCTTGTGGACAAAATGGAACGAATTTTAGCGATATTACGGAGATGAAAGAAGGCCATTTTAGTAACACTCTTAATGTGTGACTCAAACGAGAGAGTTGGGTCGAAGATAACACCCAGATTCTTTACCGAGTCGCCTTGTTTAATTGTTTGGTTGTCAAATGTTAAGGTGGTATTATTAAATAGATGTCGGTGTTGAGAAAAATATGGAACAGGGGCCAGTAGAGGGCTGTAGGATGGAGGCCACCCATCAAATATTATCCTCAATGTAAATTCAGGGCTTCCATGAAATGCTGTGAAATCAGTGCACAATCAGTAGCCAAACCTTCTGGGGGCCTTAAAGCAGCAACCTTCTGGGGGCCATGTCCCTGTAGATGTTGATCACATCATTGTGATTTATGACTATGTCTTTTTCAATGGAGAGGAGAAGGAGATCAGACAGCCTCTCTTCTGTGCATAGGCCTCTGAGTGAGTTTTTGACCAGCTTCAGTTTAGAAAAAGACCTCTCTACTGTGGCAGTGGACACTGGAATCGTGGCATATGTTTTCATAATTTCTTCCAGTGCTGGAAAGATGTCATGTCCACTGTTGTCTCTTAGTGTTCTTAAGATCCCATTCAGTGTGAGAGTGTCATGGAATGATGCATACAAAACTCTGAGCTCTGTCTTCAGCTTCTCTTCTTCTCCTCCATAGAATTCGCACAGCGTGCGAACAGCTTCAGTAGAGTCAGGACCCATGGCATCTTTACCTACCCAGTTGCTGGCCTTCGTCAAACTGTGGAGTGCACTGAGTACTTTGAAGGACTGTGTCTTCCCATCTCCCTTAAATCTCCTATAGTTCCTGAGAAAGAACATCAAGGAATGGATAGTACATCTTCACTCTGTAGTACTCTTCCACTGATTTGAAGGATGTTGCTTCTACACTCTCCTCCTCCTCTCTCTCAGGTGTTGCTTCTAAGGTCTCTGCCTCTCTCTCAGGTGTGACACTTTCTGAGGTCTGTGGTCTTTCTTGAATTCTGGTGCTAGTACTTGGTTTTAGCCATGCATTAAGAGGTCTGCTACCCTTAGCTGCTTCCTGGCGCTCCTTCTCCTTCCTTTTCTGTATCCTTTCTTTTTTTGGCATTGTGCTGCAGGCATAATCAACATGAATCAAGTTTAAATACAGATGGTAATATTCCTAACAGATAACCTACATCTTATATCCCCAGAATTCTGAAATTATTATTATTATTATTATTATTATTAATAATAATAATAATAATAATAATAATTATTATTATTATTATGATTATTATTATTATTATTATTATTGTTATTATTATCATTATTATCATTATTATCATCATTATCATTATTATTATTATTATTTTGTTAACCCACACAGTAATAGCAAAGTCACAATAAACTTTACATCTAAACCTCTACTGTGAGAGAAATGTGATCCGCCGTAAACACAGTGCATTTTATTTAGAAAATGAACCCGGTGTTTTATTTTGTATTTTGTACACTACTTCCTGTCCCGCACGATCCGCTCTGCTCTGTGCGGAATTGATGTGCCGTGCTCAATTGATGCGTCGTGCTCCGACGTCAGGCAAAAACAGAAGCTGACACATTGAATAATAGAAGAATACAGCGTTTTTCTGAAATATTAGCCATATTAGATGCTGAATAAGTGGACTGCGACTAGACCATAACTCACAGGTTCAAGTTGCTCCACTGTCACGTCTCCTCAGGGGCGCAGTTGGCTCTCTCTCCTCTCACTTACTCACTCACTCGCCCTCTCTCTCTCTGGCGGAAGCGGCAGGCTCAAACAACCCGGTATTACAAGAAAACGTGGAGTTTTTGTACCACTGTTTTTTTTTTTGTTTTTTTTTTTACATCCTTGACAGGAATTTATTAATGTTGTTTAAAGAAAAAAACAAAAAAACACACACACAGGCAGAGGGCACTTTTTAAGACGAGGCAAGAAGGCCAGGGGCTCAAGCACCCATAGAGCCCTATGTGTGCACATGCCTGCAAGAAAACGTGGAGTTTTTGTACCGCTGTTTTTTTATAAATTTTTTTTTACATCCCTGACAGGAATTTATTAATGTTGTTTAAAGAAAAGAAGAAAAAAAAACACACACACAGGCAGAGGGCACTTTTTAAGACGAGGCAAAAAAGGGCAGGGGCTCAAGCACCCATAGGGCCCTATGTGTGCACGTGCCTGGCTGAAGCCAAAGTTGAACTTTATAATAAAAGGATATATAATAATACGTAAAGATTGGGATGATTGGCAAGGAGTGGTGTGTGCCAAATTTATTAAAGAAGACATATACAATATTAAAAGTAACACAAGAACTAGAAATAGTAGAATCAGAAATATGGAATAATAAAGAAAGGTATAAAGTGCTAAACTTCTATAATCCACGCAAGAAACTACAAATACAGCAACTACAAACAATAGTCGAGCACTAAAGTGGCAATATCATTTGGTGTGGTGACTTTAATGCCCCTTACACGCCCTCAACGTCCACCTTCAGTAGTTCGTCCCAGCTCTGACGCTGCTCACTCCCCCTCCCCCTTACGGCAAACCCCGCCTCGCCCTGACAGCAGTCCTGAATATTTCTGATACAGAAAAGGGTTCAGCAGTAGACCACATTATCAGCTGGGCCCAAGGTTGCCTACATCAAATCATGGCACCTTCTACATCCCTGTTGTGACTACCAAGAGAGTAAACATTGGGAAACTTAGCCACCCTGCTAACCTAAACAATCTCATTCCTATTATCTCCAAATCAAAGCCAACATCGAAGCCTGTCAATAACACCATCAGGATGGGTCTGCTCAATGTCAGGTCTCTGAATAGCAAATCATTTTTAGTCAATGATTTTATTAGCACTTCTAAACTTGACTTTATGTTTTTAACTGAAACATGGCTGGAACAAAATAACAGTGCAAGCATTCTGATCGAGACAGCACCCCCCAACTATAACTTCATTGATATATGTAGATCGGGGAAAAGAGGTGGAGGGGTTGCTGCTATATTTAAAAACATGTTTCAGGGGAAACAGATGTCACTCGGTGAGTTTACATCATTTGAATACCTGTGTGCTGTGTTGAAATGCTCTCCCAAAATTCTCTTGTTAATTATCTACAGGCCACCTAAATATTCTGCAAATTTTTTTGATGATTTTACTGAACTATTGTCTAGCATCTCCACTGACTTTGACTGCCTGGTTATAACTGGTGATTTTAATTTTCATATTGACGATTTAAATGACAAGGGCGCAAAAGAACTTTTTACTATTTTAGACACATTTGAACTGTCTCAACATGTGAAAGAGGCTACACATTATAAGGGACACACCCTGGACCTGATTATCACAAAAGGTCTCAATGTTTCTGATGTTCTTGTGATTGATCCTTCATTGTCTGATCATTTCTGTGTTTTCTTTAATATTTCTGTAATTCCGGACACACAAACAGAATCAAAGAATGTCAAAAAGCGGTACATAAATGAACATGCTAATGTCCTCTTTAAAAACGCCATCTCCTCACTACCACCTCTAAACCCATGTCATGCTGATGATCTTGTAAGCAACTTTAATTCCAAAATTGTGAATATCATAGATATCATTGCACCTGTTACAGTTAAAACGATTTCTGGCAAGCAAAAGGCACCCTGGAGAAAATCTGCTGCTGTAACAGCCCAGAGAAGAGAGTGCAGGAAGGCTGAACGAATCTGGCGGAATACAAAACTTCATATTCACCATGACATCTATAAAGAGAGCCTCCAGGCCTACAATTTAGTCTTAAAAAGTGCTAGAGAAACATTCTTCTCCAATATCATAAACAGCAACACAAATAAGGCCAAAACCCTATTCACAATCGTTGACAGACTGACTAAACCCCCAACACAAATACCAGCCGAACTCCATTCCACGCAGAAATGCAATGACTTTGCATTCTTTTATACTGATAAAATTGAAGGCATCAGACGCACCATCAATATCTCAAGTAAAAAAGTTGGATCACCACCCCATTTAGGCAAAAGTAACACAGCAATGATGGCAAGCTTTAATGCCATAGACTCTAAAACTCTAGTGGAAACGGTGACAGCTCTAAAGTCATCCACCTGCTGCCTTGATGTTTTACCTACCAACTTCTTTAAGAATGTTTTTGACTGCCTATCAACAGACATCTTGCAAATAGTTAATAATTCTATTAAATCGGGCAATTTCCCGAAGGCTTTCAAAACTGCAGTCATTAAACCTCTTCTAAAAAAGCAGAGCCTAGATGCCTCTGTTATCAACAACTACAGACCAATTTCAAATCTACCATTCATAAGTAAAATAATTGAGAAAGTTGTCCTCCAACAACTAAATCACTTCTTGGCTTCTACTGGCTGCCACAACAACTTCCAGTCAGGATTTCGACCTCTTCATAGCACAGAGACGGCCCTTCTTAAAGTTATAAATGACATCCGTCTAAACACAGACTCTGGCAAAACTTCAGTATTAATGCTTTTGGACCTCAGTGCTGCATTTGACACTGTCGACCACTCAATACTTTTGGACAGGTTGGAAAACTGGGTGGGGATCTCAGGCACAGTTTTAAGCTGGTTCAAGTCATATCTACAAGATAGGAACTATTTTGTTTCCATTGGTGACTTTGTATCAGAACCAACCAACGTAACGTGTGGAGTCCCCCAAGGTTCAATCTTGGGGCCGACTTTATTTAACATCTATATGCTCCCACTAGGACAAATCATGCAAAATAATAACATTGACCATCATTGCTATGCCGATGACACCCAAATCTATGTAGCGCTATCACCAAATGACTATCGCCCCATAGATCTTCTGTGCCAGTGCATTGAGCAAGTCAAACACTGGATGTGCCAAAATTTCCTACAACTAAATGAAGATAAAACTGAGATAATTGTTTTTGGTGCTAAAAAAGAAAGGTTTAAAGTCATCCAACACCTTCAATCACTGTCCCTGAAAACCTCAAATAAAGCCAGAAATCTTGGGGTTATTTTAGATTCTGATTTACATTTCGACAGTCACATCAAATCAGTAACAAAATCGGCCTACTATCACCTCAAAAATGTAAAAAGACTTAGAGGGCTCATGTCAGCTCAAGACTTAGAAAAACTTGTACATGCCTTTATTACCAGTAGGCTAGACTATTGTAATGGTCTCCTTGCAGGTCTTCCCAAAAAAACTGTCAGGCAACTACAGCTTGTTCAGAACGCTGCTGCTAGAGTTCTAACAAAGACCAAAAAATGTGAGCACATTACACCAATTCTTAAATCCTTACATTGGCTCCCTGTACATCAGAGAATAGATTTCAAAATCCTCCTGCTCACATATAAATCACTACATGGTCTAGGGCCCAAGTATATCACTGATATGCTCCCACTATATACGCCCTCTAGATCACTAAGATCTTCTGAGACCAATCTGTTAGCGGTTCCAAGAGTAAACTCAAATCAAGGGAGATCATCATTCAGTCACTATGCAACACATAGCTGGAATAAACTTCCTGAAGATGTCAGACTCTCCCCAACTCTCACTACTTTTAAAACTAGACTGAAGACTTTTATGTTCACCTTAGCTTTCAGCTAAATCTTTTAATCTTTTAACTTTTAACGTCTGCACTGTTTTTATTTTTATTGTCTGCATTTTAATTTTGCTTTTATTTTCTTTCATTTCACTTTGTTGTCTGTGAAGCACTTTGAGTCTGCCTTGTGTATGAAAAGCGCTATACAAATAAAGTTGCCTTGCCTTGCCTTGCCTTGCCTAATGCACATAGCACAGTGTGGGGTGAAAGGGATGACTGGAATGGGGAAACATTGGAAGTATTTTTGGAGGAAAAATAATTGGTGAATGATGGGTCGGGAACACGGTTAGATGTAGTTACGGGTAAAGAAACAGCAATAGATTTAACACTAGTGTCACAGGGGTTAGCAGGAAAAGTGGAGTGGGAAGTAAATAAACTATAGGAAGTGATCACTACCCTATTTTCATTCACATAAACATAAACAAAAGGAAAGAAAGCACTAAGGAAGATGGAAGTACAATCATGCCGACTTTGAACCTCCATCCATCCATTTTCTAACGCTTGTCCCTTTCGGGCTCATGGGGGTTGCTGGAGCCTATCTCAGCTGCATTCAAGTGGAAGGCGGTGTACACCCTGGACAAGTCGCCAATTTAGGGAAATTACAGACATGACATTAAAGGAAGTTGATATAAATCAAAGTGCATAACGGAAGCAGCCAAACAGAGCATACCAAGGAGTAGAATGGGGAAAAGAAGGAAGGTATTGCCGTGGTGGACACAAGCGTGAACAGACACAATACAAAAACGGAATAAAGCAACATTAATAAATATTAAGAAGAACACATAATTTTCAAGATATGATCCAGTAAGTAAGATACGTTATTAAAAAGACGAAAAAAGAGTATTGGAGAACATTTTGTGAATCAATAAATATAACTACTCCATTAGGCCAGGTGTGGGGAATGTAAAAGAAAATTTCAGGGATCAGAAGTGAACATAAAAATCCTGTGATGAAAGATGGGACACAGTGTGTGGTAGAAAATAAAGAAAAAGCAGAACTTTTAGCAAAAACATTTGTTAAAGTGCACAGCAATGATAATTTGAGAAATGTAGAAAAAGAAAAGAGAGAAGAAACAGTTAATTTAAATATTGGGGAATTGACTGAAGATAACGATAATGGCTTTAAAAACACTATACATATGAAATTTTCTTTAAATGAAATGGTTCTAATATTGAAACAGGTTAAAAATATGACCCCAGGAAAACACCAGGTGAGTTACCAGATGATCAAAAACGTAGGCAACATAGGCAAATAAGTCGTTTTGAAATTATATGATATACGAAGAAGGAAAATTATCAGCTGAGTGGAAAGAAGATGTGATGATTCCAATATGCAAACCAGGAAAAATATATTAATGAAAAACTAGTATATTATTTAGAGTCAAAAGAAATAATAGAAAACTACCAAAGTGGATTTCGGAAAGCAAGAAACACAAACGAACCTGCAGTGCAGCTGTAAGAGGAAATTATAAAAGGACAAATAAATAAATAAATTATTTGCAGTATTTTTTGACATAGAGAAAGCTTATGATATGTTGTGAACACAGGAGTTGCTGATAAAATTAAATACAATTGGGATTACTGGAAAAATGTACAGATGGATAAAAGACTTCTTAACAAGTAGAACATTTTTAGTAAAAATAGAGAATTAATATCGTCGAATATATGAAGTGGAAAATGGGACTATAATAAGTCCAGTACTATTTTCGATAATGATAAATGAAGTGTTTAGTGAAGTGGAAGGGTTAGTAGTAGAGGTGGCACTGTTTGCTGATGATGGAGTGATGTGGAAGAGAGGTAGAAATACAAATCATATGGAAAGGGAGATTCAAAAAGCTGTAAATAATGTTCAATAATGGGGAACAGCTTGGGGTTTAAGATTCTCTGTTGGGAAAACTAAAGTCATGAATTTTACAAAGAGGAAGGTTAAAAAAAAAGCTCCAAATTAAACTTTATGGAGAAAATATAGAATAGGTACAAGTATTTAAATATTTAGGAATATGGTTCAATAAATATATTAACTGGTCAACCCACATCAGTTAAATAGTGGAGAAAAGTAAAAAGGTGTAAATATAATGAGGGCTTTAAGGGGTAAAGATTTGGGGGCTGATAGACAGGCATTGAAAGCAATATATATCACTTTAATTTGATCTGTTATTGAATATAGATGCATCATTTTTCAATCTGCTTAAAAAACATTACGGTACCTGGGAAAATAGACAGGATCCAGTCACAGGCATTAAGGTGGATTGTGGAGCTACTAAATCAACCCCAGTGGCAGCATTACAAGTAGAAATGAATGAAAAATATTTAGACATGAGAGGAGATCAACTGTCAGCAGTTTATTGGGCAAACTTAAAAGTGTCCAAGCAAGGACATCAAACTCACCAAGTGCTGCTAAACTGCCAAGAAAAAGAGAAGAATAAGATGAATAGTTTCGGGTGGATAATAGGAGACATATGTGGAAAAAGTTCAAATTGACAATATTAAAGTTAGCCCTACAGTACCAATCCCTGCAATACCATCATGAATTTACGATATCCCAGATGTAGATATGCAAGTATTAAAGAATAGAAATTAAAATAATTACCAAATAGAACAATGGATTGAAGAAACATTTTTAAACAATGCCATAATATATACGGATGCATCAAAAACTATAAATATTAAGTAAGAGCTGCAGCAGTTATCCCACAAGGAAACATAGTATTTAATAAAAGAATCAGTGATAATTTATTGTTTTTTTACCAGGAATTTGGTCGTAATTTATATGGCAGTTAATTGGATAGAGGAAAATAAAGCAAGAAAAGCAGTCGTGTGCTCGGTCTCCAGCCGTGCATTGATGAGCATAAAAAACATAGCATCAGAAACAAGACAAGATTTAGTAGATTAAATAGTTCAGGCAATCTACAGAATAAATAAAGCGGAAAGTGTGGTAACATTTCAAGCTGGCTCATGTAGGAGTTGTGGGGAATGAATTAGCAGATAGGTACGCAAAGCAAGCAACCACTAAAACGAACCTAAACATGGAGATTAACCACAATAAAGAAGAAGTAAATAATATAGTTCAGATAGAACACAATACAAAATGGCAAGCTAATTGGAATAATGAAACAAAGGGTAGCTATGTGTCATGCTTGTCCCTGACAGTTTGGCTATGTTTTAGTTTTTCCTCTGCGTTTGTCTTAGTTTCCTGTCAGTGCTTTTATTTTGTCTTCATTTCTTGATTATGTTCCCTGAGTGTTTTGTCCCCTCAGCTGTGGCTGATTGGCACCTGGCCACACCTGGTGCCAGTCAGCCAGCTGCTATTTAAACCTGTCCTGCCCTCCAGTCACGGCTGGATCATTGTCATTATAATACTTGTCACTTGTCACTTCTACCTGTAGCTTCTACCTATTTGTCGTTGTAGCTCCGTCTACTTTTGTCCACTCCGCTTTAGTCATAGTTCCTTCGTGTCACAGTAAGTGTTTTTGTTTATTGTCCACAGTTAGCCTTTGTGCTATTTTAGTTCATAGCCTAGTTTGTTCTCCGCCTTGTGCGCGCCTTTTGTTTGTTCCCTTTTGTTTGTTTTTTGCCATAGTATCTTAATTAAATCATGTTTTCCTGTTCAATGCCTGCCATCATCTCTGCATCTTGGGGTTCGTCAACTACAAACTCTGACACTATGGAGTATTACAAAGTCCAGAGGAGAGTAAGTGTAATGAGAGGAGGCAATAGAAATAGGAAGGAAGAATACATTATTACTTAAATGAGATTAGGACATACATATAATAATAATAACGGATTAGATTTTTATAGCGCTTTTCTAGACACTCAAAGCGCTTCACAGAGAAGTGAGAACCCATCATTCATTCACACCTCGTGGTGGTGGTAAGCTACTTTCTTAGCACAGCTGCCTTGGGGTAGACTGACGGAAGCGTGGCTGCCAATTTGCGCCTACGGCCCCCACCTATCATTCATCATTCATTCACCGGTGTGAGCGATACCGGGGGCAAGGGTGAAGTGTCCTGCCCAAGGACACAACGGCAGCGATTTTGGATGGTAAGAGGCGGGGAGCGAACCTGCAACCCTCAGGTTTCTGGCACGGTTGCTCTACCCACTACGCCATGCCGCCCCATATCTAAATAGTTAATTGAAATTGATAGGGAAACATAATACAGGGCTGTGTGACTGTTGCCATCAGATAGAAAGTGTAGGACATGTTTTAATACATTATAGGAAATACAATAGAGAAAGGGAAATACTGGGAAATAAGTTAGCGAAAGAGAAGGTTAGGTTAGTAGTGGAAGATATTTTAGGATTGCACTCAGAACACGTAGGATACAAAGCATTATATACACATTTAAAAAAGACTGGGTTAAATAAAATAATATAGAGGAGGGTTCCGTCTCGGTCCACACTCCATATCAGAAGGTGGCGGTAATGCACACCAGAAGGTTGCTTGCCAACCACCACTAAACCAAAAAAGAAGAAGTAGAGTTTGAGCAGAACATGTATTGCTGTTCTGTTCTTGGGCATTCCAGTCGTTCAAATAGAGAGATTTCATAGAGTCCCAAAAGAAGTGACTCATAAGCGTAATAAAGTCAGGGAAAAACAAAAGTGCGTCAAAGGAAATGGCCCTTTAAAATATCACTTTCATCATCTTTGTGGAATACAATGGGACCGCTTGTGTCTACAGTGATCACTTTGTAAAATGTTTGTTTGAACATTTGATTTGTTTCAGAAACTTTCTGTGACGCAATGGAAATATATTGGTAGTGTTTGATAGCAGAACTAAACGTAAAAAAGGGACAAGAGGTCGGATTAGTTTGTGTTCTTTTGCGGTTGCTATGCCTGAATATAACTATGGAGACTTGGTTGTGCAAATAAACAAACGTCATGTTAAGTCCTAGTAATAAATATTTTAATTGTTGGCTCAATCCACCGTGTATTCGTTGTCCATTTTCATAACATAAACTAAATGTAGTTGTTGTGCAGGAAAGCCAAGTGCTTTATTCGACACGGATGACCACATTATAGCGTCTTTGGTGCTATTTGTTAGCATCAAGAAAATATCCTTAATAGTATTAATAAACTAGATGAATACATTTCTTGTGGGCTTAACAGGATATACTGAATCTTGATATCGCTCGCAAACATTGCTGAACAACACTGACATGTATAGCTAAACAATGAGACAAAATATGAACTTCACAGCATAAAAACAACTGCAGACATGAATTGTAGATGAGACTAATATTTGTAGCAGGAAATCAACTGCAAACAAACATCCTTTTTCTCATTAGCATCACGATCACAGCAGCACGGCACTCGTTATATTAATCAAATACGTTGCACAAATAAATCCAACTTTGTATTTCGTGGATTAATGTTTAATTTGTGGACCCCTCAGATGTAAAGACGTGTGCCGCCAAACTTTTATTCTTTAAATACCGTAAGTGTCAAGTAAAGTGAGGTAGCATTAACCTCTTGGTGACGATAAATGATTGAAATCTTTAAAAGTGTATATTTTTCTTAAGAGTGTAAAAATCCACTCCATCCCATTTAAAATATATTTTTTATGATCGCTTTTATATTTGCCTCCGAACCTTTCAAAATAAGCCTAAATCTGCTGATTCAGGTTAATAAACAGTTGCCTAATGGGGTTTACACCATCGCGTGGAACCTGCCAATGTGACCTGGAGGTCACATTGGCTGGTTCTGGGACAGGGTCTATTGCGCCAGTCTTAATCCACCAGAAGTGAGTCTTGACTTTTGAAGCAACAAATATGTTTGCACTGGATTTCAAAAGACTGGATTAATCCACCAGAAGTGAGTCTTGACTTTTGAAGCAACAAATATGTTTGCACTGGATTTCAAAAGACTGGATTAATCCACCAGAAGTGAGTCTTGACTTTTGAAGCAACAAATATGTTTGCACTGAATTTCAAAAGACTGGATTTTTACACACTGACTTTTGCTCATAAGATGTTTAGTCAATAAAAGTGTCAGCATAATTTGATGTATTTAACAAAATTAAAACGCTAAAAATATACTTGCTTGAATTCAGTGTCCAAAAACAGCTCTCGTAATAAAGACAAATTAACCTCAATACATGAGTATTGATTGTCGTTTTAATGCACAAATGCATATGAGGTTTTTACATGTAATTTATTTGAAAAGGAAAATGAAACTGAGCGTAAAGCAGTTGTGCAATTTTGAACAAAACCAAATTTTACATTGTGCACATGCTGTAGTGGAGACTTTTGTCACATGGAAGATTGCCTCACATTAAAGATAAAAACGGTAGTACTGTATCAGTCAGATGCCTTTATCCATGTACGTGACCTCGGGGAACATGCTTCTTTTGCATTGCTAGAATATGACAAAAAGTATGTAGCACTTGATGGGTTAGTTTGTTATCTTTAATCTTAATAAAGATACTATGTTATGCAGAGGTATACTTATAACAACTTTATAAGCAATTGATACTATTTACAGTTGTGGCGGTTTCTTCTTCTTAGGGAGGGGGCGTAACAGAAAATAATTGAAAAGTGCTGCTGTAAATCGTCTCGCACACAACGGTATACATTTACTTTTGTCCTCAGAATTCTACACACAAAACCCCATAATGAGAATGTGAAAAAGTTGGTTGTTTTTTTTTTTTTACAGATTTTTGCAAATGTATTAAAAATAAAAAACGTATTGCAATTTTGGAAGAAGGCTGTAACATAGCAAAATGTGGAGAAAGTGAAGCGCTGTGACTCTTTCCGGATGCACTGTACTTACAAACCCCAAAACCAGTGCAGTTGGCAAGTTGTGTAAATCGTAAATAAAAACAGAATACATCCATCCATCCATCCATTTTCTACCGCTTGTCCCGTTCGAGGTCGCGGGGGTGCTGGAAACCTATCTCAACTGCATTCGGGGGGAAAGCGGAGTCATCATCATCATCATCGGCGGCGGTCACTCGAAGCGAGTATGACGATCCTCCTGGTAGGGGGCTATCCCTTTATGGAGGATGCCTGTGCATGACTTTGTTTAACGTGGGGAGACTGGTGCATAGACAGTCACCACACGATCCTTGACAGATCAGGGTCAGGGTCCAGTGGCATGGAGTCCAAGACGACTGGGGACCCTTTTCTGCTGCAGCCTTCATCCGCCATCCCAGCCGTTGTGACGCTCCATAGGGTTAGCAATCATCCTCCGCCTGTTCCACCGTTGAGGTCTTGGGTTGTTATTTCCCCATAACTGGGCCCACATAGATGTGGGGGTGCCTTCTTCTGCCATGGCAGCCGTTGTGGTAGTTCTTACATCTACCGTCTTCCGCCTGCTCCGCCGTTGAGGTCTTCACCGTATCCCTGGCTAGGGTGCAGTCAGGTACTAGGCCTTTGCCAAGGGCCACCTGGGGTAACAGTAGTAAAAGGGTTAACCTCCTAGTGCCCCAAGACCCCATAGAGGAGCCTCCACTGCCGGATGCACTTTAGCGTAATGCCCAGGACAAGGAAGGCGGGGTACACCCTGGACAAGTCGCCACCTCATTGCAGGGCCAACACAGATAGACAGACAACATTCACACTCACATTCAGAATACAATGATTTGCAAATCCTTTACAACCTATATTAACCCTTGTGTGGTGTTCGGGTCTGTGGGACCCGTTTTCGATTTTTATTAAAAGAAAAATGATACAATTAATTAATTTTTCAAACAGACTCACTGGCTTTGGCTCATTTTCTGTGAAGAACATATTTCAGAATACATATTTAATGAACACACACCATACACCCCCCCTACACATTTCTATTACATATAAGATGTCCGGGGTCCACTGGACCCGGGAGTAATAGAAATGTGGAAATTGATGTTCTGTGTACCACACACACACACACACACACACACACACACACACACACACACACACACACACACACACACACACACACACACACACACACACACACACACACACACACACACACACACACACACACACACACACACACACACACACACACACACACACACACACACACACACACACACACACACACACCAGGCCTAGACGGGGAGGACAGAGTGTAGGTACACAGAACATCAGAGGGTCAAATGTGCGACAAAATGAGCGCAGACAGTGTTGACAAACAATGTTGCAACCTTGTGTGGGAACCGCAGGTGCAGAAACACGAAAGAAGAATCCCTGTGGGATGCAGAAAACTGGCAGAGAAATTTCCATGCAACGTTCATATTGTTACTCAGCCAGTGTTTGTGAGTCTTGGACTTAGACTTACTTTTTATTGTCGTTCAAATTTGAACTTTACAGTACAGATGGAACGAAATTTCGTTGCATTAGCTGGTTGGCAGTGCAGGATAAAAAAGCAATAAGGTTCAGGTATAAATAACTAGATTACTGTAAAGATTAAATATATTGCACTTTTCCATATGCATCTACGTTTATGGATGTATGTTATATTGTCTTTATATTCCAGCGAGTTCATCCATTTTTGGGGGTAATTGAGGGGATTATTTTGATGCGTTCAAGAGTCTTACGGCCTGAGGGAAGAAGCTGTTACAGAACCTGGAGGTTCTGCTACAGAGGCTGCGGACCTCTTTCTAGAGTCCAGCAGTGAAAACAGTCCTAGGTGGGGTTGGGAGGAGTCTCTGCAGATTTTCTGAGCCCTGGTCAGGCAGCGGCTTTTTGCGATCTCCTGGATAGATGGAAGAGGAGTCCTGATGATCTTTTCCGCCGTCCTCACCACTCTCTGGAGAGATTTCCAGTCTGAGGCACTGCAGGCTCCAGTCCAGACAGAGATGCAATTGGTCAGTAGGCTCTCTACAGTGCCTCTGTAGAATGTGGTGAGAATGGGGGGAGGGAGCTGTGCTCTTTTCATCTGACGCAAAAAGTGCATGCGCTGCTGAGCTCCTTTTACAAGAGCTCCGGTGTGTAGGGACCAGGTCATATTGTCAGTTATCTGCACCCCCAGGAACTTGGTGCTGCTTACTATCTCCACCGCTGTGCCGTTGATGAAAAGTGGAGCGTGGCTGGACTGGTGCTTCCTGAAGTCGACAATGATCTCCTTGGTCTTGTCGACGTTCAGGACCAGGTTGTCGGTTCTGCGTCAGTCAACCAGATGTTTCACCTCCTCCCTGTAGTCCATGTCGTTGTTGTCACGGATGAGGCCCACTACTGTTGTGTCGTCCGCATACTTCACAATGTGGTTAGTAGTGGACCTGGCGCAGCAGTCATGGGTCATCAACGTGAACAGCAGCGGACTCAGGACACAGCCCTGGGGGGAGCCGGTGCTCAGGGAGATGGCACTGGAGGTGTTGTCCACTCTCACAGACTGTGGTCTGTCTGTGAGGAAGTCAAGCAGCCAGTTGTAAAGGAGGGTACTGAATCCAAGGGGGGCCAGTTTGCTCACCAAGTGCTGCGGGATGATGGTGTTGAATGCCGAGTTGAAGTCCAGAAACAACATCCGCACGTGTGTCTCCTTTCCTTCCAGATGTGCTAAGCTCAGGTGGAGTGCAGAGGAGATGGTGTCTTCTGTGAAGCAGTTAGGGCGATAAGCAAACTGGTATGGGTCGAATGTGGGGGGGAAGTCTGGAGACAATGTATTCCTTTACCAGCCTCTCGAAGCACTTCATTACAAATGTTTTTTGGGATAAGTCAGTATTTTAACATAAAAGTGTTTGATTGTGAGGCATTAAAAGCCACAAAATGCAGCGGGTCCATCAGACCCACAAACACTGGCTGAGTAACAACAATATGAACACCACACAAGGGTTAAATTGAATATAATGCAAAGACAAAATACTTAATGTTCGAACTGGAAAACTTTATTTTTTTGCAAGTATTAGCTAATTTGGAATTTGATGCCTGCAGCATGTTTAAAAAAAGCTGGCACAATTCGCTAAAAAGACTGAGAAAGTTGAGGAATGCTCATCAAACACTTATTTGGAACATCCCAAAGGTGAACAGGCTAATTGGGAACAGGTGGGTGCCATGATTGGGTATAAAAGCAGCTTCCATGAAATGCTCAGTCATTCACAAACAAGGATGGGGCGAGGGTCACCACTTTGTGAACAAATCCGTGAGCAAATTGTCCAACAGTTTAAGAGCAACATTTCTCAACAAGCTATTGCAAGGAATTTAGGGATTTCACCATCCAAGGTCTGTAATATCAAAAGGTTCAGAGAATCTGGAGAAATCATTGCACGTAACATTGAATGCCCGTGACCTTGGATCCCTCACGCGGTACTGCATCAACAAGCGACATCAGTGTGTAAAGGATATCACCACATGGGCTCAGGAACACTTCAGAAAACCACTGTCAGTAACTACAGTTCGTCGCTTCACCTGTAAGTCCAAGTTAAAACTCTACTATGCAAAGCAAAAGCCATTTATCAACAACATCCAGAAACGCCCCCGGCTTCGCTGGGCCCGAGCTCATCTAAGATGGACTGATGCAAAGTGTAAAAGTGTTCTGTGGTCTGACGAGTCCACATTTCAAATTGTTTTTGGAAACTGTGGACGTCTTGTTCTCTGGAACAAACAGGAAAAGAACCATCCGGATTGTTCTAGGCGCAAAGTTCAAAAGCCAGCATCTGTCACGATATATGGGTGTATTAGTGTCCAAGGCATGGGTAACAAACATCTGTGAAGGCACCATTAATGCTGAAAGGTACATACATGTTTTGGAGCAACATATGTTGCCATCCAAGCAACGTTATCATGGACGCCCCTGCTTATTTCAGCAAGACAATGCCAAGCTACGTGTTACAACAGCGTGGTTTCATAGTAAAAGAGTGCGGGTACTTGATTGGCCTGCCTGTAGTCCAGACCTGTCTCCCATTGAAAATGTATGGCGCATTATGAAACGTAAAATACGACAACGGAGACCCCAGACTGTTGAACTACTTAAGCTGTACATCAAGCAAGAATGGGAAAGAATTCCACCTGAAAAGCTTCAAAAATAGGTCTCCTCAGTTCCCAAACATTTGCTGAGTGTTGTTAAAAGGAAAGGCCATGTAACACAGTGGTAAAATGCCCCTATGCCAACTTTGTTGCAATGTGTTGCTGCCATGAAATTGTAAGTTAATGATTATTTGCAAAAAATATACAAGTTCAGTTCGCACATTAAGTATCTTGTCTTAGCAGTCTATTCAATTGATTATAAGTTGACAAGGATTTGCAAATCATTGTGTTCTGTTTTTATTTACGAAGTACACAACATGCCAACTTCACTGGTTTTGGGGTTTGTACTACCTCATATGTAGTACATACAGTCAGTCACACACAAATTGTGAATACTATTTGGAGAAGTTTGGGTGCTGAGTGGGTGGGCTCCTTGCATCACACGCCTTCAAAAAATATTTAAGAGGAAACATCTGCAGACAGCAAGCACACGCACACACACCTTCCACTCGCATCCGGGATGAGAACTCTTGCGGTCTGTTGTGGATCGGCGCTGTTCCTGCTGCTGCTCCCCTGCGTGTGCATTGAGGCCTACAGGCCGGTCATCATCGTGCATGGCCTCTTTGATGGACCCAAGCAGTTCCGAACTCTGACTCTCTTCATTCGCAAGGTACCGCATTGCGGATTAAAACACATTTTAATATTACTTTAAAGCTCGGGACGGACATTACTGCGCTGTGTTCATGTTTTAAAAGTAGCTAAGTTGACATTTCCTCATTTCAAATAGAAAATGTTATTTTTCAATCTCCATGGAACTAGTTGACGTAAATGAAAAATTTAATTTCAGGTACATTACAATTCTTTTTAACCTGATCTTTACCCAAGTACCACAGCCCTTTAAAATGTACTCAATGGATGATAACTCATTTTATGCAAATTTTTCAAAAATAAAAAACTGACATAATTACATCAAATGGGCATTAAAAGGGTTAAAATAAAGAAAAAAAACGTTGACATGTTCGCTAATTCCAACTGAAGTTAACCAAAGGTAATTACGAGAGTCGAGCAAAGAAAAGTAAACATATTTTATACACTTTTAACTCTCTGAGGACTTAACCTACCTGGGCTTTAATTATTTCTTAGGGTCCCGTTAATTTTTTGAGAAAAAATTGATAAATTATTAAGGAACACATTTTAAAATTATACAAACATTAAATTATTAAGAAACACAATTTAAAATTATTCTACAAATAAAAAATATAAAATTATTAAACACATTTTAAAATTATTATAAAAATACATTTATTTAAAAAATACCTTCTTAGGTAAAAATCCTAGCATTCGGAGAAATGCAACCAAATTTATGGCTAAAAATAGAGCACAAATGTACCTAAAAGGAGATAAAAGTCCCCAATATACTCTCAGGGTTAGGATTTTTGTGACATTATCATCATACTAAATTTGAGTGATATGTCACTACAATGAATCATTTTGTTATTTTTCTACGCTGATTAGAAGTCACAGGAATGTTCGGGGTCCATCTTTAAAAAAAACATGCTCATCACTTCCTAAGCTGAAGCTAAAACAAATATATATATGTACTGTATATGTACACATTTTTGCCAGAGGAGCAACTAAAATGATCCGCTCTCATTTCCTTGTGGTTTATGTAGAATAAGTGCGGTGAATAACAGGGAAGTGTCGCTTTCACCCTCTCTGTGGTGAGCCTGATGATGTGATCGGTGATCACACACTTGATTCAATCAGCTGTCTCAATCCACCCTCTGTCTCTTTGTGTCTGTCTGGTGCTTACCTGGGTCGCCAGACACATCCTGGCACGGAAGTGACGGTGGTGGACGTGTACAACTACAAGGCCAGCCTCCAGCCGCTGTGGAAACAGGTGGAAGGCTTCAGGAAGGCCGTCGAGCCGATCATGAGAAAGGCTCCCCACGGCGTTCACCTGCTGTGTTTCTCCCAGGGTATCCATGCAACATACACACACACACACACACACACACAAATGAGCGTGCACACTTGAACCAAATATACGCATTAGCGATTGAAAAGTAGGAGGCGAGATGAGACAGAAAATAGCATGGACACATTGTGTGTCTATATGTGAGTCCTCAATTATACAAAAAGGACTTTTAAATGTGTAATATGTGTCCACAAAGTCTGTTTATGAGCACCAATCGTGAGAAAAATGGATCATCTTTTGAGAGATAGACGATTATCAAGGTCATGGTCAGGGTTGATTTATTTTTGTAGCACAATTTTAAAACACTGCTGCCCCAACATGTGCTGTACAGATGAAAACAGAAAGGTAAAAGAGCAAGATAATAATAATAATATTAATAATGTGTGTTGACAAGGACCACAGGGCGGGAGCACATTACACCAGTTTTAAAGTCGCTGAGTTGGCTTCCTGTCCATTTCAGGGTCATTTCTAAAGGTTCTATTAGTTTTTAAAACGTCTTAATGGCCTTGCACCTTCCTTTTTATCTGACCTGCTTTTACCGTATCAACCCTCGCGGATCCTGAGGTCCTCTGGTACTGGCCTTTTAGCTTTACCAAATACCAGAACAAAGACTCACAGTGAGGCGGCATTTAGCCACTATGGCCCCCACTTGTGGGACGGTTTGCCAGAGAGCCTCAGGACTGCAGGGAGCGTTGATATTAAAAAAAAAAAAAAAAAAAAAAAAAAGGCTAAAGACACACCTTTTTAATCAGGCTTTTTACTGATTATCTAAAATTATTTTGTTTTTTGTTATTTTATCGGGTTGTTTTTTTATCTTAGTTATTATATTACTATTATTCTCTCAATGTGATGTTTTTATTAACTTATTAATGTAATATTCATATTATTTATATATTATATCATATGTTTTATACTATTTTTTAGATGGCGTTCATTTGAATTATTCTCCAGTGTGGACACCTCAAAGGTGGCTTTTTTCCTCAAATCTTCAGTGCCATGCCATGTTTTGTTTTTTGTTTTGTTATTGTCAATAGTGCTGTGTGTGCGTGTGTGTGTGTGAATGCGTGTGTATGATTTCTTTTCTTCTTCTCTTTTTCTTTTCTTGTACATCACTTTGCCTGTGTATAAAAAGTGCTGTATAAATAAAGTTTGACTTGATTTGAAAAATCACAGTAAGTACAGAACGTAAAACATGGTAACAATTCCTAAAAAATAGTGCAAAAAACAGAAAGTTAAAGATGAAAATTAATAATAATAAAAAATCATCCTAAATACAGAACAAGATTATCGGTGCCAATATTTGGCATTTTGCACATCCCAGCAGGCACAAGACATTAAAACTGTCAGGACGTGGACTATGGAGTGGTTGTTTTCCCGAGATGCAAGTGAACTATATAAGAATAGTATTCTTCCATATGCTCCTTTCTGATCATGGAAATGTATAAGAAACTAAAAAACAATGAAAGTGTCAACTGTACATGGCTTGTATACATGCATTTTTATGAAAGGAATAAAAAGAAATGATGATGAACTTGGCGTGAAGGTAATGACATCTTTTATTTTAACACTATAACTACAAAAAAAGAAGCAAACAAAAGGCGCGCACAATGGCGGAGAACAAACTTGACTAATGAAACAAAAGACTAGCACAAAGGCAATTAACTATGAACATGAAGCAAAAACACTAACTGTGGCATTAATAAACAAAACTTACTTGCGATGACGTGAACAGGGCAGCATGGACTATGAAACAAGTAGCGTGACCTAAGCATGAAACCGTAAACATGTCATGAAGTGATGTCGCCAGAAAGACATCCTGGCAACTGGAAGCTTAAATAATAGTGACATGATTAGTGACAGCAGGTGCGTGACTCAAAATGTGAAAACGTGAGACAGGTGCGTGACATGAGGATGTGAACCAGGTGAAACTAATGGTGGCTATGGTGACAAAGCAAGGGAGTGAAAAAAGGAACTAAAAAGTGTCCAAAAACCAAGCAAAACATAACTAAACAAAACATGATCACAGACATGACAAAAACAACGTTGAGAACTTGTTGAATTAGGTCCTAACGTTGAGCAACTCAAACATAATGCTGGAACAACATGCTTTTTGACGTTGATTTGACCATGGACATTTGGTAATTTCCCAACCAATATTTTACAACACAAACATAACGTTGAAACGGATGCTTTTTGACTATGTTATTCAATGTCAGGTGCTGACGTTGATTTGACCATTGAAATTTAATAATTTCCCAACCAACAACATTGATCAAACGTTGGACATCAACCTTGTCTCAATTTACAAATACAACTATTTTGCAACGTTGTTTCAAACTCCTGTGCATGCTGCGATAGGCTTTGACATTTTCCTTTTCTTTTTACAACTACAAGAGAACTACATCAGCAGATACAATATATACACATATAATACCAATATTTAGTATTTAAAACATTAATTATTAATGAAGTAGATAAATAATATGTAACAGTTTTATTTTCCTATATTCAAACTGTGTGTAATATTACAATATACTTGCTGAGTCAAACCTCTGCCTTGTTTTAATGAATACTTAGGCCTACTATGAAACTGTACTGTAATGTTGATCATTACGGTGGTGCCTGGAGAGCCAGGTTTTTTCCTGAGGTGGTACTTGGTGAAAACAGTTTGAGAACCACTGTAGTACATAATGTATTGACTTTAGGAGCCATTGTAAATTTTGCCATTTCCATCCTTGAAAAAGCTTAACTCAAGCCAAAAATATGTTAAATAGGTTAAAAAAAAAATCAACGATAGAGTGAAGTGAACTTGTAAGTGTGATTTGGCGCGAGAGCAATTCAATCAATCAAATGAGATCCATAAAAAACAAGAGCTGTATAAAGCCGCAGGAATCATGACCTCTGACCTGCAGGCTGTGCTTACCTCCAGCAACACGGTGCAGGTGTACACGATGACGTGATGGATGAATGTCTCTTCCTCAGGGGGTCTTATTTGTCGAGCACTTCTCTCCACGATGCCCGACCACAACGTCCACACCTTCATCGCCCTGTCATCGCCCCTGGCAGGCCAATACGGAGGTGGAGGAGCCAATATGAAAAAAAGACAAAGTGAGAAAGCTCGGCGTTCTCACCTCACAGGCGTTGTCTTCCCTCCATACAGACACAGAATACTTGCGCCGCATGTTTCCTGACAGCGTCAAGAAAACCGTCTTCCTCGTTTGCTACAACGGCGTGGGGCAGAAAGTGTCAGTTTGCGGCTACTGGAACGGTAAGCTGCAAAGATCTTTTCATAAATCATAGAATAGAGTTGTTGAACATTATTGTGCACTGGGTCACAGGGATGTTCGGGCACCTGACAATTCGATTCAAATTTCGATTCCTTGGGTGACGATTTGATTCAGAATCGATTCAGGATTCAACAGGATTCTCGATTCAAACCGATTCTTGCAATGTGTTATTGGGTATAGTAATTATAAGGTTAAAGGTTAGAACATCTCCTTCTGGTTTGCAATGAGATGGCTTAAAAACAGCTTTTTAGGGCCCGAGCAGCAAAAAGTTAAGATTTTTTGAAAACTTATGAATCAATTCATATATACGTATATACTGTGTATATATGAATATATATATATATATATATATATATATATATATATATATATATATATATATATATATATGTATATATATATATATATATATATATATATATATATATATATATATATATATATATATATATATATATATATATATATATATATATATATATATATATATATATATATATATATTCATATATATACTGTGTGTATATATATATATATATATATATATATATATATATATATATATATATATATA
>NC_084741.1:23918489-24093489 GCF_033978785.1 Entelurus aequoreus | reverse complement strand
GTATGTATGTATGCATATGTATATACAGTATACTGTATATATATTGTATATATGTATATGTATGTATTTATGTATGTGTAAATATACTGTATATATATGTATATATATTGTATATATATATATGTGTATATATATTGTATATATATATATATATATATATATATATATATATATATATATATATATATATATATATATATATATACATACATATGTGTATACATATACACACATATGTATACTTATATATATGTGTGTATATATACTGTATATATACATACATATATATACATATATATACATACATATGTATATACATATGCACACATATGTATACTTATATATATATATATATATATGTGTGTATATATACTGTATATATACATACATATATATACATATATCAGTGACGTGCAGTCACTGGAGACAGGTGAGGCGGGGCCTCACGTGCCATCATGGAAAGAAAAAAAATGTAAAAATAAAAAATAAAAATTAAATTGTTACATGTATCCAGTGATTATACTATAAAGTTATTTTCCATTTAACTTCACCAGTTTTAGATTATTTTTAATCAAAATCGCTGAATTTTCACATTTGCCGTTCAAATACTGAGAAGAGACGGTGCGGTGATCAGCAGCCAGCCACGTCACTGCGTTGTGCCTCAACATGGATTGCGGACTCGGCTAACTGCTGGCCTGCTGTGCAGTGAGACCGTATTGCTATATTAACTATATTATACATTTCCATAGTTTAGTTCGCTGAGGTATATAATGTACAGTGTATTTTGTCAACAACTGTATGTGTGTAAGTATTTCTTGTGCTGAGCGATCATAAAACGGCTGCAAAAGACGCACTGGCTGAGGCTCGCAGTAATCCCGCCTCCTGGTGGTAGAGAATGCACCCCCGCCGTAGAATGCACCCCCTGACGGGAGTGTTATATCAACTAAAGCCCACGCTTAAACTTTCCACATGCAAGATTGAATCTATTTAAAAAAGTTATTTAATAAGAAGCCAAAAAGTGCAAAAACAATAATGTTCGTGTTGGAGGAGTTGTGAATGACAGCTGGGCCACAACATTAGGTACACCTGCAGACTGCAGCACGGATTTCATATTTCATTCATTCACAACTCCTCCAACACAAACATTATTGTTTTTGCACTTTTTGGCTTCGTATTAAATAACTTTTGTAACCTATTTTTATGGGCTTTCCTCTTTGTGATGTTAAGTTCCTGTTATACGCTGTTATACAGTATATGCTTTGAGCTCTTATTTTGAAGGCGCTAAGAGCGGAAGTGATGACACGTTGGAGTGGAGCGGAGGTTTTGAAAGAAGGTAAATAAAGTGGTCCTCGTGTAAACTGGAGCCTCTGTGTTTGTTATTTTGTAGTTTCATACAGTATAGGCGACATTTATAAACCCTCGGTTACACTTTTTTAAATAGATTTAATATTGCACGTGGAAAGTTTAAGTGTGGGCTTTAGTTGATACAACACTCCCGTCAGGGGGTGCATTCTACGGCGGGGTGGTGCATTAATCCAGCACAACAGCGGCGCATGGACTTCATTTATAAGTAAAGGTAAGACCATAATAACGTTTTTTTTTATTAAATGTGCTTTTTTGTGTGCTACAGTTTGTATGTGTAAAGTTAAAGTTAAGTTAAAGTACCAATGATTGTCACACACACACTAGGTGTAATGAAATTTGTCCTCTGCATTTGACCCATCCCCTTGTTCACCCCCTGGGAGGTGAGGGGAGCAGTGGGCAGCAGCGGCGCCACGCCCCAGAATATTTTTTGGTGATTTAACCCCCAATTCCAACCCTTGATGCTGAGTGCCAAGCAGGGAAGAATGCTGGTATGAGCTTTTAAACATAACCCGTTAACTGCTGCCAATCAAATTGTGAATAAGATACTCTTTAGGGTTCATATGTTTGTAAATCTGACTGTGATGAAGTCAGTGCCTCACCAGCCATGAACCTCACCGCACGTCACTGACATATATGTATATATATGTATGTATATATATGTATGTATATATACACATATATATATACAGTATATATATACTGTATATGTATGTATGTACAAACCCTGTTTCCATATGAGTTGGGAAATTGTGTTAGATGTAAATATAAACAGAATACAATGATTTGCCAATCCTTTTTTAACCCATATTCAATTGAATGCACTACAAAGACAAGATATTTGATGTTCAAACTCATAAACTTTTTTTTTTTTTTGCAAATAATAATTAACTTAGAATTTCATGGCTGCAACACGTGCCAAAGTAGTTGGGAAAGGGCATCTTCACCACTGTGTTAGATGGCCTTTCCTTTTACAACACTCAGTAAACGTTTGGTAACTGAGGAGACACATTTTTTAAGCTCCTCAGGTGGAATTCTTTCCCATTCTTGCTTGATGTACAGCTTAAGTTGTTCAACAGTCCGGGGGTCTCCGTTGTGGTATTTTAGGCTTCATAATGCGCCACACATTTTCAATTGGAGACAGGTCTGGACTACAGGCAGGCCAGTCTAGTACCCGCACTCTTTTACTATGAAGCCACGTTGATGTAACACATGGCTTGGCATTGTCTTGCTGAAATAAGTAGGGGCTTCCATGGTAACATTGCTTGGATGGCAACATATGTTGCTCCAAAACCTGTATGTACCTTTCAGCATTAATGGCGCCTTCACAGATGTGTAAGTTACCCATGTCTTGGACACTAATACACCCACATACCATCACAGATGCTGGCTTTTCAACTTTGCGCCTATTACAATCCGGATGGTTCTTTTCCTCTTTGGTCCGGAGGACACTACATACACAGTTTCCAAAAACAATTTGAAATGTGGACTCGTCAGACCACAGAACACTTTTCCACTTTGTATCAGTCCATCTTAGATGAGCTCAGGCCCAGCGAAGTCGACGGCGTTTCTAGGTGTTGTTGATAAACGGTTTTCGCCTTGCATAGGAGAGTTTTAACTTGCACTTACAGATGTAGCGACCAACTGTAGTTACTGACAGTGGGTTTCTGAAGTGTTCCTGAGCCCATGTGGTGATATCCTTTACACACTGATGTCGCTTGTTGATGCAGTACAGCCTGAGGGATCGAAGGTCACAGGCTTAGCTGCTTACGTGCAGTGATTTCTCCAGATTCTCTGAACCTTTTGATGATATTACGGACCGTAAATGGTGAAATCCCTAAATTCCTTGCAATAGCTGGTTGAGAAAGGTTTTTCTTAAACTGTTCAACAATTTGCTCACGCATTTGTTGACAAAGTGGTGACCCTCGCCCCATCCTTGTTTGTGAATGACTGAGCATTTCATGGAAGCTGCTTTTATACCCAATCGTGGCACCCACCTGTTCCCAATTTGCCTGTTCACCTGTGGGATGTTCCAAATAAGTGTTTGATGAGCATTCCTAAACTTTATCAGTATTTATTGCCACCTTTCCCAACTTCTTTGTCACGTGTTGCTGGCATCAAATTCTAAAGTTAATGATTATTTGCAAAAAAAAAAAGTTTATTAGTTTGAACATCAAATATGTTGTCTTTGTAGCATATTCAACTGAATGTGGGTTGAAAAGGATTTGAAATCATTGTATTCCGTTTACATTTACATCTAACACAATTTCCCAACTCATATGGAAACGGGGTTTGTATATATATATATGTATATATATATATATATATATATATATATATATATATATATATATATATATATATATATATATATATATATATATATATATATATATATATATATATATATTTAACATATATATATATATGTATCAAGGCACCCCGCTCAGCATATTCCCCGGGCCCCAGTGATGTACCTTACCTCGTCTACAAGCGCTGTCCAGGGCTTCTCAAGCATCTGTGGAAGAACTTGAAGGTGATCTGGCGAAGGGGGAGAGTGGCCGACCAGTGGAGGTGTGCAGAGGGAGTTTGGATCCCCAAGGAGGAGGACTCGAAAAACATCAACCAGTTTCGGACAATATCACTTCTGAGTGTGGAAGGGAAGGTGTTCTTCAGCATCGTCTCCCGAAGACTGACCGGGTTTCTCCTCAAGAACAACTACATCGACACTTCAGTGCAGAAGGGGGGATTCCTGGAGTTCCCGGCTGTCTAGAGCACAACAGTGTCGTCACACAGCTCATCAGAGAGGCCCATGAGAGCAGAGGGGAACTCGCTGTGTTGTGGTTGGACCTGACTAACGCCTATGGGTCCATCCCACACAAGCTAGTTGAGCTTGCGTTACACCGCCACCATGTTCCCAGCAAGATCAAGGACTTGATCCTGGATTATTACAATAACTTCAGGCTCCGGGTCACTTCTGGGTCAATAACCCCTGACTGGCATCGCCTTGATAAGGGAATAATAACAGGATGCACCATCTCCGTTGTCCTTTTTACACTGGCGATGAATATAGTGGTAAAGTCTGCTGAGGTGGAATGCTGAGGGCCTCTATCCAGATCAGGTGTTCGACAGCCCCCCATTAGAGCCTATATGGATGACCTTACCATCACACCAACATCAGTACCAGGGAGCAGGTGGATCTTGCAGGGATTGGAGAGGCTCATTGGATGGGCCAGGATGAGTTTCAAGCCCGCAAAGTCAAGGTCCATGGTGCTGAAGAGGGGGAAGGTGGTCAACAAATTCCGATTTTCAATCTCAGGAACGGTCATTCCATCCATCACGGAGCAACCAGTCAAGAGCATAGGAAAGCTCTTTGACTCCAGCCTGAAGGACTCTGCTGCTATGCAGAAGTCTACTGAAGAGCTTAGAGGGTGGCTCACCAAAGTAGACAAGTCTGGCCTACCTGGTAGATTCAAAGCCTGGATCTACCAGCACTCCATAAATAAATGATAAATGGGTTATACTTGTATAGCGCTTTTCTACCTTCAAGGTACTCAAAGCGCTTTGACAGTATTTCCACATTTACCCATTCACACACACATTCACACACTGATGGCGGGAGCTGCCATGCAAGGCGCTAACCAGCAGCCATCAGAGGCAAAGGGTGAAGTGTCTTGCCCAAGGACACAACGGACGTGACTAGGAAGGTAGAAGGTGGGAATTGAACCCCAGTAACCAGCAACACTCCCATTGCTGGCACAGCCACTCTATCAACTTCGACACGCCGTCCCAGAGTCCTGTGGCCTCTCCTTGTATATGCAGTCCCAGTAACAACAGTGGAATCCTTTGAAAGGAAGATCAGCAGCTTTCTGCGGAAATGGCTGGGTCTCCCCCGCAGCCTCAACAGCGCTGCTCTGAACGGGACAAGCAACATCCTGCAGCTGACACGCACAAGAGAAGCCCTACAGTACAGAGACTCCAGGGACTGCAAGGTGTCATCAGCCGGGATTGAAGTGAGGACAGGAAGGAAGTGGAAGGCAGAAAAGGCAGTGGAGGTGGCTGAGTCACGCCTTAGGCAAAAGGCACTGGTTGGGGCCGTAGCAACAGGGAGAGCAGGCTTGGGCTATTTCCCAAAGACCTAAGTCAGCCAGGCCAGGGGCAAAGACAGACGACATCTGCTCCAGGAGGAGGTCCGAGCAGGCTTGGAGGAAGAGCGAGTGGGCAGGGTAGTGGGACTCCGGCAACAGGGGGCATGGACAAGATGGGCGGGCACGTTGCAGTGCAAAGTCACCTGTTCAAACATCATGCAGGCAGACCTCCACCGCGTCCGGTTCCTCGTGGCAGCAGTCTATGATTCCCTCCCTAGCCCAGCAAACCTCCATGTTTGGGGGAAGAGCAAGACACCCTCCTGCTCTCTTTGCTCCGGAAGAGGCTCCTTGGAACATCTCCTCAGCAGTTGCCCAAAGTCTCTGGCTGATGGTCTCTATCGCTGGCGTCATGACCAGGTACTTAAAGCAGTTGCTGAGAGCATAGCCTCAGCCATCAGCACCAGCAATCAACATAATTCGCCAAAGAAGGCAATGCCATTTATCAAAGCTGGAGAGAGACCTCGTGCACGTCCAAAGACAACAACAGGACTCCTTCACACAGCCCCTGATTGGCAGCTACACGTTGACCTGGGAAAACAACTGAGGTTCCCCCAGCACATTGTAAAAACATCTCTACAGCCAGACATCTCAGAGGCTTCGAAACACCTGATCATGCTGGAACTATCAGTGCCTTGGGAGGAGCGGATTGAGAAACTCATTGAAAGGAAACGTGCCAAGTATCAGGAACTGGTGGAGAACTGCAGGGGCAGGGGCTGGAGGACTTTCTATGAACCAATAGAAGTTGGCTGCCTTGGCTTTGCAGGACGCTCCCTCTGCAAAGTGCTCGGCCGATTGGGAGTCACAGGGGCGGCCAAAAGGAGGGACATTCAATCCACAAGTGAAGCGGCAGAGAAAGCCACGAGGTGGTTGTGGCTGAAAAGGGCAGATCCGTGGGTTGCTACTGGGACACAAGCAGGGACTTGATCACCCCGGCTGGGTCGCCTGGACGAGGGTGTCTGATGTTGCGAGACCCGAAACACCCGATGAATCCAGGATACATCACTGATGATGTGTCCCAGTGCATCCAGGAGATGTATCTTT
Source organism: Entelurus aequoreus (assembly GCF_033978785.1). Lineage (NCBI taxonomy): Eukaryota > Metazoa > Chordata > Actinopteri > Syngnathiformes > Syngnathidae > Entelurus > Entelurus aequoreus. Next base: position 24,086,938 of record NC_084741.1, on the reverse strand, counting down.
CAAGTCAAGAAGTACATACATACATACATATATATATATACATATATATGTGTGTGTGTGTATATATATATACATACATACATACACATGTATATATATGTACATATTTATATGTATATACAGTATATATGTGTGTGTGTTTATGTATGTATGTATATATGTATGTATGTATGTATATATATACAAACCCCGTTTCTATATGAGTTGGGAAATGGTGTTAAATGTAAATATAAATGGAATACAATGATTTGCAAATCATTTTCAACCCATATTCAGTTGAATATGCTACAAAGACAACATATTTGATCAAACTGATAAACATTTTTTTTTTGCAAATAATCATTAACTTTAGAATTTGATGCCAGCAACACGTGACAAAGAAGTTGGGAAAGGTGGCAATAAATACTGATAAAGTTGAGGAATGCTCATCAAACACTTATTTGGAACATCCCACAGGTGAACAGGCAAATTGGGAACAGGTGGGTGCCATGATTGGGTATAAAAGTAGATTCCATGAAATGCTTAGTCATTCACAAACAAGGATGGGGCGAGGGTCACCACTTTGTCAACAAATGCGTGAGCAAATTGTTGAACAGTTTAAAAAAAACCTTTCTCAACCAGTTATTGCAAGGAATTTAGGGATTTCACCATCTACGGTCCGTAATATCATCAAAGGGTTCAGAGAATCTGGAGAAATCCCTGCACGTAAGCAGCTAAGCCTGTGACCTTCGATCCCTCAGGCTGTACTGCATAAACAAGCGACATCAGTGTGTAAAGGATATCACCACATGGGCTCAGGAACACTTCAGAAACCCACTGTCAGTAACTACAGTTGGTCGATACATCTGTAAGTGCAAGTTAAAGGGGAAAACCGTTTATCAACAACATCCAGAAACGCCGTCGGCTTCGCTGGGCCTGAGCTCATCTAAGATGGACTGATACAAAGTGGAAAAGTGTTCTGTGGTCTGACGAGTCCACATTTCAAATTGTTTTTGGAAACTGTGGACGTCGTGTCCTCCGGACCAAAGAGGAAAAGAACCATCCGGATTGTTGTAGGCGCAAAGTTGAAAAGCCAGCATCTGTGATGGTATGGGGGTGTATTAGTGCCCAAGACATGGGTAACTTACACATCTATGAAGGCGCCATTAATCTTCATTCACAATTGAAGTTAATAAGTGGCTTTGGAGCAATCAAAGCTGCTCACACGGTCACTAAGACGGGCATTATGTTTGACACATCAACCTGATGTGTATTATATTTATCCATGAGAGCATTTTTATTGTAAATTGTGAGGTGTGTGTGTTAAAATCATGGTTGTTTTTACAAATGATGACAGATGTGAACAAAAGCATGTATTGTCTTTGTGTGATGATGTAAATGAGGTGTGGTTGTATTGTATATTAAGTATGTGTCCATGAAAGGGCATTTTATGACTTTTTTCTTAATACTTGTGTATGATTTTATTGTCATAATTTTATTGCATGATTTTTGTATCCCTTTAATTTAGGTAGCCAGGGACTGCAGATGGAAATTAGCTATTTAGCTATAATCTGGTACAGAACATATCAATCAATCAATCAATCAATGTTTATTTATATAGCCCTAAATCACAAAAGTCTCAAAGGGCTGCACAAGCATCTGTATTTGAGCTTAAAGGCCTACTGAAATGAATTTTTTTTATTTAAACGGGGATAGCAGATCTATTCTATGTGTCATACTTGATCATTTCGCGATATTGCCATATTTTTGCTGAAAGGATTTAGTATAGAACAACGACGATAAAGATCGCAACTTTTGGTATCTGATAAAAAAAGGCTTGCCCCTACCGGAAGTAGCGTGACGTAGTCAATTGAACATATACGCAAAGTTCCCTATTGTTTACAATGATGGCCGCATGAAGTGAGAGAGATTCGAACCGAGAAAGCGACAATTTCCCCATTAATTTGAGCGAGGATGAAAGATTTGTGGATGAGTAAAGTGCAAGTGAAGGACTAGTGGGGAGTTGAAGCTATTCAGATAGGGAAGATGCTGTGAGAGCCGGGGGTGACCTGATATTCAGCTGGGAATGACTACAACAGTAAATAAACACAAGACATATATATACTCTATTAGCCACAACACAACCAGGCTTATATTTAATATGCCACAAATTAATCCTGCATAAAAACACCTACGTGTTTGTTATGCTAGCTCCTAGCTCCTCTGCTAGCTCCTGGCTCCATAGAACGCGCCAATACAATTCAAACACCTGATCAACACACACAATCACTCAGCCCAAACGACCGTTCACCTAACCCAAGGTTCATAAAGCTTATATATTTTTAAAAAGTTACGTACGTGACGCGCACATACGGTCAAGCTATCAAATGTTTAGCAGCCAAGGCTGCATACTCACGGTACCTGATATTCAGCTGGGAATGACTACAACAATAAATAAACACAAGACATATATATACTCTATTAGCCACAACACAACCAGGCTTATATTTAATATGCCACAAATTAATCCTGCATAAAAACACCTACGTGTTTGTTATGCTAGCTCCTAGCTCCTCTGCTAGCTCCTAGCTCCATAGAACACGCCAATACAATTCAAACACCTGATCAACACACACAATCACTCAGCCCAAAAGACCGTTCACCTAACCCAAGGTTCATAAAGCTTATATATTTTTAAAAAGTTACGTACGTGACGCGCACATATGGTCAAGCTATCAAATGTTTAGCAGCCAAGGCTGCATACTCACGGTACCTGATATTCAGCTGGGAATGACTACAACAGTATATAAACACAAGACATATATATACTCTATTAGCCACAACACAACCAGGCTTATATTTAATATGCCACAAATTAATCCTGCATAAAAACACCTACGTGTTTGTTATGCTAGCTCCTAGCTCCTCTGCTAGCTCCTAGCTCCATAGAACACGCCAATACAATTCAAACACCTGATCAACACACACAATCACTCAGCCCAAAAGACAGTTCACCTAACCCAATGTTCATAAAGCTTATATATTTTTAAAAAGTTACGTACGTGACGCGCACATACGGTCAAGCTATCAAATGTTTAGCAGCCTAGGCTGCATACTCCCGGTACCTGGTATTCAGCTGGGAATTACTAAAACAGTAAATAAACACAAGACATATATTTACTCTATTAGCCACAACACAACCAGGCTTATATTTAATATGACACAAATTAATCCTGCATAAAAACACCTACGTCTTTGTTATGCTAACTCCTAGCTCCTAGCTCCATAGAACACGCCAATACAATTCAAACACCTGATCAACACACACAATCACTCAGCCCAAAAGACCGTTCACCTAACCCAAGGTTCATAAAGCTTATATATTTTAAAAAAGTTACGTACATACGCAAAAAAAAAGTTGCGCACATACGGTCAAGCGATCAAATGTTTAGAAGCCAAAGCTGCATACTCACGGTAGCACGTCTGCATCTTTGTCATCCAAATCAAAGTAATCCTGGTAAGAGTCTGTGTTGTCCCAGTTCTCTACAGGCGTCTGTGTATCGAAGTCAAAAGTCCTCCTGGTTAGAGTCTCTGTTATCCGAGTTCTTCCATCTTGACTGCATCTTTCGGGAATGTAAACAAAGACGCGCCGGCTGTGTACTGTTGTTGCTGACTTCGTTCGAAAAATACGTCCGTTTCGCACCGACAACTTTCTTCTTTGCTTGCTCAGCTTCTTTCTCCATAATGCAATGAACATAATTGCAACAGATTCACGAACACAGATGTCCAGAATACTGTGGAATTATGAAATGAAAACAGAGCTTTTTTGTACTGTATTCAATGGGGAAGGCATACCTCTGTTCCCCGGGCTACGTCACGCGCATACGTCATCCTCAGAGGCGTTTCGAACCGGAAGTTTAGCGGCAAATTTAAAATGTCACTTTATAAGTTAACCCGGCCGTATTGGCATGTGTTATAATGTTAAGATTTCATCATTGATATATAAACTATCAGACTGCGTGGTCGGTAGTAGTGGGTTCCATTAGGCCTTTAATGTTTCTGTACATTGTCCCTTCAAATAAAGACTAAACTACTATTAATGCTGAAAGGTACATACAGGTTTTGGAGCAACATATGTTGCCATCCAAACAACGTTACCATGGAAGCCCCTGCTTATTTCAGCAAGACAATGCCAAGCCACGTGCTACATCAACGTGGCTTCATAGTAAAAGAGTGCGGGTACTAGACTGGCCTGCCTGTAGTCTAGACCTGTCTCCTATTGAAAATGTGTGGCGCATTATGAAGCCTAAAATACCACAACGGAGACCCCCGGACTGTTGAACAACTTAAGCTGTACATCAAGCAAGAATGGGAAAGAATTCCACCTGAGAAGCTTAAAAAATGTGTCTCCTCAGTTCCCAAACGTTTACTGAGTGTTGTTAAAAGGAAAGGCCATGTAACACAGTGGTGAACATGCCCTTTCCCAACTACTTTGGCACGTGTTGCAGCCATGAAATTCTAAGTGAATTATTATTTGCAAAAAAAAAATAAAGTTTATGAGTTTGAACATCAAATATCTTGTCATTGTAGTGCATTCAATTGAATATGGGTTGAAAAGGATTTGCAAATCATTGTATTCCGTTTATATTTACATCTCACACAATTTCCCAACTCATATGGAAATGGGGTTTGTATATGTATATATATGAACAGTGTTGGGTTAGTTACTGAAAACCAGTAATGAGTTATAGTTACTAGTTACTTCATTTCAAAAGTAACTCAGTTACTAACTCAGTTACTTACACCAAAAAGTAATGTGTTACTTTGAAAAGTAACTATTTACTTACTTCTTTTTTTCTTTTCTTTTTTTAAAAGCTCCCATTAATGCCCTTTAGCCTTAATTTCAGTACTGTTATTGCAGTGGAGAATAATACAATGTGTTGATCAACTTGACATGCATTTGCATCACTGAACTCTGCTAAGCAATGTGCTCTACATACAACACACAACAATGTGGTCTACATACAACACACAAACAATGTGCTCTACATACAACACACAAACAATGTGCTCTACATACAACACACAAACAATGTGCTCTGCATACAACACACAAACAATGTGGTCTACATACAACACACAAACAATGTGGTCTACATACAACACACAAACAATGTGGTCTACATACAACACACAAACAATGTGGTCTACATACAACACACAAACAATGTGGTCTACATACAACACACAAAGACAAAGATATGTTTCAAAGGCCAATTTGTTTCTGGCCAGAACAAATTGACAAAACTATTTTAAATAGCTGCAACATAATGGCACTTTAACTTGAACTTGAAGTAGATAGGATATTTGATCCAAGACAACTTACATTTAACAAAAATGTTATTTTGTTTGTGCTCGACAAAAGAAAAGTATTGAGAATTTCTCCTTGTTAAAAAAATCGACTCTTGGCTTCGCCTTGATGTCACGTTAGTTGTCATGATAGTAGCGTTTATGTGTGTGCGTGTGTGTGGCCCTTTAAGATATGACAGCGTGTGAGGTGAGTGACGTCAGTGAGTGAGTGAGTGGGCGAGAGAAGTGAGCGACCGGGGTTAGTTACTTTGAATTTATAACCCCCTGGCGCTGCTTTGTATTCTTTTTGTACTGTTTTGTACTACGTTTGTACTTATTTGATTGTTGAAATGTTGAAATGTATAAATAAAACTTAATAAAAAAAAAGAAAAAAAAAAAAAAGTGAGCGACCGGGGACAGTGAGTGCTTGCAGGTGCTCTCTCTAGCTTGCTGGATGGCTGCGTCCAATAAAGTCACAAAGTTGCAACAAACCGCCGGCCTCGTCATTCACCCTCAGCTGTAAAGACCACTTCCGGGTAAAGTGAAGGTTGTTAGACCCGAAGGAACGTCTCCCCTGCGCTCCTCAACTACGGTATGGGACTCCCCCCGCCCCCACCCACACAAAGCACGTACGCCTCTTATTTTCCACTGCAGCGCTGCCACAAAACACACTCAGATCTTCAGTTTCTAGCCGATACTACATAAAAAATAACGTAAAATAACACAGTAACGCATCATGCAGTAACGGTGACTGAGTTACTGAATATAAAAAATAACGCGTTAGATTACTAGTTACCGCCGAAACTAACGGCGTTACAGTAACGCATTACTTTGTAACGCGTTAGTCCCAACACTGTATATGAATGTATACATGTATGTATATGTGTATGTATATATACATTTCTTAATTTTCATGACTATTTACATTGTAGATTGTCACTGAAGGCATCAAAACTATAGCCACTCTTTGCTCTGATTACTGCTTTGCACACTCTTGGCATTCTCTCGAATAGTCACCTGAAATGGTTTTCACTTCACAGGTGTCATAGTTTTGATGTCTTCAGTGACAATCTACAATGTAAATAGTCATGAAAATAAAGAAAACGCATTGAAATGAGAATGTGTGTCCAAACTTTTGGCCTGTACTGTATACACACACACACACACACACACACACATCTATCTATCTATCTATCTATCTATCTATCTATCTATCTATCTATCTATCTATCTATCTATCTATCTATCTATCTATCTATCTATCTATCTATCTATCTATCTATATATATATATATATATATATATATATATATATATATATATATATATATATATATATATATATATATTCAGTTCAGTTCAGTTCAGTTCAGTTCAGTTTCAGTTGATTTCGAACATGCATACGATACAATGTAATGCATTACACAATATATATACATAATTTTTTTTTTTTGGGGGGGGAGGGGGGTTTTGCAAATCCATCTTTTATTTGCTTACATAAAAAGACACAAATGTATCTCCATTGTTGTGTAAAATAAATTTTTTGTACACTATTTAGCAGAGGTGGGACCAAGTCATTGCTTTGCAAGTCACAAGTAAGTCTCAAGTCTTTGCCCTCAAGTCTCGAGTCAAGTCCCGAGTCAAGACAGGCAAGTCCCGAGTCAAGTCCAAAGTCAAGACTAGAAAGTCTCAAGTCAAGTCCCAAGTCCTGCATTTTGAGTTTCGAGTCCTTTCAAGTCCTTTTAACCACAGACTAATATTTTTACACAGATTGTGTATGCTTTTAAAACGCTGTATCTATTTATTAAAACAAGTGCATTTGAAATTGCAGGAAAAAAAATAGTGCTGACATTGCAATTCATAATAGCACTATTAACCAGTCATTTTAATAGTTTAAACAATTTTAAACATTTAACTCATTCCTTTACAGAATAAACACATTTGCAAAAATAAACATTAACATACTATTGGTTGTATTTTATGAAAATAATATAACCACAGAGTTGAGAAGGAGCAAAGATGTTCAATATTTGTATGTGAAAATCACAAAGAAATCTTCCGGGGGAGGATGACCCCCCTACAGGGGTTTGGTTTACAAACTTTAAGCCCCACCTAAAACAAAATTCACCAGCCGCCACTGATTATGATGCATTCTCATTTTAGGCAAAGTATAAGACAATAATTTCTTAACAGTATAATTGTAACCAGGAATACGTCTTCAAGTAACAATATTCAAATACTAACATTGTTGGGTAAGTTTTATTCTGAATCCAGTGAAACAGATTGGTGGTTTTAGCTGATATAAAGACTTTCAGGTGTTTATATATATTTTTAAGTATTTGGCAGACGCTTTTATCCAAAGCGACATACATAAAAAATACATATATAACAATGACTGTAAACATTATCATTTAATGGAAGAATGTAATAGAAAATATCAATACAAAGTGTCAAGACAGAATAAACTCTCTGCTGCTGCAGCAACAGAGTTACAGTCTATAGGTCCCTAAGATATATAGATATCTAATGTATTCATACATTGTTTATGTAGGATATACGCATGTATATATACCCTAATCATATTTTTTCTTCAATTTAAAAATAGCTGACCGTTTTTTTACCCTTTCTCTGGGATTATATTCCCAGTTTTGATCTCGGACGTCTGGTCACTTATAGCGTATAAGAATATTATATTACTGTTAAGCAAACTATGAATAATAAAAACGCCAAAACATGTGTCCGTTATCATAGCTACACGTATGACAAAAAAAACGCGTGAAAATCGTGAATAAAATGAATTAAATGCGCTGACAGTTCATTGCTCCTGCCAAATGAATTGCACTGAGTGGAGCGGATCACCACTCCAAGATGGCGGCCCCGCGTCTCGTCTGCGCCAGTAGGCAGTAGCGCTCAATGCTGCGTACCCTTATAAGATGTCTATGGTTATAACGTTAGCAGTGAGTTTACAGCCTCACTGATTTAACTACACAGCAAATAAAAGTCATGTTACTTAGCCAATAAACGTTAGCTTACGTTCAAAACTTACCCTTCTTTGTACAACTTCAAATGTCGAACAAAGTTGGAAGTTGTTGCGTCTCCGCCTGTAATATTCGAACTGCGTGATTTGCATACGGCAATTCGTTTTTTGTTGACCAAGTCGTAGTTTTTATACCCGAACGAAACCAACTTCGGCATAATTGTTTCTCACTGCCGCGTTGTTTGACAACTCATGTTCGGTGGTTGTCCTGCAATTTGATTGGATGAGAGCTGTGGGATGAAAACAACGTAGATCTAATTTGATTGGCTGTTGTACTGACAGCACTGAGCACACCAGCTGACAAGCAGCACACACGCTGATAGACACAGACGTAGAAAATGAAAAATACGGAGCGCTCCCAAAGAACTTTTTAAGCTTTGGGTTTTGGGGAAAGTAGCAAGTCATGTCAAGTCAAAAGGCTAAAGTCCAAGTGAAGTCACAAGTCATTGATGTTAAAGTCTAAGTCGAGTTGCAAGTCTCTTTACATTTTGTCAAGTCGAGTCTAAAGTCATCGAATTCATGACTCGAGTCTGACTCGAGTCCAAGTCATGTGACTCGAGTCCACACCTCTGCTATTTAGATTTCCCATGAAGAATGTCAACGTGCTGTTTAGCATCTTCCGTACTGACTTGTTGGTCACTTTACCGCAGTGCTTCTCAAACATTTATCGATCTGTCACATCACGTCTTGTTATGTTTCCTTAGTTTGTGTTCATTTCCTGTGTAGCGCTCTCATTTTTGGTTCCTTTTCCTGCAAGTCTCCCTGAGCGCGCTTTCCCCTCACTTGCCGCTGATTGGCAGCCTGGCCGCACCTGGTAGTGGTTGTCAATCAGTTGGCTTCTAAATGCCTGCCTTGCCATTTCGCCAGGGCTCGAGGATTTTTTCTGTTACTGACTGTTAGCTGCGTGCTGTGCGCATGACTGCTCATCCTGCGTTGAATATAATGACATACTTACCTGCACGTCATCCTCCTGCCTCCTCCATCTTGGGGTCGCAGACACAAGTACCACCTCAGAAAAACACTTGGCTCTCCAAGTACCACCACAATGACCAACATTAAAACGCTGTAGCGTAGTAGACCTAAGTATTCATTAAAAACACGGCAGAGGTTTTATTTAACAAGTATATTTAATATCTTTGGCCAGTGTAACCTTACACACAGTTCAAACAGTAACACTGTTTGAATATCGGAAAATAAAACATTGTACTTAAATAATGAAATAAAATACATCACAATATTTAATCAAGTGATTCTTTGGCGTACTACTAGTTTTTTACGGGTACCACAGTTTGAGAACCACTGCTCTATCACGTCTACTGCACATTAGCACATGTGCGATGCTAACACAACTTGGACAAACTATAAGACAGTCTGGTTATTCTGGTGGGTTAATTGTGTTACTCACATTAATAATGATGATGGATTAAAGCAGGGGTCCCCAAACTTTTTGACTCGGGGGCCGCATTGGGTTAAAACAATTTGGCAGGGGGCCGGGCTGTATATATATATATATATATACTGTATATATTATATATATATAAAATATATATATATATATATATATATATATATATATATATATATATATATATATATATATATATATATATATATATATATAGTGCACTTTCCGCGCGCGATGATGTCACTATATCAATGAGAAAATGCATTTTTAGACAATATGATTTGCCTGAACGCCTAGGAGACACCATGAGTAGCAAGCGGTACAAAGTGGATAAGACAAGACAGAAACAAATGTTTTTTTAATTTCAATTTTATTTTTTTATTTTTTTAATACTTGGGACTTCCCGCGGTCCTGATTTTGGACGCTGGTAGTGCGGGCCGTAGTTTGGGGACCCCTGGATTAAAGCATTAAAGGGTTGATTTTGGTAGCCCCGGTAATGATAAATGAACATTTCTTGATACAGATCCTCACCACAGGTCCAGATACTTAAAGAGCAACAAGTTCCTGCCGCTGCTCAATGGCGACACACCTCACAAAGAGATGGAAGGTAAGAATGAGCTCTTCTCGTGCACATCACTCGTAGAATGCACTGAAATTGTCAAATGTGTGCAAATATGTACTCCACCACGCCACCTCAGCCTGGAAGGACAACTTCCTGCGCATCAAGAAGCTGGTGCTGATTGGAGGACCCGACGACGGTGTCATCACCCCGTGGCAGTCCAGGTTTGATGCTCACCTCACCTTCCATTTAGACCAGGGGTGTCCAAACTTCTTATATATATATTAAGTATATATATACAGTCGTGGTCAAAAGTTTACATACACTTGTAAAGAGCATAATGTCATGGCTGTCTTGAGTTTCCAATCATTTCTACAACTCTTATTTTTTTGTGATTGAGTGATTGGAGCACATACTTGTTTGTCACAAAAACATTCATGAAGTTTGGTTCTTTTATGAATTTATTATGGGTCTACTGAAAATGTGACCAAATATGTTGGGTCAAAAGTATACATAGAGCAATGTTAATATTTGGTTACATGTCCCTTGGCAAGTTTCACTGCAATAAGGCGCTTTTGGTAGCATCCACAAGCTTCTGGTTGAATTGTTGACCACTCCTCTTGATCAGCTAAATTTGTTGGTAATCTGACATGGACATGTTTCTTTAGCGTTGTGTGTGTGTGTGTGTGTGTGTGTGTGTGTGTGTGTGTGTGTGTGTGTGTGTGTGTGTGTGTGTGTGTGCGTGTGTGTGTGTGTGTGTGTGAATGTGTATATACAGTATGTATATATGTGTATATATATGTTTACATAGTATAGTAATATAATGGATAATAATAATAATATAAGATAAGAGTGAGTGATAGTTCCACTTCTTCCTTGATTACTTCTGTGACAACCTCCTTAAAGTTTTGTAATAATCAGAAATATCAAGCAGGTAAAATGCGCCAAACATGAATGAATGTGGAGAGTGTTTTGCATTTTTCCCATCATGCTTTGTAATGGATGTAATTTTTTATTTTGTTTTATTGGTGCATTGACATTTTTTATAATCTCCATAAAGTTCAGTGAACAGGTTGTGTTATGTGTAACCATGTCTGTTGACATTTTGTGTTGGTTAGATTGTTTTTAATTTTTGCACCATGACTAGGGAAGGTTGTTTCCATTGGGCCATAAAAGTTAATACTGCTCATACTTTCATTCAAAGTGAATCATTCGGCGTTGTCCGCCAGATGTTGATGTTATAGCAATATCAAAATTGTCAGATTACTAAAATGTGGGTAAGATTCCTTATTCAATGCAGGCCAAATTGAAGACATTGTCGGGCCACACTTGGCCCGCTGGCTGAAACATGGACATCCCTGATTTAGACCTTCCTTAGTGAGATGTTTTGTGACGTAGCCATATTTGCAGTACATGTGTAGCACACAACATGTCCACATTTTCTACCAAAAGTGTCAGAGTGGGACCTTTTAGAGAGCGAACTCAGGCGCTACGAGAGAAGTACCATTTCCCAAAATCATGGACTCGGGTTGTCAGGGGTGCATGAAAGGGAAATTTTAACAACAAGTTTCCTCTTTTCTTCAGCCATTTTGGATTCTACGACAACAAAGAGCGCATTGTCGAAATGAGGAACCAGGAGGTACAATGTGGACTTTTATGTTTTGTTTCAACTTGTAAACCACACCTACTTCTACTCTATCTGCCTTTATAAAGACTATAATGTTTAATATTAGTTATTATTAGGCTTTTAGTTGTTGTACAACTGCACTTATACAGCGGCATATCTCTGTGTCTATATTTAAAACCGATCATTAGATGGTGCAAGTGTACCCGATGAATATTATTTAATCGATCATCAAGAATTTAGAAATTTTGTGTGACGATTGTTGATTAAATTTGTCCCAGTGTTTGGACAAATGTAAATCATTCTTGTTACTTGTTACTTTATCAAAAATGTACTCTTTAATAAATGTAATTATTCATGACGGAAAGTAATTAATGCGTTACTTAAAAAAACAACTTCATATATCTGGCCTATGCAGTTGAGAGACAATTCATGAGAGCTGTGTGTGTGTGTGTGTGTGTGTGTGTGTGTGTGTGTGTGTGTGTGTGTGTGTGTGTGTGTGTGTGTGTGTGTGCCTTTAAAAGGCAATGCCTGTTGTCAAGTGGCGTGTGATTTCGGCGAGAGCACGCTTAAAACTGAATTTTAGCTGAGCTGTGTTTGTTAGCTTAGTGTCGGCAGCTCTGTTGAATCTTTTCACCGTTAGCGCAGTTAATAGAGAGATTGAATGTTCTTCAATGGCTGTAGTCTACTTGTCCACAAACGGGGTATTGTAGGATTGTAAGCTTGTCATTTCAATCTTGATTTGTTCATTATTCCCACGTAGTAGTTTTTGTATGGGTGCGCATATTATGTGTTGTTTGCTGTGTGATGTTGCCTCCTTCTATTTGATATCAAGTTAATTTAGTTGGTTAATTTAATTGCTAGTTGTTGCTTGCATTAGTAAAAAGTTACTTCCCGCATTGAACTTGCTGTGATTTTGATGCTGTCTTGTTGAACATAAATCCACATCAAAAGTAGCGTGCCACATTACAGCAAACGCATCGGTAATGGCGTTGTAATGTACGTAAAAGTAATTAATTAGATTACTTGTTACTAGTAAAAGTATTATACAATGCCATTAATATGGAAGGGCCTTTTTTCGTAACACTAAATGTTTCTTCATGCAATAGTGGCAAAACGTTGTGCAGTACTTGGTGTAGCCAACAGAAGCACTGTTGAGTCAGTCTCAATGACTTTCGACCAACTTTCAACAAGAGATTCTCCAATCCCACTCAATATATATTTAAAATTAATTATTTATTTCGACACTGAAGACCTGTGTCTCATTTTTCCATGTCTTAAAATGGGGCAAAATTGGTATGCATATATTTTTTTGTAATTACTTCCCCCCACTATAACTCTAATGATTGTTTTTCTCTATGGTACATACAGTGCCATCAACGAATGGAGAAAGCCCAGTAGGTTACATTGTCGTCATCTGACCATGTTGTCTTGATGAAGGTGGAATGTTTCCTCACTTTTTCTTTCATTAATTTGTCGCTTTATCTCAGTGCTTCTCAATTATTTTCTGTTTTATGAGTTGTTATAAGTACACCTCTGCATAACACTGTATCCTTATTAACATTAAAAAAAATCAAATGTAAGGAAATATAGATTAACAAATAACTTTATTAGTATTGTTTTTTAGTCCGTAACAGAAAATATTTAAAGTGCGTCAATTTGCCTGAAATTACATTTAAAGAATATTTTTTTAAATTAAAATTATGATTAAATTAAAATTATTTTTAAAATTAAATAAACTCAGTGAATAATAAATTAATATTGATCAGCAACATTAACTCAGCAGCCCAATATGTAAAACACTTTAACCTACAAAACAAAAATCAATAAAACAATATGTGCTTTTTTTGTTTGTTTATCAAAATGAGGATGTTAAGATTATTGACTAGAATGAGCATGTACTGCATGATACTCTGATAAAGCATGTTCCTGGGGGACCCGCCCCAGTATTTGAGAAGAACTGCGTTAACTGGATTTCTTTCGTGCTTGTTTAAAAAGTTTTACAGGAACGACACGTTCGGATTGAAGACGCTGAACGCCCGTGGAGACATGTCGTTGTGCCTCCACTCCGGAGTGCAGCACATCCGCTGGCACTCCAACTTCACCGTATTCAGCAGCTGCATGGAGGAGTGGCTGACTTGAAAACACCAGCACGTTCCGACACCATCAGCGCCAACTATGGATGCACATAATTTGGCACTGTAGAAAAAAATAACAGCATGAGTGTTCACCAGTTTTAGATTTACTGTCAAGGTTCTTGACACCTGAATAGATGCAATATTTTATTTTCTGTATATTTGTTCAACAAATAATTATGTTTTAATGTATTTGTATTCAAAAATCCTTTTTAGAATTGTGTTTATTTTTTCTCTTAATATATGCAAATATTAAAAACAAAAAGTGGTTAAAATACATATTTTCTTGCTTGGTGTTCCATGTAAGATTTAAAAGAAGAGCCTATTGTATAACAACATTTATAACGTTAGCTATTGCATACTTGCCAACCTTGAGACCTCCAATATCGGGAGGTGGGGGGGGGGGGGAGGTGGGGGGAGGTGTATGTGTGTGTGTGGGGGGGTGTTGGGGGCGGGGGGCGTGGTTGGGGGCGTGGTTATTTACCGCTAGAATTCACCAAGCAAGAATTTGCCAAGGTTTAATATTTTCTTGCTTTGTTAATATACATACTTACTTGCCAACCTTGAGACCTCCGAATTCGGGAGATTTGGGGTTACGGGGGAGGAGTATATTTATAGCTACAATTCACTGAAATCCAAGTATTTCTTATATATATATATATATATATATAAATAAAATAAATACTTCACTTTCAGTGAATTCTTGCTATATATATATATATATATATATATATATATATATATATATATATATATATATATATATATATATATATATATATATATATATATATGTATTTTATTATGTATAAAATACATATAAATAAAAGAAATACTTGAATTTCAGTGTTCATTTATTTACACATATACACACACATAACACTCTTCTATTTATTGTTGTATTTGAAAGTGCAATGCTTTGCAGCCAGTAGCACAGCCTTTGAAGGAGCATAGGTAAACGCAGTGTAATATTTTGGGTTGGAGTCAATAACCAGGCGAGGTGACGAAGTTAAGTCTCTTTACTTCATACTTCAGAACCGACTCCCACACTTGCCGTCAAGGTGCGCAATACAACGTAAACCGTTGGCCAACCAAAAAGTAACCACAGACCACTAATACCCAACATTCACCAGGAGATGTCAACAAACAACTTAGATCACTCTATAACAGGCAGCATCTGTGAAATTTAATTTGCAGGAAAGGAGTGAGTTTAGGGTTGAATTGTCCATCGTCGTTCTATTCTCTGTCACTCGTAGTCGCCATGACTGTCTCTTCTTCGTTCTTCTGCTTCGTCTCCTTCTTGTTTATATGAAGGAAAAGCGGACGTGACGACAGGCTGTCCTCACTCAGGTCCGCACGGACCTGGAGGGGGCATGCCTTAAGTCCGACTGGAAATCGGGAGAAATTCGGGAGAATGGTTGTCCCGGGAGATTTTCGGGAGAGGCACTGAAATTCAGGAGTCTCCCGGAAAATTTGGGAGGGTCGGCAAGTATGTTAATATACTCCACCAAATGCCAACGGAATTGATTGATTGATTTAAACTTTTATTAGTATAGATTGCACAGTGAAGTACATATTCTGTACAATTGACCACTAAATGGTAACACCCGAATAAGTTTTTCAACTTGTTTAAGTCGGGTGGGGGGGTAGGTTTGGTTGGTATCAACACTTCAGTCATCAACAATTGCATCATCAGAGAAATGGACATTGGAACAGTGTAGGACTGACTTGGTAGGATATGTACAGCAAGTAGTGGACACAGAGAGAGAGATCAGAAAGTATAAGAAAATGTGTCTACATTTGATTATTTACATTTGATTATTTGCAATCCGAAGAGGTATGATGTGGAAGGGAGGGTGTTAGTTTAGGGTTGAAGTTGCCTGGAGGTGTTCTTTTAGTGTGGTTTTGAAGGAGGATAGAGATGCCCTTTCTTTTACACCTGTTGGGAGTGCCTTCCATATTGATGTGGCATAGAAAGAGAATGAGTTAAGACCTTTGTTAGATCGGAATCTTGGTTTAACGTGGTTAGTGGAGCTCCCCTTGGTGTTTTGGTTATGGCGGTCATTTACGTTAGGAAGTAGTTTGACATGTGCTTCGGTATCAGGGAGGTGTAGCGGATTTTATAGACTAGGCTCAGTGCAAGTTGTTTTACTCTGTCCTCCACCCTGAGCCAGCCCACTTTGGAGAAGTGGGTAGGAGTGAGGTGTGATCTGGGGTGGAGGTCAAAAAGTAATCTGACTAGCTTGTTCTGGGATGTTTGGAGTCTAGATTTGAGGGTTTTCGAGGCGCTAGGGTACCAGGAGGTGCATGCGTAATCGAAAAAGGGTTGAATGAGAGTTCCCGCTAGAATCTTCATGGTGCTTTTGTTGACCAGAGAGGAGATTCTATAGAGAAATCTCGTTCGTTGGTTGACCTTTTTGATTACCTTGGTTGCCATTTTATCACAGGAAAGATTAGCCTCTAGAATGGAACCTAGGTAAGTGACCTCATCTTTCCTGGTGATAACAATGTCACACACTTTTATAGTGAAGTCATTGACTTTCTTAAGGTTGATGTGGGACCCAAATAGGATGGATTCCGTTTTACCCAAGTGGATGGATAGCTTGTTGTCAGCGAGCCAGGTGCAAATTCTACAGAGTTCTGCACTGAGGATTTTCTCCACCTGTGACTTGTCCTTGCCGGATACCAGCAGGGCCGAGTCATCCGCAAACAAAAACAATTCTCAATTTACCGGTCGGTCTACGTTCCCATCCTCACCTATGGTCATGAGTAGGGATGTCCGATAATGGCTTTTTGCCGATATCCGATATGCCGATATTGTCCAACTCTTTAATTACCGATACCGATATCAACCGATATCGTCATCATACACGCCCTGAGATTAGCAGCCTCTCGGCTGCTCTATTTGTTAGTAAAACTACCCTTTTAACCACTCTTTAAACTGAAAAAACAGGATGGAGAAGAACATTAGAGAAATAAACAAAACGCTGGAGAGTTTGGCGAGAGAAGTCCGCGAAATATCGACCAAACAAAACCAACTCGTGGACCTCTTAACCGAGGTGCAGGGGCTCAGGAAAAAGATTGAAGAGAGCTCCCTAACGATAAAAACACTACAAACAAAGGTGGACAGTCTTGAGAAGTTCGAAAAGATAGTCCATGAACAGGAGAAAAGAGTCCAGGACCTGGAGCTTTTTACAAGGAAGGAAGATGTGATAATCAGCGGAATTGATGTGAAACCGAGGTCTTATGCTGCAGCTGCCGCGGCGGGGAACAATGGGGAACCCAGCGAGGAAGAACAGCTATCGCTGGAATCCCAGGTTGCTAACTTCCTGAACAGCATGAACATTAATTTCGACAAGAACAACATCTCAGCTTGTCACCTTCTTCCGAGAAAGGACCGAACGCTCAAACCCGCCATCATCATGAGGTTCGTGAATCGCAAACATAAAACGAACCTGCTAAGGCAGGGAAAGTTGCTCAAAGGAACCAACGTGTACATCAATGAACATCTCACATCAAAGAACGCCGAAATAGCCAAAGAGGCACGCATACTGCGAAAGGACGACAAGATCAAAGCTACGTGGACCAGAGATTGTAAGGTGCTCATTAAGTTGAATGGTGAAGCAGAGAAGGTGATCATGATACGCGAGTTAAAAGACCTCGACCCTTATAAATGACTATGTCTCCGTCTGTCTGGTTTGCCTGGGCTCAGTGGTGTGACTGTGAGCAGAAGAGGGGATTAGCACTGCTACTTTCAATCTCTCCCTTTTTACCATCTCCCAATATTTTGGTGTTTCTAGCATGGATCCTCTCTGAACAAGACGGTAGGCTAACTTTATTTTTTACAAAGCCCCATGGACACGAGCTGCACGAATGCTTTCACACTGGTTCCTCTGTGTCAATAACTTTTTTGAACGTTTTTTTAGTAGGCCTATGCGTTTTTTGCCAAGCTGAGTCACAGATTTTTGTGAACTGTTTTTGGGACACATTTCTCTCCACACCTCACTGGTGCGTGATCTGTCGGCCGTTTAACATACTGAGTCATGCAGGTCCGATGCTCTTTTCTGGACTGGAACATATTTTGTACTGGACGCTGGAACTGTTTTGGACTTGTTATTTTTACTCATTTATGCTGCTATTTTTGCGTTTGTGTGTCTGGAGTGAGTGTGTATATATCGGTATGAATGTGGCTGTGCTGTGTGAGTATGCGTGTGTAATGTGCACCGTGGAGTTATGCTCCTCGTATGGAAATATGAACACTAACGTCAATCTACACAGGAGATGTCATTCGGTGGTCGTGAGGGTGTGGAAGAATCCGATAGGGTATACCGTGGATGGTGCGGGATTGGGGACTTATGGGCATGGACATGGACACTGGATCCAAGTAATCAGGCTAAGGGGGGACCGCAGCCTGGGAAGGTATGAGTGGCACAACTACAGTACATCCATGTTAACCACCATGATGCCATCCTACAGCCACAAATACTATGCCTATACTATATCAATCATTATATTTATATACTATACTATGACGTCATGCTATTTCTATATGACAACTATGATCATGTTTAGCTTTGGGAATATAACATCAGCATATTTATTATGTCATGAGTTTAGCATTGGGAATATAACATCAGCATATTTATTATGTCATGAGTTTAGCATTGAGAATATAACATCAGCATATTTATTATGTCATGAGTTTAGCATTGGGAATATAACATCAGCATATGTATTATGACATGAGTTTAGCATTGGGAATATAACATCAGCATATTTATTATGTCATGAGTTTAGCATTGGGAATATAACATCAGCATATTTATTATGTCATGAGTTTAGCATTGGGAATATAACATCAGCATATTTATTATGTCATGAGTTTAGCATTGGGAATATAACATCAGCCTATTCAGTATGTCATGAGTTTAGCATTGGGAATATAACATCAGCATATTTATTATGTCATGAGTTTAGCATTGGGAATATAACATCAGCATATTTATTATGTCATGAGTTTAGCATTGGGAATACAACATCAGCATATTTATTATGTCATGAGTATATTTATTATATTATGAGCATATCAATTATTCTATTACTGTGCACTGGCAATATAACATCAACCCATAATGGCTGAGACAACTGAAAATCATCCGTCAGGATCTGAATATATAGATTACAAATTGCATGACTTTGAATGTCAAGTTGACCCAGATAAACATCTGTTCAACTCAATTAATTCCTTGTGTGATTACTATACAGAGGAACAGCTTAATGATAGTGTTAGTCTAGACAATAACTTTTCTCTAATACACTTCAACTGTAGAAGCGCATATGCAAATTTTAATAAAATCAAAGAGTATCTGAGTAACTTGAAAAGTAAATTCAAAATAATAGCTCTGACAGAAACATGGATAGATGAGGAGAGAGGTATCGACTTCTCCATCGATAATTATGAGCTGCATCACAGTAATAGAATAAATAAAAGGGGAGGGGGCGTGGCCCTGCTTGTCCACCGTGACTTGAAATGCAAAGCAGTAGAACGTATGACGATGGTTATTGATGATTTGCTTGAATGTATAACTGTGGAGATTGAGATGGAAAGGAAGAGAAATGTCATCGTTACGTGTGTATATAGGGCACCGAGGTCCAGAGTAGATGAATTTAATGATAAACTTGAAGAAATACTGTGCCATCTAAATGAAAAGAAAACATATGTCATGTGTGGGGATCTAAATATTGATTTGCTGAGCGCTCCTAGAAATACATCAACAAGCGAATATCTAGAGATACTGTATAGTAAAGGATTATATCCGTTGATCACCAAACCAAGTCGAATAACAACAACGTGCGCCACACTGATTGATCATATCTTTATAAATGTTGTAGAAAAAAACAAAATCAAGAGTGGATTGGTAGTTAATGATATCAGCGACCATCTACCTGTATTTTTTACTTATGAGTGCCAAATCAATGAGGGGGACTGTCAAGTCAACAGGGAGAGAGAAGAAACAGCCCACAAATATGTAAGGAAAAGATTAAGAACCGAAGCGACAATTGACATGTTTAGAAGCGACCTTCTTGAAAGGGATTGGATGGAGGTATATGTAGGAGAGGTAAATGATGCATATGAAGCTTTTTTAAATATATATTTATCACTGTATGAAAAACATTGCCCAAATATGCTATATAAACAAAAGGACAATTACAGTGAAACTCCTTGGATCACAAGGGGACTACAGAATGCATGTAAAAAGAAAAATAGACTTTACAAGGTATTTTTAAAATCTAGGACAAATGCAGCAGAAATTAAATATAAGGTTTATAAAAACAGGTTGACAACAATAATGAGACAAGCCAAAAAAGACTATTATAGTAACTTGTTAGAAAAAAATAAAGCCAATATCAAAGGAACATGGAACATATTGAAAAAGGTGATGGGAAGCACACCGGGACCTATCAGCCCGCCAAACCACTTTGTAAAAGAAGAAAAGATAATAAAAAATATGGACGAAGTGGCAAATGAGTTTAACTCATTTTTTGTAAACGTAGGTCCAAAACTAGCAGAAAATATAGAAAAACATGATGATGGGTCATTTCAGAATGGGTTGGGAGGTGGAGGCAGAGTACTTAAGTCAATGTTTTTGGGAGAAGTCAGTGAAAATGAAATTATAACAATTGTAAATAAATTAAAGAACAAAACATCAACAGACGATGATGGGTTAGATATGATAATTGTAAAAAAGACAATTGACTGCATCATTGAGCCTCTCTGCTATATCTTCAATCTCTCTTTCAATACAGGGATCTTCCCAGATAGAATGAAGGTAGCAAAGGTTATTCCACTCTTTAAAGATGGGGATAAGCACATGTTTACTAATTACAGACCGGTATCACTTCTGTCCCAATTCTCTAAGGTGCTTGAAAAAATATTTGTACAAAAATTAGACCATTTTATTGAAAAAAACAAGTTGTTGAGCGAGAGCCAGTATGGATTTCGTTCAAACAGATCTACTGCCTCTGCTGTGATGAACATAATTGAGGACATAACAACAGCCACCGATAGTAAGAAATACACAGTAGGGGTGTTTATAGACCTTAAGAAAGCGTTTGACACAATCGATCACTCTATCCTTTTATCCAAATTACATTCATACGGTGTGAGAGGAATAGTTTTAGATTGGTTAAATAGCTACTTGAATAACAGACAACAATATGTACAATATGCTGCTAATACATCTGAAAATATGAGTATTAAGTGTGGAATTCCACAAGGGTCTGTTCTGGGACCGAAACTATTTATTTTATACATAAATGATATCTGTGATGTGTCAAAATTACTCAATTTTGTATTATTTGCTGACGATACCAACTTTTACAGCTCTGGACATGACTTAAATGAATTACTAAAGAGTATGGAACAGGAAATGGTCAAACTCAAAAAATGGTTTGACGTTAACAAATTATCATTGAATTTGAAAAAAACTAAGTTCATGATTTTTAGTAAGAGAAAAAAGCCTGAAAATATTGTACTGTCAATAGCTGGAACAAGCATTGAAAAAGTCTCTGAGATTAGATTTTTGGGAGTGATTTTAGATGATAATATTAGTTGGAAATCGCATATCTCACATGTTAGAAAAAAGATGGCTAAAAGTATATTTATATTAAATAAGGTAAAAGATGTATTAGATTATAAAGCAATGCGTACACTGTATTGTGCACTTGTACTGCCTTATATCAATTATTGTGTGGAAATATGGGGTAGTACATATAAGAGTAACACAAAGCCACTGTACCTCCTTCAGAAGAGAGCGATCAGAATCATACACAAAACAGGTTATAGAGAGCACACAAATGGATTATTTATTAGCTCAGGACTTTACAAATTTTATGAACTAGTTGAGCAGCAGACATTATTGGTTATGTTCAGGGCTAGTAGTCAAGAGCTACCAATAAATCTACAAAAAAATTTCACTTTAATAGAAAAAGAAGGAAGAAGGAAAGGGCACTTTAAGCATCAGCTTGCACGAACAACATCAAAACAAATGTGTACATCAGTGGTGGGAGTAAAACTCTGGAACTCTCTCCATAATGAAATAAAGCAATGTAAAAACACATTTCAATTAAAAAAAGTCTTTAAAAACAGAACTATGATGTTATATGAGCACTGACAAAAGGGACGCAAAGGGAAAAATAAGGGGAAAAAAATAAAAATAAAAAATAAAAATAATAATAAACACACAAAAAAAACAACGCTTACATTATCCTACATGACTGTAGGTATTGTATAGTCTAGCTTTCCTTTCATTTTTTTTTTTTTTCTTTATCGACATGCACTATGGATCCTTGGTTGAATGATCACATTGTTCTTAGCTTTGTTTGGTTTGAATGATACCTTGTTATGATAGCCTTGTTCTATTCAGTTTTGTTTGGTTTGAATGATTACCTTATTCTTTTTCAGTTTGTTTGGTTTGGATGATTGCCTTGTTCTTTTTCAGTTTGTTTGGTTTGAGTGATTGCCTTATTTTTTCAGTTTTTGTTTTGTTTGTTTATTTTTTGTTCAACTTATCTTGCTTGTTTATTCTTTTCATTGATTGTTTGTTCTATTAATTTCTATGAGTGTGTGCACTGGGTAGGGGTACAAATTTGTAGTTTTTAGGCAACAATAACTTTTCTTGTCAACTGGGTCATACATGTCCTGTAGCCTTTTTTACTACTCTAGAGTCTACGCCCCTGGTGGGTGGGTGCGTGTGGGTGTGGGTGCCTGTGTGTGCATATGTGATATATTGTTTTGTATTGATTTGTTGCATTGGATGTTCTAATGCACTACCGGCAAAGAAATACCAAGAAAATGTTTCTTTTGTGCGAAGGGGCAGGAAATATAAGATTTTCTTCATCCTGTTCCTTTTCGACATGGCTGTGTATTGAATGCAGTAAGGTATGTGAGATTGTTGAAATGTTGTTGAAATGTACACATCCAAGTACGAAATAAATAAATAATTGAATTGAATTGAATTGAATTGAATTGAATTAATTGAATTGAATTGAATTGAATTGAATTGAATTGAATTGAATTGAATTGATATCAACCGATATATACAGTCGTGGAATTAACACATTATTATGCCTAATTTGGACAACCAGGTATGGTGAAGATAAAGTACTTTTTAAAAAAATTAATCAAATAAAATAAGATAAATAAATTAAAAACATTTTCTTGAATAAAAAAGAAAGTAAAACAATATAAAAACAGTTACATAGAAACTAATAATTAATGAAAATTTGTAAAATTAACTGTTAAAGGTTAGTATTATTAGTGGACCAGCAGCACGCACAATCATGTGTGCTTACGGACTGTATCCCTTGCAGACTGTATTGATATATATTGATATATAATGTAGGAACCAGAATATTAATAACAGAAAGAAACAACCCTTTTGTGTGAATGAGTGTGAATGAGTGTAAATGGGGGAGGGAGGTTTTTTGGGTTGGTGCACTAATTGTAAGTGTATCTTGTGTTTTTTATGTGGATTTAATAAAAATAAAAAATACAAATAAAAAAAAAACCAAAAAACGATACTGATAATAAAAAAACCGATACCGATAATTTCCGATATTACATTTTAACGCATTTATCGGCCGATAATATCGGCAGACCGATATTATCGGACATCTCTAGTCATGAGCTTTGGGTTATGACCGAAAGGACAAGATCATGGGTACAAGCGGCCGAAATGAGTTTCCTCCGCCGAGTGGCGGTGCTCTCCCTTAGAGATAGGGTGAGAAGCTCTGCCATCCGGGGGGAGCTCAAAGTAAAGCCGCTGCTCCTCCACATCGAGAGGAGCCAGATGAGGTGGTTCGGGCATCTGGTCAGGATGCCACTGGAACGCCTCACTAGGGAGGTGTTTAGGGCACGTCCGACCGGTAGGAGGCCACGGGGAAGACCCAGGACACGTTGGGAAGACTATGTCTCCCGGCTGGCCTGGGAACGCCTCGAGATCCCCCGAAAAGAGCTGGACGAAGTGGCTGGGGAGAGGGAAGTCTGGGCTTCCCTGCTTAGGCTGCTGCCCCTGCGACCCGACCTCGGATAAGCGGAAGAAGATGGATGGATGGAACAATGTCACCCACTTTTATAGTGAAGTCATTGACTTTCTTAAGGTTGATGTGGGACCCAAATAGGATGGATTCCGTTTTACCCAAGTGTATGGATAGCTTGTTGTCAGCGAGCCAGGTGCAAATTCTACAGAGTTCAGCACTGAGGAATTTCTCCACCTCAGACTTGTCCTTGCCGGATACCAGCAGGGCCGAGTCATCGGCAAACAAAAAAAATTCACAGTCGCATGCTAATGACATGTTGTTTATGTATATTAGGAACAGTAAAGGCCCTAATATACTGCCTTGGGGGACTCCACAGCTTACTGAGAGGGGGGGGGGGGGGGGGGGGCACGGTGACGTTCACCTCTACCAACTGTTTCCTCCCCTCCAAGTAAGATTGCATCCAGCTCGATGAGGTTTTATCAAATCCGATTGCTCTGAGCTTGTCCAACAGTATAGCGTGATTAACGGTGTCAAAGTCTTGTCGTTCTGTGTGTTTTGCTCGCAGACAATCGAGTAGTGGCGTTTGAGAACAAATCGAGTCTTTTAAATCGATTCCCAGTTGTGAGCTGTTTGTTTGGGAGCTGTTTTTGTTTATGCACATGCAGATTCATCGTTGGCAATTGCCCACTGGTCTAGAAAATTAGCGTTTAAGTAAATTTAGCATTGGATTAACTTTATATATTTATATTCTATATATTACACATTATATATAACATATATATTACATCTATTTATTTTAATTTGTATTCACTTTTCGGGTTCATTATTTTAAAGCAGGGGTTTCAAACTCATTTTAGATCGGGGCCACATGGAGAAAAATCTACTTCCAAGTGAGCCAACTGGTAAAATCACGGCACGATAACTTCAAAATAAAGACAACTTCAGGTTGTTTTCTTTGTTTAAAAATAGAACAAGCACATTCTGAAAATTTACAAATCATAATGGTGTTGTTTTTTTTACACTTACATGTTGCGGTTAATAGTATTCTATCTTTATTTGTTGTTATTTTTACTTTCTGAATAACATATGTGATAATGTTCATCAGTCAACTCATTGGTGTTAATTTTCTATCTATCAAGATAAAAAAATAATATCAAAATCAAACTACAGGATGTTATTCATGTAGTTTGCTAATTTTCGTCGACTGGTGCACTAACATCATGTGGTTTATTTATTTTACATATGTAGCATAATCTACAAAGATACAAATAATTGCTATTGTGAGATGTAGTGGACACATTTGGAACAGCAGTTTCTTTCATTCAAAAATTTCGGCCAATTTTGATACTTAGCAAACTCATCCCGTGGGCGTGATTCGGCCCGCGGGCCGTATGTTTGATACCCCTATTTTAAAGGGTAGCAGTTCAAGCGTACACACACCAGTTATGGTAGTACAATTTTGAAATCACATGTTTGTGACCAGAATGGATGGATGGATGGATGGATGGATGTTTGTTACGTCCTCATTTTATGGCAGTTTTATTTATATTTTTAAATCAATTTAATCCATGCATTTTATTGTTACTTATTTGTGTATTTTTTCAATATTCCTAAAATTCAGGTGAAGGAAATTCTACCGACGTATGTCACTGCCGAAGCATGGAAATATGGCACCTCCTAATGGAATGTTTACAAGTAAAACTATAGAAACATTAAATTACAGCCACCATTTTAGAGTAATATTTGTGTAAATAAAATTATTCTAATCTACATCTTATTGTATAACTGATACTAGTTATTGCATTCCTTGATAAAAAAAATAAAGAAAATCCTTGTTTTTTATACATTGACGAAATAATGTATAAATTCAGGTGAAGGAAATTCTACCGACGTATGTCACTGCCGAAGCATGGAAATATGGCACCTCCTTATGGAATGTTTACAAGTAAAAATATAGAAACATTCAATTACAGCCACCTTTTTAGAGTAATATTTGTGTCAATTAAATTATTGTGATCTACATCTTATTGTATAACTGATACTAGTTATTGCATTCCTTGATAAAAAATAAAGAAAATCCTTGTTTTTTATTCATTGACGAAATAATGTATGAATAACCTGCTTTTGAAAAAATCCAGCTATATTGTCTCGTGTGAAAGGTAATATAATGGTTCATATTATAGTATTTGAATTTATGTCCGACATGACGACGAACTTAATCCCTCCCCTTGCCGGCACGGGACTCAACAGGTATGCCTGGTGACGTCACCAAGGTGACACCCACCTTCCCGCTGTCTGCTTGTTCAGACGAGTCACTTCCTCCCGTGTGGGACATGCTACTCCGCGGGAAGCTGCTCCTCTTCGTTTAATAAGTCACTTCTGGTGAAGAGTTCTCGGACTTGGTCTCGTCAGGGAGACGCCACGTTTAAAGGTAACGTTTATCCCGATTTGAAAGTTACGGAGAAGCTAACTCGGGGTTTTTGGTTCCATGCACACATGTTGTTTGAATGTAACGACCGACGTGGCTCTATTTTCTAAGTGCCCACGGTGCTTTTAGGTACCCTCGGAAGAAGCAATCACGCCACACTTGACAGCTGTTTTCTGTCAAAGTTTGTGTCAACTTTCGAGCTGGTTTATAGTTGCTATAATGTCCACGCGGGAGGGAATACGACGGTTATTGCACCATAAGTGACGGTAAATTGCGGTAACGAGGCGAGGAAGGCAAAAGTTTAGTTCAGAGACACTTCACCGCTGTCTGCGTGGCCAAAGGTCGACGTGTAAAGCAAATAACTTGTGACACTTTTCGCTCACACTTTTCAAAACAAACAATGATTGCGAAGCTTCTTTGTAGCTCATCGCCCACAAATAAATCAATTATTTCATACGTGTGTGTTGATATATCGATCAAATACTCTGTAATGGAAAACAATCAATGCTGACGAGTCTAGTAGTTTTTCGTTTTAGCTTTTACTTTGACATACCAGTCGTCATTTCCGCCTGGACGTTTGGCTAAAAGTTGAAACTTCATATGAATATACATGAAAAACATTTTTAACAATGTCTGCAGGGGGTCGTAAAAGTTTTGGTTGGTTAGAGCAGTGGTCCTCAACCTTTTTTCGGTGATGTACCCCCTGTGAACATTTTTTTAATTCAAGTACCCCCTAATTAGAGCAAAGCATTTTTGGTTGAAAAAAAGAGATAAAGAAGTAAAAAACAGCACTATGTCATCAGTTTCTGATTTATTAAATTGTATAACAGTGCAAAATATTGCTCATTTGTAGTGGTTTTTCTTGAACTATTTGGAAAAAAATATATACAAATAACTAAAAACTTGTTGAAAAATAAACAAGTGATTCAATTATAAATAAAGATTTCTACACATAGAAGTAATCATCAACTTAAAGTGCCCTCTTTGGGGATTGTAATAGAGATCCATCTGGATTCATGAACTTAATTCTAAACATTTCTTCACAAAAAAATAAATCTTTAACATCAATATTTATGGAACATGTCCACAAAAAATCTAGCTGTCAACATTGAATATTGCATTGTTGCATTTCTTTTCACAGTTCTTTTTGACAGACATTTTAGTGAGGGTCAAACCATCATGGCATGGGGGAAACTCTGGCTTTATGGTAATGAATGGAATAGCCTACTTGATTTGATGTTCAGTTTATGAACTTACATTCATATTTTGTTGAAGTATTATTCAATAAATATATTTATAAAGGATTTTTGAATTGTTGCTATTTTTAGAATATTTAAAAAAAATCTCACGTACCCCTTGGCATACCTTCAAGTACCCCCAGGGGTACGCGTACCCCCATTTGAGAACCACTGGGTTAGAGAAATAAATTGCATGGGAATATATATGTGTGTGTGTGTATATATATATATATGTATGTATATGTATGTATGTATGTATGTATGTATGTATGTATATATGTATATACATATGTATATGTATATATGTATATACATATGTATATATGTATATACATATGTATATGTGTATATATGTATATATATATGTATATATATATGTATATATATATGTATATATTAAGGGTGGGAAAAAATCGATTCGAATTCGAATCGCGATTCTCACGTTGTGCGATTCAGAATCGATTCTCTTTTTTTTTTAAAAATCAATTTTTTTATTTTATTTTTTTATTTATTTATTTATTTACTTTTTTAATTAATCAATCCAACAAAACAATACACAGCAATACCATAACAATGCAATCCAATTCCAAAACCAAACCCGACCCAGCAACACTCAGAACTGCAATAAACAGAGCAATTGAGAGGAGACACAAACACGACACAGAACAAACCAAAAGTAGTGAAACAAAAATGAATATTATCAACAACAGTATCAATATTAGTTACAATTTCAACATAGCAGTGATTAAAAATCCCTCATTGACATTATCATTAGACATTTATAAAAACATTTTTAAAAAGAACAATAGTGTCACAGTGGCTTACAACACTTTCATCGCATCTCATAAGCTTGACAACACACTGTGTCCAATATTTTCACAAAGATAAAATAAGTCATATTTTTGGTTCATTTAATAGTTAAAACAAATTTACATTATTGCAATCAGTTGATAAGACATTGTCCTTTACAATTATAAAAGCTTTTTACAAACATCTACTACTCTGCTTGCATGTCAGCAGACTGGGGTAGATCCTGCTGAAATCCTATGTATTGAATGAATAGAGAATCCTTTTGAATCTTGGCAAAAATCTTAGCCACACGATTATCAAATGTAATAGGAAAATTCATTCATACTGACCAAACTGGCTTCATGGAAGGTCGACAATCTTCAGACAATACAAGGAAATTGTTTAATGTTATTTACTATGCTAGAAGTCTCCCTTATCCCACAGCAGTATGTACTGTTGATGCGGAGAAGGCATTCGACCGCATAAACTGGTCATTTATGTTTTGCACATTATGTAAATTTGGATTTGGAGATAATTTTATACAATGGATTAAGATGCTTTATACAAGGCCCATGGCATCAGTCAAAACCAATAATCATATTTCAGAACCTTTTTCGTTAAAAAGAGGAGTAAAACAGGGATGTCCTGCATCTGGATTATTATTTAATTTGGTTATTGAACCCTTAGCTGCAAAAATAAGAAGTGAAAATAATATTCATTTATAAAAATTGGCTCTCAGTATAATAAGCTATCAATGTATTGTGACGACATAATTCTCTACCTGTCACATGTTAACTCCTCTCTACACTATATCAATAATGTCATCACTGAATATGGCTGTTTATCAGGGTATAAAGTCAATTGGGACAAATGTGAAATATTACCACTTAACACTGCAAGAAATCACAAGTTCAGAACTCCAAAATTGGGTTTGGTTTTGAAATTGTATTGCATTATTATGGTATTGTTGTGTATTGTTTTCATTTAAAAAAATAAAAAAAATAAAAAAAATCGTTTTTGAATCGAAAATCGTGTTGAATTGGAAAAAAGAAAAGATTTTGAATCGAATCGTGACCCCAAGAATCGATTCTGAATCGAATTGTGGGACACCCAAAGATTCCCAGCCCTAGTATATATATACACTACCGTTCAAAAGTTTGGGGTCACCCAAACAATTTTGTGTTTGAGTCTTCATTTCTAAGAACAAGAATAGACTGTCGAGTTTCAGATGAAAGTTCCCTTTTTCTGGCCATTTTGAGCGTTTAATTGACCCCACAAATGTGATGCTCCAGAAACTCAATCTGCTCAAAGGAAGGTCAGTTTTGTAGCTTCTGTAACGAGCTAAACTGTTTTCAGATGTGTGAACATGATTGCACAAGGGTTTTCTAATCATCAATTAGCCTTCTGAGCCAATGAGCAAACACATTGTACCATTAGAACACTGGAGTGATAGTTGCTGGAAATGGAAATGTATATATATATGTATATATATGTATATGTGTATATATATATATATGTATGTATATATATATGTATATATATGTATATGTGTATATATATATATATGTATGTATATATGTCTATGTAGATATTGCACAAAAAACCAGACATTTGCAGCTAGAATAGTCATTTACCACATTAGCAATGTATAGAGTGTATTTCTTTAAAGTTAAAACTAGTTTAAAGTTATCTTCATTTAAAGGTACGTGCTTTTCCTTCAAAAATAAGGACATTTCAATGTGACCCCAAACTTTTGAACGGTAGTGTGTATGTATGTGTATATATATATATATATATATATATATATATATATATATATATATATTGTATATTCCCCCGCAATGTTTTTGTTTTTAATGTTTTCAAATATATATTAACGTTGGTCCAACACAGTGTAGTGTAGTTGTGGAAATGGCAGTGGCATGTACATCGCAGGTTTAAAATAAACACATTAATAAATAATGACATTATTATGTTTAAGATAGCTAGCAATTAGCGCTTGGCACTCTAGTTAAAATACAATTAAGTAGAACAGTACTTACAAATTAAGTAAAACAGGGGTGTCCAAACATTTTCCACCAAGGGCCGTGTACTGAAAACTTGCGAGAGCCATTTTGATATTTAATTTTGTAAAATAAAGAAGAAAAAACCCCAACTAAAAATAATCATTATATATATTAAAGACAAAACTATGTCAGGTTTGTGTATTATGCCTTATTAATTATTATCAAAATTACAGTTTTTTACATTATTTTTGCTTACATTTTTATTGTTTTGTGGTTTGATTGAGTTTGGACAATATGATGTGGGCCAACAAAACCAGAGCTGTTGCACTGACATAATTTGGGGGAAGACAGGGGGTTTATGTCCCCTGCTCTTTTTCAAAAATATTTTTTTTTAATGGAGACAAGTCAAACACTGGTGCCAGGTGGAAAATGGCTCCTCAGTCTGAAGCTTTTCCCTTTAGACCAGTGGTCCTCAAACTATGGCCCGCCAGTGTCCACAATCTGTCCCACAGGACGTCCACGAGGTCATCCCTCCATCAGTTTGGGGTTCCGGGGCCTGGAAAACTCGATAATGAATGCATTTCATTTTATTTCTGTTTTAGATGACCTCCAGAAGTCAAAATGACTTATGTCGAATATGCGGAGGGATGCTTCAGGGAAATCAAAGGCGCTGGCTGTTTGGAGGCCAACACAAGAAGACTGGTCAACCTCAAACCCCCACAAGGTCTCTGCGTGATGGAAGCCTGTCCAGGTCCTCACTAAGCAGCCCGTGGGGTGAGTCTCAAACTTGGGGTCACGTGTCGTTATCATGGGGCTCAATTATTACTTATAATTCGTATGTGTCTGCTAGGGGTTCATAGGAAAGTAATTCACGTCCGAATCGTGATTCTTATTCATCACGACTCTAAATCGATTCATCATTTTAAAAAATCCATTAAAAAAAACAACAAAAAACTTTTATTTTTTATAAGAATACATTTTTTTAAATATATATTTTTTTAAACCGTCTCCATGTAACCAGAATAAACTTGTCCAACCTGTAACATGATTTGAAAAAGTTTCATTATAATTATTATACCAAATAGTACCGTATTTTTGGGACTATAAGGTGATACTTTTTTTCTACGCTTTGAGCCTGCGGCTTACAAAACGTTGCGGCTAATTTATGGATTTTTCTTCGGTTACCGCTATAATGTTTTGTATTGAACAAATAGTTTTCAACATCAACAGAGACACTGAAACAGGGTTATTGTTTGTGCTATGGCGCCATCTTTTGGAAGAGTTTGCTTACTGCAGGCGCTGGGGTTTAAACATGTACTTCCTGTTTCATGCCTTGAACCGGAAGTAGATCCCTTTTCGCCTATTCATTCAGCAGTGGTTCTTAACCTTGTTGGAGGTACCGAACCCCACCAGTTTCATATGTGCATTCAACGAACCCTTCTTTGGCGAAAAATAAAAGGTTGTTTTTTTTCAAATTCAAGACAAAGTTATATGTTTTTGGTAACACTTTAGTATGGGGAACATATTCTAAGTAACAAAGACTTAATTTAGAGTTATTTTGTTCGGGTCAGGGTTAGAGGGTTAGGGTTATAATAAGGCCATGCCGAATAAGGCATTAATAAGTACTTAATAATGACTAGTTAAGAGCTAATATGTTACTAATTTGCATGTTAATAAGCAACTAATTAATGGTGAATATGTTCCCCATACTAAAGTGTTACCATGTTTTTTTTACTGGTGCACAAAATGAACCATGCATGAACATCACCTTGTTCAAAGAACAAAACCAAGACAGTGCATAAACTCACAACAAATTACACACCTGCAAATCAGTGTGACTTCTGCTGTTGCCGTATCCGTAATACGCGGATAGGGAAAAGTTTTTATTTACACGATGAGTCGGGTGTGTCTTGACCTCTGCCGAACCCCTAAGCCCGACTCACCGAACCCCTAGGGTTCGATCGAACCCAGGTTAAGAACCACTGATCTATAGCGTCTCTGCTCGAAATGATTTTTCATCACTCCAAGCATCCATCCATCCATTGTCTACCGCTTATTCCCTTCGGGGTCGCGGGGGGCGCTGGAGCCTATCTCAGCTACAATCGGGCGGAAGGCGGGGTACACCCTGGACAAGTCGCCACCTCATCGCAGGGCCAACACAGATAGACAGACAACATTCACACTCACATTCACACACTAGGGCCAATTTAGTGTTGCCAATCAACCTATCCCCAGGTGCCTGTTTTTGGAGGTGGGAGGAAGCCGGATTACCCGGAGGGAACCCACGCAGTCACGGGGAGAACATGCAAACTCCACACAGAAAGATCCCGAGCCCGGGATTGAACTCAGGACTACTCAGGACCTTCGTATTGTGAGGCAGACGCACTAACCCCTCTTCCACCGTGCTGCCCCATCACTCCAAGCAACGTTTATAAATTTTACACTAACTAAAACAATTCTTACTTACTAAACCGTCCCACGTGTGATGTCTGTAGGAGTGTTTTCATGCATATTTGACGTGCTACCGTAAAGTAATGAACCTATTATTGTTAGCATTAGCGAATATGCTAACACTTTTACAAGTGTCTGTGTTAATCTTATTAACTTTCAATGGCATTATGTTTGCATTGTTTCAGTTTAGTAAATTTCCCGAAACGTCACCGTTGCGTTGAGTCTGTTTAGCGAGCATCTGAAGCTAGTGGGTCCATGACGATTACTTCTGTTTTGTTTGATCATCGGTTTTACTGCCGTGCGACAGGCACCGTTTGGAAACAATTCAGGTATGTAAATAAACATTTACTAAATCTTTTGTACCGGTGTATATATCTGCGGCTTATGGTTCTGTATGTAAAAACATTTATTTCCTGTTAAAATTTGGTTGGTGCGGCTTAAATACGGGTGCGCTCTATAGTCCGGAAAGTACGGTACACACCCCGTTTCCATATGAGTTGGGAAATTGTGTTAGATGTAAATATAAACGGAATACAATGATTTGCAAATCCTTTTCAACCCATATTCAGTTGAATGCACTACAAAGACAACTTATTTGATGTTCAAACTCATAAACTTTATTTTTTTTTTGCAAATAATAATTAACTTAGAATTTCATGGCTGCAACACGTGCCAAAGTAGTTGGGAAAGGGCATGTTCACCACTGTGTTACATGGCCTTTCCTTTTAACAACACTCAGTAAACGTTTGGGAACTGATCAAAGTATTTCTGACTCAGAGATAGAAATAGAAAACTTTTCGGTTATCAGAAAGGACAGGAATAAACACGGTGGGGGCGTTTGTATGTATATTCACCAAGATATTAAATACATAACTCGCACTGATCTTAACCACAATGACCTGATATCTGTTAAACGCTAAGCCGGTACTAATAGGGACTATTTATAGACCCCTAATCAGAGTGATTTCTATGGGGCTCTGGAGGAGTGCTTGGCAGGGACAGACAACGTGGAGAACATTTTAACTGGTGATATGAACACAGATATTCAACGCAAAGATGCGCCTGTCTTCAGATCCTACAGCAAGTTTTGTAATCTGCACGGTCTTTTCCCAGCTAATCCAATCAACCATAGATCTCATTCTCACTTCAGACCGGCCTAAAATAAAAAATAGTGGGGTCATGATCTGTGGTCTTAGCGACCACTATCTAACCTTCTGCACCCGCAAAATAGCTAAACCCAAAGCCAATGCTTTGGGTTTAGCTATACAGCCCAATCCAGATCCCTCAAAAAATACTCCAATGATAAATGAGTTATACTTGTATAGCGCTTTTCTACCTTCAAGGTACTCAAAGCGCTTTGACAGTATTTCCACATTCACCCATTCACACACACATTCACACACTGATGGCGGGAGCTGCCATGCAAGGCGCTAGCCAGCACCCATCAGGAGAAAGGATGAAGTGTCTTGCCCAAGGACACAACGGACATGACTAGGTTGGTAGAAGGTGGGGATTGAACCCCAGTAACCAGCAAACCTCCGATTACTGACACAGCCACTCTACCAACTTCGCCACGCCGTCCCAATGACAATTTCAATTTAAAATTAGATGAGTGGGACTGGTCCCCTGTGCTCGCGAGCAACCTGGTCGATGTTGCTTGGGATCGCTTCAAAACGGCGTTCCTAAAGATACTAAATGACATGGCTCCCGTGAAAACAGT
Organism: Entelurus aequoreus; assembly: GCF_033978785.1. Lineage (NCBI taxonomy): Eukaryota > Metazoa > Chordata > Actinopteri > Syngnathiformes > Syngnathidae > Entelurus > Entelurus aequoreus. Next base: position 24,052,177 of record NC_084741.1, on the reverse strand, counting down.
CAGGATCAAAGCCCGCTCGGAACCATGGAAGAATCCGGACCTATTAGTTGCCATAAAAGACAGAGACAGAAAATACTCAGAATACCAAAAGTGTAAAACAGAAGTAGATAAACAACCCAATAATATCAACCTCAAATCACTCCTTTCAACTCTCAAAAAGCAATGCAATAAATTAAGAAATAAGTCAACCAACCTGACTAAATCCTTAAAAAAAATTACATTAACGACAAAATAGAGGAAAACACAAATAAGCCACGTGAGCTCTGGAAAATTCTCAACAACCAGCAGCCAGAAACTTAAAACCAGACTTATCAGCATCAAGGAGGGTGACTCCCTCATTACAGACAAAATGGAGGTAGCTAGCAGACGTAACACCTTTTTCACCAGCATAGCCGCAACTTTTGTCAACAAGCTGTCCCACCACTCTGGTCGCTTTGGTGTAGAACACATTAAAGCCTTCTACAGAAAGCTAGGAGTATCCAACGATGATTTCAAATTAGAAATGGTCACAGCTGATGAGGTGTTTAAAAAATTGAGCGCGCTTCACCCAAACAAGGCCACGGGCCTTGATAATATTCCCTCCAGATTCCTCAGGGACTCTGCCTCCATCATTGCCCCGATCATCACGCACATAATAAACCTATCAAATACATACGGCCAAGTACCAAAATATTTTAAGATAGCAAGAGTAACTCCCCTCTTTAAAAAAGGAAGCAAATTGGAACCTGGCAACTACCGATCTGTTTCTATTCTCAGTTCCATTTCGAAAGTAATGGAGAAAATAGTTTATGAACAGGTCGATAGTTACCTTGCCACTAATAAACTCATGTACAAATTCCAATCCGGCTTCAGAACTAACCACTCCACTGACACATGCCTTCTCTATCTGACCGACCACATCAAACATGAGGTGGACGCGAGCAAATACTGCGGCATGGTCATGTTGGACCTTCAGAAGGCCTTTGACACCGTTAACCACGCTATACTGTTGGATAAGCTCAGAGCAATCGGATTTAACAAAACCTCATGGAGCTGAATGCAATCTTACTTGGCGGGGAGGGAGCAGGTGGTAGAGGTAAACGGCACCGTGTCCCCCCCCCCCCCCCCCCCCCCTCGGTGAGCTGTGGAGTCCCCCAAGGCAGTAAATTGGGACCTTTACTGTTCCTAATATACATAAACGACTTGTCATCGGCATGCGACTGTGAATTGTTTTTGTTTGCGGATGACTCTGCCCTGCTGGTATCCGACAAGGACAAGTCACAGGTGGAGAAAATCCTCAGTGCTGAGCTCTGTAGGACTTGCACCTGGCTCGCTGACAACAAGCTATCCATACACTTAAAACGGAATCCATCTTGTTTGGGTCCCACATCAACCTTAAGAAAGTCAATGACTTCACTATAAAAGTGGGTGACATTGTTATCACCAGGAAAGATGAGGTCACCTACCTAGGTTTCATTCTAGAGGCTGACCTTTCCTGTGATAAAATGGCAACCAAGGTAATCAAAAAGGTTAACCAACGAACGAGATTTCTCTACAGAATCTCCTCTCTGGTCAACAAAAGCACCATAAGGATTCTGGCGGGAACTCTTGTTCAACCCTTTTTCGATTACCCTAGCACCTCCAAAACCCTCAAATCTAAACTCCAAACATCCCAGAACAAGCTAGTCAGGTTACTTCTAGACCTCCACCCCAGATCCCACCTCACTCCTACCCACTTCTCCAAAGTGGGCTGGCTCAAGGTGGAGGACAGAGTAAAACAAGTTGCACTGAGCCTAGTCTATAAAATCCACTACACCTCCCTGATACCGAAGTACATGTCAAACTACTTCCTTAATGACCGCCATAACCACAACACCAGGAGGAGCTCCACTAACCACGTTAAACCCAGATTCCGAACTAACAAAGGTCTTAACTCATTCTCTTTCTATGCCACTTCAATGTGGAATGCGCTCCCAACATGTATAAAAGAAAGGGCTGTCCATATCCTACCTCCACACCCCTGATTGTAAATAATGTAAATAATTCAATGTGATTATCTTGTGTGATGACGGTATTATGATGATAGTATATATCTGATAGTATATATCTGTATCATGAATCAATTTAAGTGGACCCCGACTTAAACAAGTTGAAAAACTTATTCGAGTGTTACCATTTAGTGGTCAATTGTACGGAATATGTACTTCACTGTGCAACCTACTAATAAAAGTCTCAATCAATCAATCAATGAGGAGACACATTTTTGAAGCTTCTCAGGTGGAATTCTTTCCCATTCTTGCTTGATGTACAGCTTAAGTTGTTCAACAGTCCAGGGGTCTCTGTCGTGGTATTTTAGGCTTCATAATGCGCCACACATTTTCAATGGGAGACAGGTCTGGACTACAGGCAGGCCAGTCTAATACCCGCACTCTTTTACTATGAAGCCACGTTGATGTAACACGATGCTTGGCATTGTCTTGCTGAAATAAGCAGGGGCGTCCATTGTAACGTTGCTTGGATGGCAACATATGTTGCTCCGAAACCTGTATGTACCTTTCAGCATTAATTGCGCCTTCACAGATGTGTAAGTTACCCATGCCTTGGGCACTAATACACCCCCACACCATCACAGATGCTGGCTTTTCAACTTTGCGCCTATAACAATCCGGATGGTTCTTTTCCTCTTTGGTCCGGAGGAAACGACGTCCACAGTTTCCAAAAACAATTTGAAATGTGGACTCGTCAGACCACAGAACACTTTTCCACTTTGTATCAGTCCATCTTAGTTGAGCTCAGGCCCAGCGAAGCCGACGGCGATTCTGGGTGTTGTTGATAAACGGTTTTCGCCTTGCATAGGAGAGTTTTAACTTGCACTTACAGATGTTTTCCGAAGTGTTCCTGAGCCCATGTGGTGGTATCCTTTACACACTGATGTCGCTTGTTGATGCAGTACAGCCTGAGGGATCGAAGGTCACGGGCTTAGCTGCTTACGTGCAGTGATTTCTCCAGATTCTCTGAACCCTTTGATTATATTACGGACCGTAGATGGTGAAATCCCTAAATTCCTTGCAATAGCTGGTTGAGAAAGGTTTTTCTTAAACTGTTCAACAATTTGCTCAGGCATTTGTTGACAAAGTGGTGACCCTCGCCCCATCCTTGCTTGTGAATGACTGAGCATTTCATGGAATCTACTTTTATACCCAATCATGGCACCCACCTGTTCCGAATTTGCCTGTACACCTCTTGGATGTTCCAAATAAGTGTTTGATGAGCATTCCTCAACTTTATCAGTATTTATTGCCACCTTTCCCAACTTCTTTGTCACATGTTGCTGGCATCAAATTCTAAAGTTAATGATTATTTGCAAAAAAAATTTTTTTTATCAGTCTGAACATCAAATATGTTGTCTTTGTAGCATATTCAACTGAATATGGTTTGAAAATGATTTGCAAATCTTTGTATTCTGTTTATATTTACATCTAACACAATTTCCCAACTCATATGGAAACGGGGTTTGTACATTGCGAGAATTGTGTTTAATCAAGAAAAGATTCACACCCCAACTGTCTCCATTCGCAGGCAGCATGTCGTCCCTGGGCTCCTCCTCGTCCCTCTCCAAGTCCCAGTTGTCCCTCAACTCCCCCTCCAAGAACATGGATCTGCTAGCGATTCTGACCCACATCTTGGGCCAGCCTGTGGCGCGCCATGGCGGGCGGGGGGACTTTGTGTGCGGCAAGTGCCTGTGCGCCCTGGAGCGGGTGTTCAAGTTTGACTCGGTCATCGCCAGGGTGAAGGTGCTGTCGTCCGAGCGGCTCGACAAGCTGACGCAGGAGCGCGACCGCATCCGACGCTGGGTCCGCCACAGCTACACCCAGAGGAATCTGCAGGACCCGCCGAGCCGGGGAAGCACTAGCGAGGACGAAGGCGAGGCGGAGAAGGAGGCGTACCGGGAGATGCTGAAAGAGAATATGGCTCTGTCCGAGTACGAGTGCTGGTCCGAGAAGTGGGACACATGTCCGTATTATATCCGAACAGGAAAAAGGTGCAGGAAGGGTCAAAACTGTGAAGGCTGTGATTCGCTGCGGGTGTCCGATTCGGATTATGAGTCAGTTTGTGGCATTCCTCGCCGCATGCCTTTCCAGCCGTTCTCTCCGCTGGCCTTGTCCCGGGATAAATCCCGCAGCATGCCCCTCCACTGGCACAGGATCCCGTCCGTCTGCTCCACTCCATCCTCCCTGGCGGCGTCTACCCTCTCCCTGAGGGTATCCTCCCAGGCCGGGTCCATCCAGTCCCTGGACTCCCTGGACGGCTTCGATCCGTTTGATTCACCGGGCGATCTGTCAGTTGGCCTTGCTCTGAGGGAGCTCAGGTGTTTGGAAGGAAGGCCTGTCAGCTCACCACCTGGGAGCAGGATTCCTGTCCTGGCCAGGATGAACAAGAGGAGGCTTTCTAGCGAGGTGAGCAGGACCCTGAGCTTTGGAGACATGGAGAACGGCGAGCACGAACCCGAAGGCGAGGACATCCTGACGGAGCTAAAGGATGAATTCCTGCCTCTTCAACAACAGGTGGGTGGGGTTTATATAAAAACACCATATACATGTTGGTTGGGTGATACTGTTCCGCTCCAGTCCTAAAGATGGTGGTAATACACATTACAAAGCGTCTACAACCATAAATGTAGTAGAATGTGTGTGTGAATTCTAAAAAGCCCTACTGAAATGCTAACAGCATGGTAGCCAGAGAGCGTCCGGTAACCAAAAATATGATTTGTTGGTATATACCTGTAAAATAAACAATGCAAGCATGCCAATAGTTCACATCCGTCAAGTACTAAATATGTGACTTTGGGGTTGCATACCTGCAAAATTAGCTCAAAAAGCTAATTATATATATATATATATATGTATGTATGTATGTATGTATGTATGTATGTATGTATGTATGTATGTATGTATGTATGTATGTATGTATGTATGTATGTATGTATGTATGTATGTATGTGTGGGAAAAAAATCACAAGATTATTTCATCTCTACAGGCCTGTTTCATGAGGGGTTTCCTCAATCCTCAGGAGATTTTAATGGAAGCATTCTCATACCATGGTTTATATAGGGCAGAGCAGGTGGGTACAGGCAGGCGTGGGGGCGTGGTGATTGGCTCATGTGTTACCTAGGAGGTGTTTCCTTCTGTGACGGCATGCTGATACAATTTTGCTGCGCTTGTTGAGGGATGACAAGTCTGGACGGTATATAATAAACAGTTTCTCTTTCAAGCATAGGTTGCATCTTTTATTACCACTGTTGTAAGGTGTGCTGGATGCAAGAATTTGCCATGTTATTGAATATTCAACATTATTGTCTTTGAGATTCGAAATGTGTTTGCTGAGTTCTGTAGTGTTCCGCAGGCTTTTGCATCTGAAAGAAGCCTTGTGATTGTTCCATCTGGTTTTGAATTCTCCCTCAGTTAATCCTACATATGTGTCGGATGTGTTAATGTCCTTGCGTGTTACCTTTGCTTGGTAAACGACTGATGGTTGTAAGCACCCCCCGTTGAGAGGGCAATCAGGTTTCTTGCGGCAGTTACAGCCTTTGTCGGTTTTGGAGTCGTTCTGCCTGGTGGTGGGCGGCTCCTTTTCAATTGCTTTATTGTGGTTTGAAATGATTTGTCGCATGTTGTTCATGCAGCTGTAGCTCAATTTAATGTTGTTCTTGTTGAATACTTTTCTTAGGGTGTTGCCTTTGGGGAAGTGTTTGTCGATCAGGGTGAGGAATTTGTGGTCAATATTAGTTGAGACGTTTTTGCTGTATGGAGGGTTGTACCAGATAATGTTGTTTCGTTTTCTGCTCCTTTTTGGTTGGTTTCCTGGCGTGGGTTCGTAGTTGAGGGTGAAGTTGTATCCGCTTTCATCAAGTGCTTTTTGGTACGGGGGGGTTGCTTTGTCGAATTCAGCTTTGCTAGATGACAGCATCGATAGTCTTTTATTAATTCCGGTAGGTATTCTTTTCGTGGTGGTGGGTGGGTGGTTGCTGTCATGGTGCACTCCAATATGTGCACCATGGATGGGTGGTTGCTGTCATGGTGCACTCCAATATGTGCACCATGACAGCAACCACCCACCACCACGAAAAGAATACCTACCGGAATTAATAAAAGACTATCGATGCTGTCATCTAGCAAAGCTGAATTCGACAAAGCAACCCCCTCGTACCAAAAAGCACTTGATGAAAGCGGATACAACTTCACCCTCACCTACGAACCCACGCCAGAAAACCAACCAAAAAGGAGCAGAAAACGAAACAACATTATCTGGTACAACCCTCCATACAGCAAAAACGTCTCAACTAATATTGGCCACAAATTCCTCACCCTGATCGACAAACACTTCCCCAAAGGCAACACCCTAAGAAAAGTATTCAACAAGAACAACATTAAATTGAGCTACAGCTGCATGAACAACATGCGACAAATCATTTCAAACCACAATAAAGCAATTGAAAAGGAGCCGCCCACCACCAGGCAGAACGACTCCAAAACCGACAAAGGCTATAACTGCCGCAAGAAACCTGATTGCCCTCTCAACGGGGGGTGCTTACAACCATCAGTCGTTTACCAAGCAAAGGTAACACGCAAGGACATTAACACATCCGACACATATGTAGGATTAACTGAGCGAGAATTCAAAACCAGATGGAACAATCACAAGGCTTCTTTCAGATTCAAAAGCCTGCGGAACACTACAGAACTCAGCAAACACATTTGGAATCTCAAAGACAATAATGTTGAATATTCAATAACATGGCAACTTCTTGCATCCAGCACACCTTACAACAGTGGTAATAAAAGATGCAACCTATGCTTGAAAGAGAAACTGTTGGTTATTATATACCGTCCAGACTTGTCATCCCTCAACAAGCGCAGCGAAATTGTATCAGCATGCCGTCACAGAAGGAAACACCTCCTAGGTAACACATGAGCCAATCACCACGCCCCCACGTCTGCCTGTACCCACCCGCTCTGCCCTATATAAACCATGGTATGTGAATGCTTCCATTAAAATCTCCTGAGGATTGAGGAAACCCCTCATGAAACAGGCATCTATATATATATATATATATATATATATATATATATATATATATATATATATATATATATATATATATATTTTAGTGTTTCCCCCAGAAAATGTGTTAGTTAAGGTGGTGACTCTCCAGGGGGAAAGGGGTAGGTGGGTGTAAGGAACAGTGTAACTTGGCCTGTTGCCATCACGTCTCCATCTCATCGCTGCCACCACAGCCTGGAGGCAATAGACTACAGACTGCGGTGAAGTAGGCCGGATTTGTCGCGTGAGGAAGCCTACAATTTTTGGTTGTGTTTTCCGCTCCATAATGCTGAATGCCGATATACTATATATATTGCGATATTTTTTCCGTAAAGTAAAAACAATACACAAAACAGTCCTAGTTACCTGAGATACTAAGTATGTCATTATTATGACTTAGTAAGTCCATATTTTGACTTAGTAATTTAATAAGTCAAAAATATGACAAAATAATTACTTACTAAGTCAAAATAATGACAAAATAATGACTTACAAAGTCAAATTAATGACTTACTGTAAGTAAGTGTTTGCAATAAGCGTTTGGAAAAAAAGAGTTAAAAGTGGGGCCGCATGCATATGTTCAACTCATCATGCTTAATTTATTACAGCATTTGGGAAGCCTGTAGTTGATTTTTATTATGTAAATGTTATATGTTTATCAACATGTGATAGCAGGGACCCTGTCATTCAAAACTAGGCTGTTACATTACTAATGATTAATGTAACTAGCTGAAAAAATAGTACAATAGCAATAGGAGAGACTATTCATCCCTGAACACCATGGAGTTCATGTAGGCTTTATGATGCAGTTACATTATTATATCAACTATCAGAGACAGCTTCAGGAAACTCTTCATTTAACATAATGTCCTTCTTTGCTGCTTCAACGCAGCTCAATCAACACAGAAAAAGGTAAAGTGAAATAACTTAGTTGTTAACTGTAGGTCAATAATGCTTGTCTTTCTCTCAGACCCACACACGCACGCACACCGCACAGTGACAGTCACAGTTATGCTAAAAGCTAATTAGCCTTCACCTCAAGGACTGCGAGCGAGCTGAGCTGCCGCTTATGTTTCTAGAACGTCAACGGGTTCATAGTGATGTTACTAGTAGTTGATTTGGAATTGTTTATTATAATTTGGGGAGAGTCCGCTGTATTATACTCAACTGCTAAACACCTATCTGCTCACCACACGTCTCTTCTCTTTGCCTGCCTCAGCACTGACTACATGCGCTCTGAATACCACTGCTGATTGGCTGTTACATGTGCTCTGAATACGCACTGCTGATTGGCTGTTACATGTGCTCTGAATACGCACTGCTGATTGGCTGTTGCATGTGCTCTGAATACGCACTGCTGATTGGCTGTTACATGTGCTCTGAATACGCACTGCTGACACATTATCAGCCCCGCGTTGCAGCAAAGGGATCACGTTAACGTTACTCACAAAAAAGCTGAACTCATGAATGCCTGTTGCCACTCAAAACAACACAGAAAATGAAGTCGTCGCACTATCCAAAAAGTTCCTAATACTATGAAAGTTAATACACAACAGTTGCTGCTTCGCTTCCTTAAAAAAAATCCCCTCGTTAACAAAAGATTAAAAACACACAAAGACGGACACAACGGATCAATGTACCCGGACTATGGACTTAAAAAGTTACGTACCGTGAGTTCCCTTCATCCATGGCTCCAACATGGATGAAGCCCATGCTGCTCCCGAAGCAATGTTGTCCTTCCGTGCCATGCGAGGTCCATGCTGCACATTTTGCAGGAAACGGTCTTTTTTGAAGTCTTTAAAGTAAAGTGTTCCAACACTTTTGACGACTTAGATCGTACACTTTTCTCCATTGAAGCAATAACCTCAAGATGTTTCTCCGCTGAACTATCGGTACTGCTTTCCTCCGCCATTTTTCGAATGTTTCCAGGCAAAGGAGACTGCGTGGTCATGTGAGCTGCACATGACACGTCATTGGCTGGCTTACCGCCACCTCGTGAGCATAGCATAGATCCAACGAATCGATGACTAAATTAATCGCCAACTCTTTTTATAATCGTTTTTAATCGATTTAACCGATTAGTTGTTGCAGCCCTAATATATATAACTACATACCTGTAAGATTAGCTACAAAATCTAGCATGCTAGATGTTAGCATACTTCCAGGTAACAAAAAATATGACTTAAGTCAGTGTTTACCTGTAAAAGGAGCTACACAGGTTAGCATGTTTACATGACAACCAAGTAGCATGGGTCAAGTACCAAATATGTGACTCTGGAGGTGTCGACCCGCAAAATTAGCTCAAAAAGTGAGCATGCTAACAGTAAACATGTGCATAAAGTGTCAGAATATATAATTACATGCTTGCAAAATTTGCCGAAGAAGTTAGCATGTCAACGTTCGCATGCTTACATGCGATTTTAGTTTGCAAACTGTATGCCAAAGTATATGACTAAGGTGTATAAAGTACCTGCAAAAATAGCTTAAAAAGCATGCATGCTAACAATAGCACGCTAGCAATTGACTAACATTATCAAGAAACCCTTTGATTTTGGAATGGTTTGCATGTGTTAGGACATGTGGAAGTAGGAGCACTTTTAATAGATGAGCTTTATTGAAGAGTGGGTAAGGTGGGAATTTTTTGTAACTTGTAAAATTGTTGGTTAGAATTTCCAAAATGAGTTGAAAGTTTGAATAGGTTGAGAAATTTGGGATTAATTTCGACTGGGAAAAAAAATCTCCCGGAAAATGTGGAATTCCTGGAAATGTGGGAATATTTGGGAAATTAAAAAATGGTAGCACGGATGTCATTAATAGGGATAATTATTGTTCACATTTGAACCAATAGAGTACCAAGTCCCCGTTCTTGGGAATCCATTCCGGTATCAATTTTTGGTACCTTTATGTTTTAATTAATATAAATAGTTTTTGATAAGAAAATCAAACTTTTTATTGCAACGTTTAGAAATGAGCTGATTTGTTATATATTGTTTCATTATCACATTTCTGAGTATAATTTGCAGTTATGACAGTAAGTTGCAATTACAGTTGCGAGTCGCAGACGTTAGATGGCAGTGGTGCATAGTTTATGGTGTGGTGGTCATTTCGGTGTTGGCTGTCTGTTGTGCCCTATAAAGTGTATATACTGTACAGTGTTTCCCATAAACTGCCAAGATACCTGTGGCTGTGGGGGCGTGGCTATGGGCGTGGTCACCATGACATCATCGAGTAATTTGCATAATTTACTACAATGATTTGATTTTCTCTAAAAAGGCTCAAAAAATGTATACTTACTAATTAATAATAACAGTTTTGTTTTAAATGTCCATCCATCCATTTTACAATATAATTACAACACTTTATGTACATATTTATATACAGATTTGAACAATAAGTTATTCACTGAAATATATTTATTAGTTGTGGTTCTTACAAAAAAATATATCTTATAAAATATAAAAGCTAAAATGTCTCAAAGCTCTGCCCCTTTAATTAGTGCATACTAAGTAATTTAACTTTAGCCTACTACTACTACCATATTATTTACCAGCAACATAAAGTGAAACAGAGGCAGAGGTGTCCTGCCACAGTCAGTAACAAATAAACAGAAAACAGTAGTGGTGGTAGATAGACACAGAGCTTCATCAAACATCTGATCCACTGAACAAATAGCTCCAAAAATCTTGAACTTTAGACTGCCATCAGTTTTACTCTCTACACTTAACCATGTGTTTCCTACTGCCTGCAGACTTTGCACCCTTTGTTATATACACATGTTGTGTTTCTAATATAAATACATTTAATAAAGTCAAATACAAATAAGGCAACAAGAGAAGTATCCTACACTTATCTTTTGTAAAGTAAATCTGAACAGCCGATATGAGCATCTACATCAACTACGGTATATGATTTGCCTGAGAAGCTGGAGAGGACAAAAAAAAAAAAAAAAATTAATATATTTTTTTTATTTTTTTATTTTTTATTTGAGGCGGACGTAATTCTTTCATGGCCGGCCGCCACAAATAAATGAATGTGTGGGAAACCCTGCTGTAAGTATTGTACTTATTGTGCACCGGCTGTTTGATTGTAACTTGCATCTCAGTTGTAGTTTTTTTTTTTTAAATTCACTGTAAAGTCGCTAATGCTAATCAGTAGGATGTCGATGGCACAGCCAAAGTATATTAGCATTATGCTAGCGTATTTTTGGAAAAGTGTAGCCCTACTTAACGTACGTTGGAGTGGTTTTGTGAGTAAATTTTCTTTGTTGGCATTGGAAATTGCAACATTACCTACAGGGATAGTTTGGCTGAGTCCGACCGGGCGTGACGTCACCTGCAACCCAGGTACCGAAAATAGCACCCCTCCCGACCCCGAAAGGGACAAGCGGTAAGAAAATGTATGGATGGAGGGTACCTGTCCCTAGTCGGGAATTAGACTTTTACTAGATGTATTACATGCTGGGAACACCAGGAAATTGTGGTATGTCAATGAAATGGACAAATTGAAGTAGCTTGTCTGTGTTTTCTACCTGAACAGACGCCTGGCTATAAAAGGCTCTGAATAAAGCGTCCGGTTTGAAATATTGACACAGTTCGCGGCATCCTGAGGTCATAGGTCGTTATGCAACAACTTTTCAATAACCCTCCTGTGCAAACTTTTCAACACAACATTCTTTGTCCCCGCCAGAGCAATAGTCGCAGGGTCCAGCAAGTCGTCAGGCACCTGCGAGGCAAGCTGGACCAGGCGGAGGCCCGCATCAGAACCCTGGAGGCTGAGTTAAAGCCGAGGTCGGCGGAGGTCAGCGGCACAGAGGATCGGACGCACGTAAGCACTACGTTTTGTCGATTTAATTTAAACGTTGCCTGCCTGCCGAGTTCTCGTAACTGTCGTGTGTGTTTGGCTGCAGCAAGGGTGTGGCGTCTTTCTGCTCTTTTATATGTGAGGATCAAAAACACACACGCAGTGGAATCTTGCCGGACTGGCAGAGTTTGCCCTGGGCTCAGCAGTCAGGATATTATTAACCAGGACAAAAGAGGCATTCACATGACTGGAGGGCATCTCGTTGTCAGTTAGAAAGTATTTACACAACCTGCAGACGCAGGCTTGAACGAGTTGGAAAACCGCCGCCATGGTTTGCATTGCAGACTTACAGCGGATGAGTATTTGCGTTAAAAGCCGTATCATTTACATGGCATCATTCGGCGCAGGGGTGTCCAAAGTGCAGCCCGGGGGCCATTTGTGGCCCGCAGCTAATTTTTTAACGGCCCGCCGCACATTCGAAAAATGCTATGAAAAGAAGGAACCAAAACAAAGTGGAATTAAAAAACTAACAGTTGAAATGTAACGAGAATAACACAAAGCTGCCTTGCAGGCTGTTTATAAACTATCGACCTATTCATGCCTCCAACTACTTCACATCAAATATTACACTTCTAAATATTTTTTGGGAAAAAATTGTGTATTTTGTGTGTTTGCCATATAAAAAACTAAGAACATAAAATAAACCTTAAAAAACATAACTTAAAATTGACGGATAGACTCACACGTGAGCGTGAATGTTGTCTGTCTATCTGTGTTGGCCCTGCGATGGGGTGCTGGAGCCTATCTCAGCTGCATTCGGGCGGAAGGCGGGGTACACCCTGGACAAGTCGCCACCTCATCGCAGGGCCAACACAGATAGACAGACAACATTCACACTCACGTTATCACACTAGGGCCACTTTAGTGTTGCCAATAAACCTATTCCCAGGTGCATGTTTTTGGCGGTGGGAGGAAGCCGGAGTACCCGGAGGGAACCCACGCAGTCACGGGGAGAACATGCAAACTCCACACAGAAAGATCCCGAGCCCGGGATTGCACTCAGGACTGTGTGTGTGTGTGTGTGTGTGTGTGTGTGTGTGTCTGATATTTTTGGTATGAATTTACCCAAAATGGGCAGCACGGTGGAACAGGGGTTAGTGCGTGTGCCTCACAATACGAAGGTCCTGGGTTCAATCCTGGGCTCATAATCTTTCTGTGTGGGGTTTGCATGTTCTCCACGTGACTGCGTGGGTTCTCTCTGGGTACTCCGGCTCCCTCCCACCTCCAAAGACATGCACCTGGTGATAGGTTGATTGGCAACACTAAATTGGCCCTAATGTGTGAGTGTGAATGTTGTCTGTCTGTGTTGGCCCTGTGATGAGGTGGCGACTTGTCCAGGGTCTACCCCGCCTTCCGCCCGAAGCAGCTGAGACCCGCGACCCTGAACGGGACAAGCGGTAGAAAATGGATGGATGGATGGATGGAATTTACCCAAAATGCTTTGGTAGAGTCCGCCATAGTCGGACAATGTAGTCAATAAGCTCCTCCTTTTTCTCTATCCTCTTGTTGTGGGGCGACTGGCTCGTACATGCACATTCATCCTCCGCTGTTGCCATTTCTAATACAAAGTAGCGTATATTTCTAACTTATATCTGTCAGTAGTCTCGCTACGGAAGCGCTAAAAACTACAACAAAGATGGCGGGGAGAAGAAGACGCAGTTGATGTGGAGGCAAGTAAATAAGAGAGCCCACAAAGTTTTGAGAAAGACAGAAAGAGAAAGACACATCACGATAGCTAAACGACGCAGCAAAATTAGTCCGCGCACACACAGAGTGTGTTTTTTATGGCCAAGAATTTTGGCACTGCTCTGACGCCGTAGGCATCCAGCAGCTCTGCATGGGCTTTCAAGTGTGGCTTACCACCCCTTAGTGCAGGGGTGGGCAATTAATTTTTACCGGGGGCCGCATGAGCAACCCGAGCACTGCTGGAGGGCCACATCGACAATATTTCAATTAAATTTTGCTCAATATTAGTTTTGATATATACTGTAAGATAAATAATAATAATAATAATAATAATAATAATTAATAATAATAGTAATACTTCAACATAGTGTGTGTAACAGCATTCCATGACTAATATAAATAAATTAACATTAATAATAAATGACAGTAAAATAAGCACACGTATGACTGAGGAGTCATAGTGTAACTTTGTGTGGTGTTTGAGTTGTCCGACTTTTTGTGTGGCCATAAACGCACCAGTGGCTTAGTGGTATGCGTGTTGGTGACAGATGACAAGTTGGTTTTGGCCTGGTTTGTACGGCAGAAAATGACTAGTTTTTCGAGATAGAAGTGTTTTACTCATGTTTTTGGTGTGGTTATGTCCGAATATAAACAGTTTTGTGTTAAAGAGGTTCATTTAGCCTACTAATGTGTATTTATAAATAGTTGATTTATATAGGCTAGTAAGGTAAAGTTTTGTACCTTGTCAGGTACAAAACTTTACCTTACTAGCCTATATAAATCAACTATTTATAAATACACATTAGTAGGCTAAATGAACCTCTTTAACATATTACGTATAAGTCATGGACAGTGCAGTGTCAAAGAATTCCGTTGTTTGGAACAACTGGAACACAAACTGGCCCGCTTCCGCAACCACCTGAGATTCACATTACGTTGCCGAGATGAAAGAGTTGTTCCAACAAGCTTGGGGATCAAAAACCCAATTCCGACGATGAACGCGGAACGAATTGTAAGAAAAGCACGGAATGCCTTGGTGAGAGAAAGAATACGATGCACGGTGAATAAGATCAACAACATAGAAGAGCAGTTAACCGAAAAAAGGAGTGGATTTAAACAACGTTTCCCCCTGGACACGGAAACCGAACGAATAATGAATGAACACCTACAACGTGAGCACGAGAAGGAATTCAAGACAACAAAATACCGTCACATCAGAAAACTTGAGAAGCTAACCTCAGCGAAAAAGGAGGAGGAACACACAGAAAAAAGAGAAAAATGGGTATGTAACCTTTCACAACGCAAATTAACAGTAACGGAAAACAAGGTGTTGTCTCGCGGTCTTAACTTTGCCACAACCCCAATAAACATCCCATACGAAGAATTCATCGTAGCAACAGAGATAGCATGTCATAAATTAACAAATCAAGGCGACAAAGCGGGTTTGCGCAACGAGGTAGCAGGGATACTGAAGACTGCCAAAATAACACACAAAAACACCAGTAGGGAAGAATGGAAAGCTATACAGTCAATAGCCAAAGACAAAACCATCAAAATACTACCTGCAGATAAAGGAAGGACAACAGTCATTATGGACACAAAACAATATGAAAACCAAATGATAGCTATGCTGGAGGATAAAGACACATATGAAGTTGTAAAAAAGGACCCGACAGAAGACAAAAAGAAAAAACTGAAGACTCTACTAAAACCATTAGTGGACGAGGGAAAAATAGACAAGGACAACTACAGTTTTTTAGTACCGACAGCCAGTATCACCCCTAGAATATACGGCACCCCCAAAATACATAAAAAAGACGTTCCACTCCGCCCAATTGTTGACAGTATAGGCTCAGTTACATACAACCTTTCGAAAGCCCTAGTCGAGATAATAAAACCTCTCCTAGGCCAGACGAAGCAACACTGCAAAAACTCAAAGCAGCTGGCACAAGAATTAAGCACTGTAAAAGTAGAATCAGACGAGATACTCATATCTCACGACGTAGTCTCCCTATTCACAAAAACACCAGTGGACGTCACAATAAACATAGTACAGAACCGCCTGAAAGCAGATTCAACACTCCGGAAACGAACAAACCTAACAGTTGAAGACACAGTCCAGTTGTTATCATTCGTAGCCAAGTCTACATATTTCCTGTTCAGAGGGACCATATACAGACAGAAGGAGGGTTTTGCCATGGGGGACCCCCTCTCAGCCATCATGAGTGGTTTCTTCATGGAGGACCTGGAGGCCAAAGCCATAGCCACCGCTCCCGAAGGATGTAGACTGTCCCTCTGGAGGCGCTATGTGGATGACATCCTGGAGAAAATTAAGACCGGCCACACACAAAGACTCACAGACCACTTAAACACCATAGATGAGACGGGAAACATAAAGTTTACTCATGAAGAGGAAGAGCACAGATCCATCGCGTTCCTGGACATGAAAATCAAGCACACTGAGGATGGAAGCATCAAGATAACAATATACAGAAAACCCACACACACAGATCAATATTTACTATGGACATCAGAGCACCCCACAGCACACAAATTGTCAGTAGTCCGCACCCTATATGATCGCACCAAGGTGATCACAGACAACCATGACAGAGAAAAGGAGGAGGACCATATAAAACAGGCGCTCAAAGCCTGCAACTACCCAAACTGGGCCATAAACAAAGGCAAACGAGAGGTCCAAAGGAACAACAAGGAGGAAAAAAAGAAGAAAGGTTCTAGACCTGAGAACCTGGGCATGGTCACCCTCCCATACGTCAGGGGTGTCACAGAACGCATACAGCGAGCGATGAGGAAACACCACATCAGCACACCAGTGAAGCCGCACATCAAGCTTCGCCAAATCCTAGTACACCCTAAGGATGAGATCCCCCCTGAGAAAAAGTGTGATGTGATATATGAGATCCCTTGCCTAACATGCAATAAAACATACATAGGAGAGACAGGTCGACAGTTCAGCACACGAAAAAAGGAACACCAGAAAGAATGTGAAAAGGAAACATCTGGAACGCTCACCCGTGCAACGAGAATGAAAGCAACGCAGGAAAATCTGAAATCAGCCATTTCAGACCACTGCAAGAGGGAAAACCATCTAATGAACTGGGAGGCAGCCAAGGTAATTAGGATGGAAAGCAACAAATTCCATCGGTGGATCAAAGAGGCGGTTGAAATCAGGAAGCGGGCCCCAAAGACTGTCAACAGGGACGAGGGAGCCTACCAACTATCCCACACCTGGGACACGGTCCTGCAGGGCCGCCCCCGGCCGTTTGGTGGACATCCGGACGACAGGGGGCGCCCCGCCCTACCCCCGACGCACACCAGGGGACACCGCCATCCCACCACCTCAGGTGGGATGGAACAATCCATATAACACGTCACAGATGACGTCACACTAACATCACGTGACACCTCTGAGGAAGGCTGCAGAAGCAAGATAGCCGAAACTTGTCAGGTACAAAACTTTACCTTACTAGCCTATATAAATCAACTATTTATAAATAAACAGTTTTGCTCAATAAAGTGATCGATATAATTCCTGTCCTCGAAGCATCTCGATAGACGTTACAATAATTGAACGGTGTTCAATTGCACGGTGTTGACGAACACCGTTAGGGCCGCTTGTTGTCACTGTCACTCAAAGTTGCATTGCAAAATTACATAGAATAAATATGTTTACTTTGTTTAGAATTCAGATGGGATTTGATTTGGTGGGCGGCATATATTTGCTGTGCGCAGCAGACGCTTGAGCAGTGCGCAATTGCGCAGGCGCGCACCTTAGAGGGCACGTTGCTTGGCAGTCCATGTCTTGTTGGAAACACTCCATTCCTAATCAACTTTTCTCTTTTTAGCGTCTCGGGTGTAAACCATGCATCACTTGTCGCTGTGCACCTTCACTCGCAGGTTACACACGGACACACGCCCATAAATAATACTTTTCAAAATAAAAGCAGCACAGTTGTATTGCGCGCACGACGTAGATGTTTTTTCAACTTTATTTTGTAATTTGTGATTGCAGCTGTTCACATTCACTCACAATCACGCACACGCATACGTCCACACGGAAGTAATACAAATAACGATTTTCAAAACAAAAGCAGCACCGTTGTATTGCACACTCGACATAGATACTTTTTCAAATTTATTTTGTCATTTATAATTGGCCTCACGCGGGCCGGACAGGGACGCACAAAGGGCCGGATGCGGCCCGCGGGCCGCAGAATGCCCAGGTCTGCCTTAGTGGGAAAGTCTTTTTTATTGCACTGTTGTTGACAATCAGCGCTATGTTTGTTCAAATCACCCCAAACGTGTTGCAATCGTTTGTGCTGCAAACATTTTTGGTCTATCATAGTTTTTAAGTTATTTAATGTTTTATGGTTTTATGTTATTAATGTCTGCGATGAGGTGGCGACTTGTCCAGGGTGTACCCCGCCTTCTGCCCGATTGTAGCTGAGATAGGCCCCAGCGACCCCCGCGACCCCGAAGGGAATAAGCGGTAGAAAATGGATGGATGGATGTTATTAATGTGTAATTAACCTGTTATTAATCATAACTAGACCCACTCCCCCTTCCAACTATGTCAAAATCTCCCCAAACTTACCCCATTTGTTTCTGCTACGTTTGTGCTGCAAAAATTTTTGGTCTAATTAACATAGTTTTTATGTTAACATTTCATGGTTTTATGTTATTACGGTGTAATTAATGTTAATGTTAATTAATGCTATTATGGTTTTTAAGTTATTAACATTTTGTGATTCATCTGTGTGAAGTTGGCCCGGCCCGCCTTTTCCAAATCCCTCCAAACCTGTCCCAATTTTTTGTGCTGCAAAAAGTTTTGTTTGTTTAATAGTTTTCATGTCTCTTTTTATTGCCTCCTAGTTTCTGCTGGAGGAAAAGGGCACCTCCCTGCTGCCTCACCTGGCCTGTTCCCTGCACAGCCGCGACCGTCTAATCCAGGTGAGCGATGAGAACGGACAGGTTGACTGACTCAATACTCTGTGGAATGTTGTTTGCTGGCGGAGTTGCGTCCGACCCCTTTAACGTCTAGCAACCTCGCGTGTGACATGCCGGAATGCTGCAACGATGAAAATGATTAGTGTGTGGCACTATTCACATTACGCACGTGAAAAATTGCAGTCTTGCCTTTTTGCTGACTGACGTAACTCTAATGTACTTAATTATTTTGTGCGTGTGTGTGTGTGTTTCCACCCTCAGGAGTGCATGGCTGTGATCAGAAAAGTGTGTCTGGAGGGGGGAGGCAGCGGAGGGGTCGCCCTCGCTGACGAAATCGTCAACAAACTGAGCGAGAACCTGAAAGAAATCCTCAGTGAGGAGAAGGTTAGTGGAAACAATAACTGGACGTCACAAAACTTGCAAACAATTCCTCCGTTCACTGGGCCCCTGCTGGCCTGCAAATCACCTGCACACCCCTGTCTTACTGCCACTTTGCTGACTTTGTGGATTATTTCCACTCCTTCTGTTTGAGGTGGGGGCTATCATTTATGACACGTGTCAAATTCAAGGCAAGTCTGGTCCGCCATGGTATTTTAAAAGCTTGGAAATAATATGTGTTATTAAAGTACTTTATCTTTTCTTCTTAAATATATTTGTTCTTTCCAGTTTGACATTAAAATATATATGTACTGCATGCAGCTGCATATCTTCTAAACATAAATTATGTCTAATAAGGCAAACAAAATATTATGTTATCATACAATCTAAAACATTTTTTGTTAAAATTAATATAAATACTTAAATATCTGCTTGACTTATGATTTCAACACAAGTTATCTATCAAATTGAACACTGTAAAAATGACAATAGGCAAACGGTAAAATTCTGACGACCGAGCTGCCTTTTTTTTTTTTTTACCGTAAAAACAACTTTGGTACTGTTTTTCCATATACAGTAAAACATAACCATGGATTTTACGATGAAAAATTGGCAGCTTTATTGCATGAATTTTACCGTAGAAAACAATGTAACTGTTTTCCACCCAATTTACAGTAATATTCTGTACCAAAAAAAACACCGCAAATTTTATGGTAAAATTCTGGAAAATACGATGCCTGTTTTTTGCAGTGAAATGTAAAGATTTTTTTTTTTTTACATAGCTTATGTAAAAATGTGTATATATACAGTACAGGTCAAAAGTTTGGACATTCTCATTCAATGCGTTTTCTTTATTTTCATGACTACATACATTGTAGATTGTCACTAGTCAGGGTTGATTAAAAAAGACCTATGTGTTCTTGTATTACATAAGAATTGTGAATGATAGACAAAATTCCAAAAAAGTCTAGATCCCCTGTAAGAGTGAATTTATTCCAGCAATTGGATCAAAAACGGGGCGAGGCCGACAACCGTAAATAATAAACATGGTCAATATTTAGGAACAAAACTCCTAATGTATGTAGGGAACGCTGACACCTCATGGGTCATTGCTGCATGATTTGTGATACGACACAGAAAGTAGCCAATCAGAAAGCTTAGAAAAAGTATTGCAGTTACTTTATTGAGAACATAGTAGATTATAAAGTCCGTGTTCAAGCGGTCTCCATGACTTTTCCAGTCTTTTTTTGAACTTTGAACTTCTTTTTTTGCGTATTGTCAGCGGCCCTGCTTCCACCCACAGAGACAAAGAGAGTGGATTACTGGCAAGAGGCTTTACTTGGTTTAGTTCATCCCGCTATAGATAGCTCAAAAAGTTACCGGCAGATTTGGATTGAACTTTCAGGAAACGCCAAAAATGGGATATGGAACAAGTGATTCGATTTTTTGAGTGCTGATTCGGATCACCGTCTGGATTCAGAATTTTTCATGTCATTTTCTTTATAAATCATTGTTTGGAGCATCTTGATTACACAGACTTATCTGGTGTTTTTAAATACATGATTGCCCCAAGGTTCCATAATTCGTTTGTCATTCAATTGTTTCAGAAATAGCTGGTAACATGTACACAAGAAAAGTGACATATTTTTGCAATATTCAATCTGTAATTACAATTGTATGTGTGTCATTTTCGAACTTGTAGAATTTGCGTGCAACAAATCTGATATGTGACCATTTTTTCCACAGGCTGCCATGAAGAGTTTGGTATCTGAATTGGCTGAGCAGGAAAAGCATCTGGAGGAAGATGTATCCTCACTGAGGAAGGCGGCAGGAGACCGCGAGAGAGACCTTGACACTCTAAACATGGTGCTGCAGGGCAACCAGGACATTATCAACGTGAGCTCGCTCTCAAAGGGCACCAACTTTTAATACCTATTGACACCTGTTTTTGTGTGTTTAGGATCTGCATAAGTCCCGAAAATTTGAAATAGCGGAGATGTCTTGTAATACAAAAAAATATTGCCTTCCTTCATACTTCCTCCAAACGAGCTTTTTAGAATTTGCCCGATTTGTGACATTTTTTCAAATTGAGACATCAGCGGATAACTCTTCAGGTAGAGATCTACCTGAAGAGCTTTGCGCGAGTCCGCCATTATAGTAGTAGTAATAGTCAATAAGTTCCTTCTTTTTCTCTATCCTCTTGTTGTGGGGCAGACTGGCTCGTACATGCACATGCATCCTCCAATGTTGCCATTTCTAATACAAAGTAGCGTACAGTTCTAACTGAAATCTATCAGTAGACAAGCTATGGAAGCGCTAAAAACTACAACTTTGAAGACGGGGAGAAGACACAGCCATAGTGGAGGCATGTAAGTAAGCCCGCCCACATAACGGCACGTCCTGAAGAGCATACTTGCCAACCCTCCAGATTTTCCCGGGAGACTCCCGAATTTCAGTGCCCCTCCCGAAAATCTCCCGGGGAAACCATTCTCCCGTTTTTCTCCCAATTTCCACCCGGACAACCACATTGGGGGCGGGCCTTAAAGGCACTGCCTTTAACATCCTCTACAACCTGTCGTCACGTCCGCTTTTCCTCCATACGAATAGCGTGCCGGCCCAGTCACATAATATATTAGCCCTTTGAGACACTTGTGATTAAGGGCTATATAAATAAACATTGATTGATTGATTGATTGATTGATTGATTGATTGATATGCGACTTTTGCACACACAT
The DNA here is from genome assembly GCF_033978785.1 of Entelurus aequoreus. Classification (NCBI taxonomy): domain Eukaryota; kingdom Metazoa; phylum Chordata; class Actinopteri; order Syngnathiformes; family Syngnathidae; genus Entelurus; species Entelurus aequoreus. Next base: position 24,030,469 of record NC_084741.1, on the reverse strand, counting down.
AAGTGAATGCAAGGCATACTTGATCAACAGCCATACAGGTCACACTGAGGGTAGCCGTATAAACAACTTTAACACTGTTACAAATATGCGCCACACTGTGAACCCACACCAAACAAGAATGACAAACACATTTCGGGAGAACATCCGCACCGTAACACAACATAAACACAACAGAACAAATACCCAGAACCCCTTGCAGCACTAACTCTTCCGGGACGCTACAATATACACCCCTGCTACCACCAAATCCCCCCCCCCCCATCTCCTGAATTCAGAGGTCTAAGGTTGGCAAGTATGTTGAAGAGACAGTCAGAAAGCGGCTTGAAGACATTCTGTAAAACATAATCTATGCAACATTTTGACCAAAGAACCACCATTACATGTTATGTAGACCAGTGGTCCCCAACCACCGGGCCGTGGACTGATTGGTACTGGGCTGCACAAGAAATTAAAAAATAAATAAATATATATATATATATATATATATATATATATATATATATATATATATATATATATATATATATATATATACATATTTTAAATTAAATCAACATAAAAAACACAATATATACATTATATATCAATATAGATCAATACAGTCTGCAGGGATACAGTCCGTAAGCACACATGATTGTATTTCTTTATGACAAAAAAAACAAACATCCCCCCCCGGTCCGTGGGACAAATTTTCAAGCGTTGACCGGTCCGCAGCTACAAAAAGGTTGGGGACCGATGTAGACCACAAGGAAGTGTTTTGTTGTAGTTTTTAGCACTTTCATATTAAGTCTACTAACAGATATAAGTTAGAACTACACGCTAATTTGTATGAGAAAGGGCAACACTGGATGATGCAGTGCATGTCAGAGCCTGTCTGAAAAAGAAGGCACTTATTGAATACAATGGCAGACTCCAATGGCTCTTCGGGTAAATTTTTTACATTTATATGGATAAATCTCTGATGTCACCTATTGGAAAAGAAGTCACCAAATGGTTCGTTTGGAGGAATTATGAAGGAAGGCAAGATTGTTTAACAAATATCTCCACAATGTTTTTGCAGATCGATACCCTCTAAAGCAGGGGTCCCCAACCTATTTTCCACCAGGGACCGGTTTAATGTATGCATTATTTTCACTGACCGGCTTTCCACGTGTGGCAGATAAAACAGCAAAAAAATTAATAGAATAGAATAGAAAGTACTTTATTGATCCCTGGGGGAAATTCAGCACCACAGTTCGCTCACAATAGACAATAAATACTATACAGCATTATTCACATGTGAATAATATAAATATATTATACATATATTCTACATTTAAGTGCAGTCAAGAAGGAACATATGCATTATAAAATGAGCATGAAAAATCAGCTCAACATAACGCTGAAGTAATGGGAGAACTGGGCGTGTTTCTTTGCGGAGAGATGGTCCCCGGCACGTTGATGGCATATACTATATACCAGTGTCTCTTAACCATAGGGCCCAATGTTAGGCCGCAAGCGCCCCCTACAATGTAATGTATGTGGATTTTTTTTTTAATGCATTATAAATAGTAATTAAACGTAAATAAAAATCTGCTAAAAGCGGAGCAAATGGGAGGTCCTCTTTTTCCGCCTATAAAATCAAATAAAAAAACATCCAAAAAGCGCCACCAATACTCCATTTACATATTGTGACTTGAATATTAGCCAAGTGATAGTGATATTGTTATTTTAAATGCTAACGCAGACAAATTATTTATAGCTACGCGGTGATCACAAGCTTGTGTGGTGATGTTTACATCACCGAGTGGTCTGCTGCTCCCTCGCTTCCTGTAAGTTTATCCTAGATCATAAATCATGCCTCTCACCTGGACATGAGACGTGGGAGTAGGTATTCTGACAAGTTGGTACACTTTGACAGCCATTTAGGACCCGAAACTGGTGAGGACGACACGGAAAGACACTTGTTCCCACCCACCCCGTTTCTTTGTGGAGATTATGAGTCATTCTTCATTTAATGGGAATATATGAACAGTCTAGCAGTCTGCATCCTAATGATAGCAGACCGTGTACAGTAAGTGATGTTTTACTATGTTTGTAGTCTCTCATGAAATCTGCAGTGAATAATAATCAGTCATGTTGTTAAAAAAATAAAAAGCGGCTGTCGTGATGCGATTTTGAAGTTAATGTTTAAAATGATCAAAATATGTAAATTTTACATCTTATTATAAATGTGCCTGTTACAACATTACATATATACTCATGTATATAAAACCTCAATGGAGGTGTTTGGATGTTTTTAAGGGCTTTAAAGGCAGAATAGCGCGGCCTCCATAAGCTCCATTGTAAGCAGACTTTTGATGAAATGTATTTAATATTTAGAATACATTAAAAGAAACAAATCCACCCGTCGTTATGACTTTTATAATGATTGTGAGCAATAGGCAAAATAAAAAAAGTGCAGACCCCTTTAAGACTCCAACAAATCACTTCATTGGAGGTTTTTGGTGTCCATTGTCGTTCATTTTGTCCCACCAGGGTCTTCGTGTGGCTCTGGATGAAAAGGAGCATTTCCTGCAGGAGGTGGAGAAGGAGAGGGCGGTGTGGAGGCAGCGGGACAGGGCTCTTGCTGCCACTATGCAAGAGAAGGAGGCGCTCGTCCACATCCTCAAGGTGGAGCTAGAGAGCTGTCAGAAAGATGTTCTGGTAAGAAAAGAAAAAAAAGAATGTATAATTATTTGTATTTTTTTTACATCAAATTGATGTCTTGTTACCATGATGACCTATCTTGTTCCTCCAGGCTCTGTCTGATTCTGTGATTGGCCAAGGCTTGCCAGGGGGCGGAGCTGAGGCGTCCCTGGCTTCACAGCTGAGGGAGAAGCAGAGTCACCTTGCTGCCTTGTTGGCGGAGAGGGAGGGACACAGTGCCACCTTGTGCCAGGAGGTCACCAAGTTCACCGCCGCCCTGCAGGAGTACCAGACCGTCGTTCAGGTCCGACACGCTTTCCAGGGCAGTACAGGGGAACCTCGATTTACAAACCTAACTGGTTCTTGAACAGGGTTCGTAAGTTGAAAAGTGCATACAGTGAAGCAAATATCTCTATAAGAAAGAATGTAAATATAAATAATTTGTTCCAGCTTTGACAAAAGTCCATATTTTAGTGAAGGTGTGTACACTTTAACGCAATATAAATGAATGTAAAGTACTTTATATCAAACTATCAAAAGGGTTATGAATTACCTATCTCTTAATTAACAAGCCAAAACAGCTGAACTGTGCTGTATGCGCTGCTTTGCCGTGGCACACACACAGAAATCTCCTTTGGTGTCCTTACAAACGATCAGAAATCACAAAAATCCTTCACTTTAACAACCATTTTGCTACAATATTAAACGTTTAAAAAAGTAGAATCCACTCACAGTACATAAAGCTGATCGGCAAAGTCCTCTCGGGAGTTGCTCCTCAAGGAGCTGTCGAAGAGAGAGAAAAGGCATGTGATAAGTGGGGGGAGGGGAGGGCGGGATTGAAAGAGGCGATGGTGAACGAGAGAAAGTTCTATACCCTGCTGTGAAATAAGTCCGCTTTTGGCATCATTTTACAAAAGTCAGTTCTCATCACAATTAAAACCGTGCTGTGGGTTAAATTAGAAGGCAACCGCGCCTCCGAGCCACACCCGTTGGATTAAAGATGTTCTTTATTTTCCTCAAACTAGAAAAGACTAGGCTGACATTGAATGGTGGTTCTGTGAAGTTTCGGGAAGTATGGGGTGGTTTCCTCAAATATGTAAAGGAGACTGATCTCCAGCTTGGTCCCGATTGAGACGTGGTTAAATCATGGGTGATTGATGAGCCTTTTGTTTGCTTTTGTGTATTGCTGCACCATGTTGAGGCTATTCGGAAGTGCAGTTGCCTGTGGCTTTATATCGATATTTGCTTGTACTTGTTTGCCATCCATCCATTTTCTACCGCTTGTCCCTTTTCGGGGTTGCGGGGGGTGCTGGAGCCTATTCCAGTTGCATTCGGGCGGAAGGCGGGGTACACCCTGTTTTGACTGATTTTTATTTATCTGTTTATTTTTTGAGTGGGGGGGGGGGGGATAGCATTTGATTCGTGTTGTATTGTATTTCTGTTAACCGTTTTGTCAAAAAAAAACTGAACAACAAAAACTTGCTGTGGTAGGAAGCCGGCTTCTGCAATCTCTTCAATGGCAAGCACAAAATGGCTGCCAGCGGGAAACAAAATGACTGAATGAATGAAGCGTTCGTACACGGAGACATGGTTCGCACACAGTTTGTAAACCGAAAAGCTTGTAAAAAAATAAGAGGGGTTCGTAAATCGAGGTTTCACTGCACTGTATACCTCCATCTTGTTCCTCTTCGTTCACGTTTCAGAGTCAGCAGGAGAACCAGACTCAGACCACGTCCTCCCTGACGGCTCAGCTCAATGACGCCAGACGGTCACTGCATGAGGAAGAGAAGCGGCGGAGGGAGGCGGACAGAATGCGACAGAACCAGCAAGAGGACGCCAAGCGAGCCGAGAGAAAACTGATGGACAGCCTGGAGAAGAGAGACCAACTCTTAGAGGTAGAAGAACACCAAGCAAACATGTGATGTTTGTGTGAATCTGTACAAAGATGTAATTGATATGCGTGACTCAAAATGCAAGATATAGATGGCTGATGTCTAGTATTGAACAAGGCTTTCTCTCCTGCGTAGCAAATCCTCCATGATGCTGAAGAGCGGGACCGCCAGTTTGTGGAGCTGCAGCACAACTTGCAGAAGAAACGTGACGAGCGCATGTCGGCCGTCAAACACGCACTGTGACCTCAGGATGGCTGAGCGGTGCCGGACGTCCACTTAGCACTTTCAGCACCACCTTTTACTGCCAATAGCGTACTTACTGTATAGTGGTGGTGTGTATTTATGTGTACAGTAGTTCCGCAGCATTGCACTTAGAGCCAGGTTCAGGTACGACGCACAGGAAACTTGGAACCGTTAGTCAGATACTGCCATTATGGAAACGCTTGATTTAAAATATTAGCACTGATTACTGTATGTACAGTCATTGATTTTTGAATGTCATTGGTCTAATTATGGAGGTAGTGATGGAATTCTATAAAGGCTACCTTTTTGAAATCCCTGTTAATCATATCTTCTATGAATGAGCTACTTATATCTAGTCTTTTTTTCTTTGCAGTTGTGCACCAAAATATCCTTTTTATGTACTACTTTGGTCCTCTGCTTTTAATATTTTTTAATGTAGTAGGTTGGTGATTTTGAGCTCAAGAGAATTAAACACTCTGATCCAGGTTATATGGTGTTGTCTTCATTTCGTTATTTGTATTTTGTTAGGAGACTAGAAAACTCCACCCCAAATTTACTTCCAGTGACGTCATTCCCCAAACTATCCTATCGCCAAGCAGCTCGGGTTTCAGGTTACTTCCGGGTAGTTGCTAGGCTACTACAACAATTAGCTGCGGGTAAATAAGTTCTCGAAAGAATCAACAAGTATATTTTCAAAGGTTTAAAGTTACTTTAAGAGGGGATGACAACCGAAATAATGAGTCTCCAGGTCGTTCCGCTTGGTTCTGTCACCGTAGGCCCTAAGTCCTGGCGCGACAGTACGTTTCGCTCTATCCGGTGGGCAGACCACCTGGTGCGGCAGACCCGAGCTGGACGACCCGCTACCTGCAGCCAGCCGCGGAACTACAGCGCCTCAGCCGGTCACACGGCGAAGTGCAGCGAAATGCATTCCAAAGAGAGAAACAAGATGCCAAGATCTCTAACTGCCACATCAGCGGTGAGAAAATGTTTGCGCGCGGATTTTTCTTTTTTTTCCGACGGCCTTGTTAAAATTAGATAATATTTTTAAAACACAAGGAAATCTCAAAGCTCCACGCACAAACATGTTTTTACTCACACCCAACGTTTCACAGGTAAAAAAACTTTTTTTTGTCTTAATTAAAAAAATGGTTTGCAAGTATAAAAACAATTTTCTGAAAGTAAAAAAAACAATTTGCAATTATAAAACAATTGTCTTCAATCAAAAAAAAATTCACAAGTAATAATTTTTTGCAAGTAAAAAAATGATTCATAAGTATAAAAACAATTTTCCACGGTTAAAAAAGTGGTTTGCAAGTATAAAAATATTTTTCTGCAAGTAAAAAAATATTCACAAATATAAAAACAATTTTCCTTAATGAAACAAAAACGGTTCACTAGCATAAAACCAATTTTCATTAATTAATAAAATGGTCCGCAGTTATAAAAACTATTTTCTGAAAGTAAAAAAACAATTCGCAATTATAAAAACTATTTTCTTCATTTAAAAAAAAATATTCACAAGTAAAAAATAATTTTCTGCAAGTAAAAAAATTATTCACAAGTGTTAAAACAATTTTCCTTAATTAAAAAACCGGTTCACAAGTATAAAAACAATTTTCCTTAATAAAAAAATAGTTTGCAAGTATAAAAACAATTTTCTGCAAGTAAAAATATGATTCACAAGTATAAAAACTATTTTCCTTAATTCAAAAAATGGTTTGTAAAAATAAAATAAAAATTCTGCAAGTAAAAACATGATTCCCTAGGTTAAAAACAATTTTCCCTAATTAAAAAACAGTTTCCAAATAGAAAAACAAAATAAATGTCTTCAATTTAAAAAATGATTTGCAAGTAAAAAATATGTTTCTGCAAGTAAAAAAACAATTCGCAATTATAAAAACAATTTTCTTCATTTAAAAAAATTATCCACAAGTAAAAAATTATTTTCTGCAAGTAAAAAAATTATTCACAAGTGTAAAAACAATTTTCCTTAATTTAAAAACTGGTTCGCAAGTATAAAAACAAATTTCCTTAATTAAAAAAATGGTCCGCAGGTATACATTTTTTTTTCTGAAAGTAAAAGAATTATTCGCAATTATAAAAACAATTTTCTTCATTTAAAAAAATTATTCACAAGTAAAAAGTAATTTTCTGCAAGTAAAAAAAATATTCACAAGTGTAAAAACAATTTTCCTTAATTAAAAAAACTGTTCACAATTATAAAAACAATTTTCCTTAATTAAAAAAATAGTTTGGAAGTATAAAAACAATTTTTTGCAAGTAAAAATATGATTCACAAGTATAAAAACAAATTTCCTTAATAAAATTGTTTGTAATAATTAAAAAAAACTTCTGCAAGTAAAAACATGATTCGTGAGGTTAAAAACAATTTTCCCTAATTAACTTAAATTAGGGAAACTCAAATTTCCCCAAGTTAAAAAAAAACACATTTCTGTAATTAAAAAAAGTATTTGCAAGTAAAAAATATTGTTCTGCAAGTAAAAAAAAAATATTCACAAGTACAAAAACAATTTTCCTGAATGAAAAAAAAAAGTGCAGGTTAAAAAAATAAATAAATTCTGCAAATAAAAAAATTGTTCAGAAGTATAAAAACTATTTTCCTCAAAGGCCTACTGAAACCCACTACTACCGACCACGCAGTCGGATAGTTTATTTATCAATGATGAAATCTTAACATTGCAACACATGCCAATACGGCCGGGTTAACTTATAAAGTGCAATTTTAAATTTCCCGGGAAACTTCCAGCTGAAAACATCTAGGTATGATGACGTTTGCGTGTGACGTCAAGGGTTGAAGCGGAAGTATTGGGACACCATTGTATCCCAATACAAACAGCTCTGTTTTCATCGCAAAATTACACAGTATTCTGGACATCTGTGTTGGTGAATCTTTTGCAATTTGTTCAATTAACAATGGAGACTGCAAAGAAGAAAGCTGTAGGTGGGGTCGTGTATTAGCGGCTGGCTACAGCAACACAACCAGGAGGACTTTGAGTTGGATAGCAGACACGCTACCGTGAGTACAGCTTTGGCTTCCAAACATTTGATCGCTTGCCCGTATGTGCGTGGTGCTATGTGCAGTCACGTACGTAACTTTGGGGAAATATATGTTTCTTGCCGACTCTGATGGCGGCCGGGGTGTCGTCGAAAGCTACAACGCTCGCCGCCGCACCGCTGTCTTCACCTTGACTTCCTCCGTCTCCGGGCCGCCGACCGCACCGATCATCGGGGTGAAGTCCTTCGTTGCGCCGTCGATCGCTGGAACGCAGGTGAGCACGGATGGTGATGAGAGCTGGCGTAGGTGGAGAGCTAATGTTTTTAGCATAGCTCTGTCGAGGTCCCATAGCTAAGTTAGCTTCAATGGCGTCGTTAGCAACAGCATTGCTAGGCTTCACCAGGTGGTACAGCATTAACCGTGTGGTTACAGGTCCAGAGTTTGGTTGTATTGTTGATCTTCTGTCTATCCTTCCAGTCAGAGGCTTATTTCTCTTGTTTCTATCTGCATTAAAGCACGATGCTATCACGTTAGCTCCGTAGCTAAAGTGCTTCGCCGAAGTATTGTCGTGGAGATAAAAGTCACTGTGAATGTCCATTTCGCTATCTCGACTCTCATTTTCAAGAGGATATAGTATCCGAGGTGGTTTAAAACACAAATCCGTGATCCACAATAGAAAAAGGAGAGAGTGTGGAATCCAATGAGTCCTTGTACCTAAGTTACGGTCAGAGCGAAAAAAGATACGTCCTCCACTGCACTCTAATCCTTCACTCTTACGTTCCTCATCCACAAATCTTTCATCCTCGCTCAAATTAATGGGGTAATCGTCGCTTTCTCGGTCCGAATCGCTCTCGCTGCTGGTGTAAACAATGTGCAAATGTGAGGAGCCCTTCAACCTGTGACGTCACGCTATTTTCGGTACAGGCAAGGCTTTTTTATCAGCGACCAAAACTTTATCGTCGATGTTCTCTACTAAATCCTTTCAGCAAAAATATGGCAATAGCGCGAAATGATCAAGTATGACACATAGAATGGATCTGCTATCCCCGTTTAAATAAGAAAATTTCATTTCAGTAGGCCTTTAATCAACAAAAATGGTTTACCAGTATGAAAACAGATTTCTGCAAGTAAAAAAAAGGATTTACAAGTATAATAAAAAAGCAGTTCGCAAGTATAAAAACAGTTTTGTGCAAGTAAAAAAAAGATTGCCAAGCAAAAAAATACGATTTTCTGCAAGTAAATACACGATTCGCAAGTATATATGAAACATTTTTAAGTGAAAACTTTTGGCAGTAATATTCCACCCAATGCGATCTACACACTTGCACTCAGAACACTTGCAATTCACACTCTACAACGACAGGTGGTGCTGCTGAGTCAATTTAAAGCCGTCACAGCTGCTGTTAAGTGCGCATGGTGCCATCCACCAAAAAAAAAACAAAGAAGAAGAAGAAAGCAAGGTGGGGACTAAAATGGAGTAAAATAACTTACAGGTTGAGCTTGTTTCCCCTCTCTTGTTTTTTGGTGAACGGCACCTGTTTTTTTTCGGAGCCCCTAAAGGGACATGGGGAAAATATTTTTGGGGCTCCGTATGTTTTTTTTTACTTGCGAAACATTTTATTTTTCTTCATTGAAAGAAATTGTTATTTTTATTTCCTTTACTTACTCGTTTGGCCTGAGTAAACATGTGTGTGTGTGTTTGTGGAGTGTTGGCAGTAATGTCACTCCATACAATACCAGGTTAAAATAATGTTTCTGGTAATAACACACTTTTTTTTTTTTTTACTTTAAGCTCCCTAAAAGTTTCCAGAGAATTCCCAAGGCACCATTCCCACCCTCCAGCTTGCGTGAGCAGTGTGCGGCAGCTAGCGTGGCGGTGGCAGGCGAGTACATGCGCATGGTGCGTGATGTTGAGGTCCACCTGCGCAGACAGGCAGGCAGGGTGAACCAGGAGGCCATCATGCTGGAGAGGGAGAGAGGTCACCTGGAGAAGATGCTCCACAGCCTCCAGGCCAGTCTAGAGGTCAACAGGAGGAGCTCTGAGGGGAGAACCAGGAGACCTGCCACCTCAGAGACGGTGGGGGCTTATACTGTAACACCAGAAGATGTTTTTTTTAAAATACTTTTTCAAATGTTATTGTAATCAGACCATATTTTCGGTATGTTCAATGGACAGTGGTCAGGTGACCCTTCTGAAGACTGCAGATGACAGTCGAAACAAGTCAGGTAAAGATTCCATCGAATATACCGAAAATATAGTCTGATTACAAGAACATTTGAAAAAGTATATGAATAAGAAGACATAATGAACCTTTTTGAGCAACCAGAAGATGTGTTGTCGCTAGGGTTGAGGGTTGAGGTAGCATGGAAAAATTCAGCTAAATTTCTGGAAATGTTCTTAAAAACTTTACATGGGAAGTTTTAATTGTCTATTGTATAGTTTTCATGCTAATTAATGCATATATTTTTCTGTGAGTCATTTTTTAACTCATTACAGTAGTTATTTTACATTGAAAATAAAATTATGAAATAAATTAGAAAAAATACTGACATCAGATATTGGTCCGATACCAGCAGTAAAACAAGTATTGCATTTTGCAGGGCATCTTTTGCTGCACTGGTATCGCTGGTGTGTTTCCAACACAGCTCTGCCATGGCTGTTGGCAAAGGGGGTTGAATTGTAGATAAGTATTGTTGTTGGTTAGGGGGAGCAAACTCATTCCAATAATTTGTCAGCTCACATTGTCCATTATGGCTCTCAAATTGTTAATAATTTTACCTTGCAGAGTGGAAAGCTTCCCAGAGATGTTGTCCAATTTGCGATTCCATTCCGAGATCACCAAGGTGCTCACAGCTCTGTCCATAACATACGTCGCGATGGCCAGCATTTGGGCTCCTTAAACGGTTGCCATCATCTTCCAAATTTGTCAATAGACCAGAGCAATGCTCAAATCAATCCACAGATGCCTTGTTGATTGGATTGAGTGTTGATCTGGTCTATCAACAATGTCAGTCTTTTTTTGTATTTTATTCAAGACATTTACAAAAGTTAAACATGGTAGGTTAATGGCTACTAGGAGCTTGCAGCTACACAACAGCTAAGCACACAATAGCACACAAGCTAGACATATGCACAAACCCCGTTTCCATATGAGTTGAGAAATTGTGTTAGATGAAAATATAAACGGAATACAATGATTTGCAAATCCTTTTCAACCCATATTCAATTGAATGCACTACAAAGACAAGATATTTGATGTTTAAACTCATACTTTTTTTTTTTTTTGTTGCAAATAATAATTAACTTAGAATTTCATGGCTGCAACACGTGCCAAAGTAGTTGGGAAATGGCATGTTCACCACTGTGTTACATGGCCTTTCCTTTTAACAACACTCAGTAAATATTTGGGAACTGAGTCTCCATTGTAGTATTTTAGGCTTCATAATGCGCCACACATCTTCAATAGGAGACAGGTCTGGACTACAGGCAGGCCAGTCTAGTACCCGCACTCTTTAACTATGAAGCCACGTTGATGTAACACATGGCTTGGCAGTGTCTTGCTGAAATAAGCAAGTAATGTTGCTTGGATGGCAACATATGTTGCTCCAAAACCTGAATGTACCTTTCAGCATTAATGGCGCCTTCACAGATGTGTGAGTTACCCATGTCTTGGGCACTAATACACCCCCATACCATCACAGATGCTGGCTTTTCAACTTTGTGCCTATAACAATCCGGATGGTTCTTTTCCTCTTTGGTCCGGAGGACACGCCGTCCACAGTTTCCAAAAACAATTTGAAATGTGGACTCGTCAGACCACAGAACACTTTTCCACTTTGTATCAGTCCATCTTAGATGAGCTCAGGCCCAGCGAAGCCGACGGCGTTTCTGGGTGTTGTTGATAAACGGTTTTCGCCTTGCATAGGAGAGTTTTAACTTGCACTTACAGATGTAGCGACCAACTGTAGTTACTGACAGTGGGTTTCTGAAGTGTTCCTGAGCCCATGTGGTGATATCCTTTACACACTGATGTCACTTGTTGATGCAGTACAGCCTGAGGGATCGAAGGTCACAGGCTTAGCTGCTTACGTGCAGTGATTTCTCCAGATGATGATATTACGGACCGTATATGGTGAAATCCCTAAATTCCTTGCAATAGCTGGTTGAGAAAGGTTTTTCTTAAACTGTTCAACAATTTGCTCACGCATTTGTTGACAAAGTGGTGACCCTCGCCCCATCCTTGTTTGTGAATGACTGAGCATTTCATGGAATCTACTTTTATACCCAATCATGGCACCCACCTGTTCCCAATTTGCCTGTTCATCTGTGGGATGTTCCAAATAAGTGTTTGATGAGCATTCCTTAACTTTATCAGTATTTATTGCCACCTTTCCCAACTTCTTTGTCACATGTTGCTGGCATCCAATTGTAAAGTTAATGATTATTTGCAACAAAAAAAATGTTTATCAGTTTGAACATCAAATATTGTTGTCTTTGTAGTGCATTCAACTGAATATGGGTTGAAAATGATTTGTAAATCATTGCATTCCGTTTATATTTACATCTAACACAATTTTCCAACTCATATGGAAACGGGGTTTGTAATAAGTGTCAAATTGAATAGTGCAGTCCAAAACAGCACATTTGTCAATATAAACAAGTATCAAATATTTTAGTTGCATATGCAGCTGAGAAAGGCACCCCCGCGACCCAGAAAGGGACAAGCGGTAGAAAATGGATAGATGGATTACTTACACATACAAAGTATCCAAGGCAGAAGTGTATTAGAAAGTATACAGTAACAAACGTGTCCACATCATTCAATTTACTGTGTCATGAGCTGATCTTCATGAATTGTTGTGGCCACTCGGTGACGCCAAAAACAATTACCACTCCCCTTCAACTTAAAGACAGCATACGTCCATTGCAGACGATAATAATAAATAGGTTAGTGTTTTTCACACCTACCATTGTTCTCTGTTGGAGTAATTTCACTTGATCAAACCTTTTCTAACTTTTCACACTACAAAAAATTCAAGTATTTAGGATTCCTGCTGATATCCTATCGAATCAATATTAGAAACTCAAAGCTCTGATGTCGTGATCATATCAGAAGTGAAAAGGTTGTATAATTACTAATGATTAAAGTTGGGTTTTTCTTGTTACCAATACTGTAAGTACATATATACATTATTGTAATATTTTATTTTTTAAGTAATTTATTGAACACTAGCCTTTATATAGTGAAGCATGTGTTCAAGTTTACCTTTAAAAGATTGTTATAATGATTTACAGATTAACATTTCTTGCTGTTGACATAGCTGCAAGTCTACAAATTCCAAGCTAATTTGTATTCTTTCCTGCTAAATGCCATGAAGTTTCCGTACTTAAATCAACTGGATCCAGCCCATCCTACTGACAAGTCTCTGTAATTAAACTGCACTTAACCCATCTTAATCAGAAGGCGTTTAGAGTTTAACCCGGTGTCAAGTGTAGCGATACACTCTCCATGTCCAGCGGTGACCTGCTGGTTATGTCACAGGAGAAAGACGGTGCTGACTACTTGCTGGCGTTTGAAAGGAGAGAGCTGACCCAGTTGAAACAGGATCTGGAGGGAGCGCTAAGAGGCGCACAGAGCCAGCTCCAGGTAACCGAGCATGAGGAACTGTCCTTAATTGAGCCGTATTTAAGTAGTTTGTTCCCGCAGTCCCTGGTTCAGAGCAGCAGACAGCTTCTGCAATGTGCAGCAGAGCGGGCTCAAGTCCTGGAGCTCCTGCCTCCCAGTGGTTCTAACAGAGGATGTGGGTCACCTACGCAGACCTTTGCCAAAGCAGCCCCCCTTAGCCCTGTTACACCAGGTAAATCATCCTGCAACGAAACGTGTGAGCCTCCATTCTCACCGTTCATCGTGCTTCCTTCGCATTGCAGAGTGCAAGCAAATTTTAGAGTCGTCCGCCTCTGCGCTCAACCAGTCTCGGCTGCTGCGGGAAAAGGTCAGAGAGATGCTAACCGGCGCCATCGCTAGGCAGAGAGAATGCCACCGCAGCGTCAACGACGGCTTGGTGAAGAAGATTGCAGAGACAGTCACTCTGGAAGTAAGTGTTCTGACATGGAAAATATTAAATATTAGTCATGGTTATAAAGGAAGGGTGGCCAGCATGCCGCGCGGGGGCTAATTTTGGACCTCTTTTTTAATTTTATATTCGTTGAGGTCCTAAGTAAGGCTTTGCGATATACAGTGGAACCTCGATTTACAAACCCCTCTATTTGCAAACTTTTCGATTGGCAAAGTTTTAGATCGGGCCAAATATGCCTCCGTGTGCAAACCATGTCTCTGTGTACCAACGCTTCATTCAGTCATTCATTTCATTTCACGCCTGCAGGCAAAAAGCAGGGCGCAGCATTGTTCCGGTGGCGGAGCCCTCCACGTCACAGGGCACTCTTCCCAGTGCGTGTTTCTTTTCTCGCCATTGCATAAGTTTTGTCTATTTTGATAACTCAATATGGGTCCATAAAGCCAGCAAACCAGCCTGGAAAGAATGTGGCAAATCCCTCATTCTTTCCAGGCTGTGGACTTAGTAAGGACTGCTCCTCCTCCCGCCACTCCTCTCTCTACCTCCGCTCCCTGTCTGCGACGCGTTCATCATCATCATTCATCTCCTCTTCTCGCTTGCATGCCACAAATATTTGCCTGACACAAGGTAAACATAATAAAAAATTTTAAAATTGTAGGAGTATGGTTGTTAACGTTTTTGAGAGCACCAAAGAGGGACTTCTGTGTGTGTGTGCGCACGCGTTGACAGTGCAGCTTACTGCGAATGTTGTGTTGTTTGGATAGTACTGTAAAGACATTGTTGATCCATTATTACCTTGTTACGTTTGTTTGATAGATACACATTATATATACACTTATACTGTCTTTCAATTGTGCATTTTTTTGTCATTGAGGCTAAACCCAATTATTCATGTTTACATTGTTTCTTATGGAGAACTATACTTCACTATATGGACTTTTCGGTTTACAAACCATGTTCGATAACCAATTAAAGGCCTACTGAAACCCACTACTACCGACCACGCAGTCTGATAGTTTATATATCAATGATGAAATCTTAACATTATAACACATGCCAATACGGCCGGGTTAACTTATAAAGTGACATTTTAAATTTGCCGCTAAACTTCCGGTTCGAAACGCCTCTGAGGATGACGTATGCGTGTGACGTAGCCCGGCGAACACGGGTATGCCTTCCACATTGAAGCCGATACGAAAAAGCTCTGTTTTCATTTCATAATTCCACAGTATTCTGGACATCTGTGTTCGTGAATCTGTTTCAATCATGTTCATTGCATTATGGAGAAGGAAGCCAAGCAAGCAAAGAAGAAAGTTGTCGGTGCGAAATGGACGTATTTTTCGAACGTAGTCAGCCACAACAGTACACAGCCGGCGCTTCTTTGTTTACATTCCCGAAAGATGCAGTCAAGATAGAAGAACTCGGATAACAGAGACTCTAACCAGGAGGACTTTTGATTTGGATACACAGACGCCTGTAGAGAACTGGGACAACACAGACTCTTACCAGGATTACTTTGATTTGGATGACAAAGACGCAGACGTGCTACTGTGAGTATGCAGCTTTGGCTTTTTTTGCGTATGTACGTAACTTTTTTTTAAATATATAAGCTTTATGAACCTTGGGTTAGGTGAACGGTCTTTTGGGCTGAGTGATTGTGTGTGTTGATCATGTGTTTGAATTGTATTGGCGTGTTCTATGGAGCTAGGAGCTAGCAGAGGAGCTAGGAGCTAGCATAACACGTACCGTACCGTACGTGCGCGTCACGTACGTAACTTTTTAAAAATATATAAGCTTTATGAACCTTGGGTTAGGTGAACGGTCTTTTGGGCTGAGTGATTGTGTGTGTTGATCAGGTGTTTGAATTGTATTGGCGTGTTCTATGGAGCTAGGAGCTAGCAGAGGAGCTAGGAGCTAGCATAACAAACACGCAGGTGTTATTATGCAGGATTAATTTGTGGCATATTAAATATAAGCCTGGTTGTGTTGTGGCTAATAGAGTATATATATGTCTTGTGTTTATTTACTGTTGTAGTCATTCCCAGCTGAATATCAGGTACCGTGAGTATGCAGCCTTGGCTGCTAAACATTCGATAACTTGACCGTATGTGCGCGTCACGTACGTAACTTTTTAAAAATATATAAGCTTTATGAACCTTGGGTTAGGTAAACGGTCTTTTGGGCTGAGTGATTGTGTGTGTTGATCAGGTGTTTGAATTGTATTGGCGTGTTCTATGGAGCTAGGAGCTAGCAGAGGAGCTAGGAGCTAGCATAACAAACACGCAGGTGTTTTTATGCAGGATTAATTTGTGGCATATTAAATATAAGCCTGGTTGTGTTGTGGCTAATAGAGTATATATATGTCTTGTGTTTATTTACTGTTGTAGTCATTCCCAGCTGAATATCAGGTCACCCCCGGCTCTCACAGCATCTTCCCTATCTGAATAGCTTCAACTCCCCACTAGTCCTTCACTTGCACTTTACTCATCCACAAATCTTTCATCCTCGCTCAAATTAATGGGGAAATCTCGGTCCGAATCTCTCTCACTTCATGCGGCCATCATTGTAAACAATAGGGAACTTTGCGTATATGTTCAACTGACTACGTCACGCTACTTCCGGTAGGTGCAAGCCTTTTTTTTATCAGATACCAAAAGTTGCAATCTTTATCGTCGTTGTTCTATACTAAATCCTTTCAGCAAAAATATGGCAATATCGCGAAATGATCAAGTATGACACATAGAATAGATCTGCTATCCCCGTTTAAATAAAAAAAATTCATTTCAGTAGGCCTTTAAGTTCATAAATCGAGGTTCCACTCTAGACGATATTCGATATAAATTATATCAATTTGACGAACGATAGCTTTATCTTCATATTGTTCTCGATGTGTCCCGCAAATTTGACTGCAACAAGCGAACAAAAAGCGTCATCAACACAATGCAGAGTCCTCCTCGCTAGCGAGCAAGTGGCTAATGTCCCTCCACAGTGCGAAGCCGTTTCTGAGTCACTAATCCTCACCTCCCTGGCAGCAAATAAACTGTTTCTTACAAGTGTTATTACGGTAGCACTGGAGGACGAGGACAAGCTAAAGATGCAACACTACAGTCTTACCCTAAAGTGAGAGCTCTTGAATGTAGACATGGATGGGTGAATGATTACAAATATTGACAGTACCAACACAAAAAGTATAATATCAGTATATGGTAGACACTACAGTGATTAGATCTACATTTTTTATTATCACAAAACAGTTTTTTTTGCCGTTTTTGTTATCCTTTACAAACACAGGAAATAATCCCCTGGAAACAGGATAACTTTAAGGGCAATAACCAAACAGTTTAAATCCCAGCCAATAGTAGATAGATAGATAGTAGATAGATAGTACTTTATTGATTCCTTCAGGAGAGTTCCCTCAGGAAAATTTAGTTTTTGCTTATGTTAAGTTTTTTAGCACTATTGACTTTTTTTTCCCTCAAAATATTGTATTTTATAAAAGGGAATAAGGAAATAATTTGATCTTGTGTTTTTGTTTGATTCTATTTGATTACAAATTTGAATCATTCAATGATTTTGAAAATGTGAAATATCAGTATTAATATTGTTATGAACGATACTGCCCCTATTACTACTTGGTACTGGATCGATACCCAAAATGTGTAGTATTGTCAAAACTGGAATCAGTGCTTATTACATTTTAACAGAGGTGTAGATAGAACCATGTTACAACAGAAAGTAACGAGATATTAATAGTAAATTAGCAAGTACATTCATATTTTTGAAAATACAACTGGAAATACCAAATGGGTAATAATGCTCCATTTGGTATTGATCCGATACTAAGTAAATACCGGGCCTGTATTGATACTGATGACAATGCCTGTTACTTGACATTTTTCAAAATGATTGAATGATTTCGTAATTTTACCTTCAGAATAAAACAAGATTTTAACAACAAAATCCAATATTCAATCTGTGCTTTTTATTACATGCAGTTGTTTGAGAAAAAACTCCTGAGTGCAAAATAAGTAAACAAAATCAATAACTACCACTAGCTCGCATTCATTCCTTTTGTCTTTTTGCCCCCAAAGCCTTCATGCGTCATATGATTTTTTCCCTGAGGTGAAATGTTAATTGTAAACAATGGAACAATATGAACAACATAAAAAACGTACAGATATTTCGAAAGTAAGAGAGCAAAAAAAAAAATCAATTGAACTGATACTGATATTAATCAAAATAATAATTTGTCTAATTTACATAGCGCTTTTAATAGACACTCCATATACTTTATATTTATATAGCGTTTTAATAGACACTCAAGGACACTTAAAAAAAAGGGTTCGTTGTTGGATTTTTGGTATCGATTGCATCTATCTTAGGATCGATCCACCCACCCCTTCCAAATACTCACTTGACTAATCATTGTGCACACACAGAATGTAAAGCAACTATAGTAAAGTAATAGTCAGAGAAACATTGCAGCAAAAACTGACTCTGACCACGGCCGCAACCAGGCAGGCGGCATTCCGCAAGCAGAGGGAGGTCAACTGTATCCGCCATAGCCACGGCAGAGCGCAGGTGTGTGCGCATTTGGAGATCTGCAACAATGTGATCCTCCCAGTAGCTCCTCTCCCTATTGATATTCATCTTGGTGGTTGCAGGGTCCAGAGAGCAGCAGTGACTTATTGTCCAGAGAGAAGCTGAACAGACCTGTGGTGCAGGTGTACCACAGACACCCCGGGACCAATTTACCTGAGGCTGCTCGTCTCATACAGGTGCTTCTTTTTCATGAGGACACTTCCTCGTCCCTTTCCCAAAGTCTCAACATTTTCCCTAATTTCCCTTGTCATTTTCACTTTATTTTTTTCCGTTTTGTACATGTAAAAACAGACATACATAAAAAAGTATATTTGTACATTAGGTCTGAATAATCTGATCACCTTGTAGGTGCTTGGTGGAAGTTAAACCTTAAACAACATTGCCTTTTGCTGTTAAAGTCAATTTTCAATATTTTTTTTAGGATTAAAATTTAAAAAATATCTTTGTGAATAAGATCACTGATATTATAGGTTGGATGAACTTGAAGGAGTATTCCAGGGCTCTGTTGTTGGTCCACTTTTTTGTTATTAATTACACAAACGTATTTTTTAAAGGGGTGATTTTATGAATATTTTTCTACATTTATAACACTTCATTGTGGTCTACATAACATGTAATGGGGGTTTCTTTGGTCAAAACGTTGCATCAATTCTCTTATACAGACCATTTTCGTCTCTTCAGTATGTGCTGTTTTTTGGGCGGTCCATTTACCACTTCGACTTTGTTTTCTCCCCGCCATCTTTTTTGTAGTTTTTAACGCTTGCATATGCAGTGTACTGACAGATATAAGTTAGAATGAAAGCTGCAAACAGTGTTGAAAGGGCCCTCGCCCCCCTTGCACCGCGGGGTTGATGCAAGTTCGCAGACACACATGACGCATGCGGTCACATCCTTCCCGATGCCCACGAAAAATGGCCTACCGAATATGGCCGACTTCCTGTCTGTTTTTTGAATATGGGTTCTTGAGACTTTTTCCTGCGTCCTGTCATGATGGACGATATGTGAAACAGGGCCGAGGGGCTCAATTTTAGTAATTTTAAAGGGGGCGCCGTGGAGCCATTTTTGATTGTTCGTGTTCGGGATCATTAAAATATCACATTTTTTATATTACAAGTTTGCCCAAAAAATGTGAGTTTTCATATATGTTAAGGCCTTCAAAGTGATAGAAAAATAATAATAATAATAATAATGAACGAAGCAGATACAATAGGGCTCTTGTGGTGCTGGGCATTGCACCTGCGGCGCTTGCTTCGCTGCTCGGGCCCAAATAAACAAATACATTTCAACAGAGCCCATGCGGTGCTTGTTCGCTGCTCAGGCCCTAATAAAATTTGTTTAGTTTCAATAGGGTCCTTGCGGTGCTCTGCATCGCACTTGCGGTGCTTGCTCGGGCCCTAATAATATTACAAAAATTTCAATTTCAATAGGGCCCTTGCAGTGCTCTGCATCGCACCTGTGGTGCTTGCTATGCTGCTCAGGCCCTAATAATAAACAGACCAGACACAATAGGGCCCTATTGAAATTCTCCTACGTTAAACTTGTAAGAGGGGCATCTGCGGTGTTTTCTCTGCTGCTCGGGCCCTAATAATAACAATAAACAGAGCAGATACAATAGGGCCCTTGCTGGGCTACACATCACACCAGCGGTACTTGCTCCGCGCTGCTCGGGCCCTAACTATATGCTACTTTGTATTAGAAATGGCAACAGTCGGTCAACCTCCCCTTGTCTTTGCTGTTTTAAGATTAAAGTACCAATGATTGTCACACACACACTAGATGTGGTGAAATTTGTCCTCTGCATTTGACCCATCCCCTTGGGGAGCAGTGGGCAGCAGCGGCGCCGCGCCCGGGAATCATTTTGGTGATTTAACCCCCAACTCCAACCCTTGTTGCTGAGTGCCAAGCAGGGAGGTTATGGGTCCCATTTTTATAGTCTTTGGTATGACTCGGCTGGGATTTGAACTCCAACCTACCGATCTCAGGGCGGACACTCTAACCATTCTTCCTCCCTCTCCTCCGCCTCAAGGGTTAAGATGTAGTTATACAAAAGGGAGACAAACATCATGTCTTCTTCGGATAGATCATGCTCTGGTACACCTAGAACTTCTTGATCTTGTTGCTCTGCCATCCTGTTCGGGAGCCAAAGATGCAATGACTTTGTGCATATGCTGCATCTTTATATACCGCTGGAGTGACATCGGCGGCCTCTGTAATTCCAATGCGTAACAGAGCGTAACAGAGCGTAACAATGCACAACAGAGCTTGATAATCGTGTCAGAGCCTGATTTAAAGCGTCAGGATCGCATCAAAGCGTAATAAAGTTCAATAAAGCGTAATAAAACGTATCAAAGCGTGATTTAAAGCGTATCAAAGCGGCAACAAATCGTGAGGAACGGTAACAAAGCGGGAAAGAATTCGTACTAATTCGTATCAGAGCGTATCAAAGCATAACATTACTTCGGCGATCGGGATATTCGTGGAAAAATTGACGGCAAGCGCCGTTGGTGTGAACCAGGCATAAAGCAAACTGGTGAAAATAGGTAGAGCTTGCTTAGCAGCCTAATGTACGCCCACAACTAAAGAGGAGACATTTTACTAAGGTATGCCTATAGACTACATGAATGAGGAGTTCTTTCATCATATGATTTGGCTGTCTCCATACGTTTCACATTGCCATGATGACAGCCGTGCTAATGTTGGAAGTTGGAACCCATTTCCTCGGCGTATCAGCATATTGAGAACGAAATAGGCACTGACACTACCCATATCCACATAGGTTTTATTTGTCGAAAATATATTTTGCCCTGTCAGTTCAAATACACATCGACATACAGGCTAACTAATTTCCCCCGTTAGCCTATATGTTGATGTGTCATTGGCCGGGCTTGCATGCTCATTATTTAGCTCATTTTTAAAATACTTTTTAGAACAGATCAATTTTGACAATTTTCCAGCTATGTCTTTATTCAACACACCATGCACCCTCACACTTTTGGAGCCAACATTTGAACAGTTAGGAATTTAATTTAGGATTAAATATAATTTAGGATTAGAAATAATAGGAACATTATTTGTTATTTATCATCTTTCATGTTTCTGTCTTCCGCAGTATGAAATATGTAGGCGTGAGCGTCAGATATGTAGGCGTGGCTTTGCAGCTGAGAGGCCTCAATTACATTTGTGTATGGAACAAAATCTTGTCTTCACAAGACCCAAGATAGCCCAGCAGTTAAAACTGTTGACTTGGAATGAAAGATACTGGGTTTGAACCCCACTCTGGTTGACAGTATTTTGTTCCACCTCCATCATACTTTACTGAGCAAGATTATAGCAGGTTATTGATACTTTTGAGAAATTCTCAAACCAATTGGTCTGAGTGAGTCAATGACAAAACAAAAGTTTAAGACTAATTTACTTGTCCATGACTTTTGTTTTTAATCACACATGGAACATTGCCAGTCTTCTTTACTCTAATAGCAATTTTGAATAGTTACTAAAATCATTCACAACTTAATGTGAAGTTTGCTATTTATGGTCTGCGTTTTGTACAACTTCGTTCCACTTCATTGTTTTATCTAGGAGACTGACCCAGCCACTTAGCGTTTCCACACACCATCCTGACTCACGGTTTCATACTATACTGAGCCAGGAGTCCTCGATTACATTTGTGCATGCAGCATAATCTTCTCTTCACAAGACCCAGGGTAGCCTAGTGGTTAAGACTGTTGACTCGAAATGAAGGGTGCTGGGATCTAATCCCAGTTGGTTTGGTATGTAATTTACAAATCTGTGGCTGGAGTCATCCAGGTGACATATATTGTGGCTGTGTCACCTATCCCATGTAATGTTAACATAAATGATTTAATTAACTTTCTTTTTAATCCAATTACAATTAACCTATCTTATTTTAATCGAACCCAGGCGAGCTCATTGGTCAACGCTCTTTATGATTAACTTTCTACTCCTATTCCCAACCACCTCAGGAATTACACTCTCACACACAGACTCATTCACACAGGTAACCCCTGAGGTGTCTTTAGTGTTTACTTAATTTTTCAACTATATATTAATCAAGCAACTAGCACAAAACAATGCGCAATGTATGTTGTCTTGACGCCATACAGCCAAATTACTGATTACCTGTATGGGGTTTAAACCCAATACCCCTGTATGAGGAGCCCACAGTGTTGACCATTGAGCTATCCTGGGTCCCATCAAGGCTTCATTTTTGCTCATATACATATTGTAATCAGTGAACTCTGATGGAGGTGTAACAAAAAGCAAGATCTTCCAATTTATGGATTTAAACCCAATAGTACTGAGTGAGAGGCAGCAGTCTCAACCATTGAGCTATCCTGGGTATTGTTGAGACAATATTTTTCATAATATACAAATGCAATCAGTGAACTATGATAGAGGTGAAAAAAACACCAAGATCTTCCAATTTATGGATTGGAATCCAGTAGTACTGAGTCACATTGAGCTATCCTGGGTCTTGTTGGGACAAGATTTTTGCTCATATACAAATGCTATCAGTGAACTATGACAGAGGTCAAACACAGTAGCTCTTAAGAGAAGATTCTGGGCCCAATGACAAATATAATTGAGGAGCCCTGTCTCAGTTAAACTACGATATAGGTGAAACAAAACATTAGAGCTCTGTAAGTTACCTAGCTACCAGACCAGGATTTAAACCCAGTACCCCTTGTTGGTGGCCAAGTGTGAAGCACTGATCTATCCATTAAACACACACACACGCACACACACATACACACACATATTCACACACACACACACATTCACACACACACACACACACACACACACACACACACACACACACACACACACACACACACACACACACACACACACACACACACACACACACACACACACACACGAACACACACACACACACACAGGTAACACTAGGAGCGAAACACCATCACACTAACCATTCGTTGCACGAACATACTAACTTTGTTAGACAAGATCATAGACTGATTGGACAATATAGTTTATTTTATATTGGGTATACAATATAGTTTACCCAATTTAAGATTAACCTGCTAACTCATCAATGCATCTACGGCAACGCCCCCTCCTACCTCAAGGACCTAGTTTCCCCTCAACCTCCTACCCGCAACCTCCGCTCCTCAAACACTAACCTCCTCAAACCCATCAGGACAAAGTTACAATCTATGGGCCGCCGGGCTTTCTGCTCGACCGCTCTCGAACTTTGGAACACTCTCCCCGACCATCTTAGAGCACCACAGTCGGTCAACCATTTTAAAAGAAGGGACTAAAAACCCACCTTTTTAGCACAGCTTTTATCTAATTTCTCTGCCTTCTTGTTTTTAAATACACTGCTTGCCTATCTGTTTTATCCAGTGCTTTCATGCTCTTATTTCTATTTTTACCTATGTTTCTGTTTTATCTAGTGTTTATCTAGTGTGTGTCATGATTTTATTTCTATTTTAATTTTTTATTATATATTCTTACTTTCTATTTTTATTTTTTATACTTTGTAGCACTTTGAGATTTTAACAAATATAAAGTGTGTTACAAATGCAATTCATTATTATTATTATTATTATTATACGAAATGTCTATTTCCATTTATTACAATTAATAACAAAACGTAAATGCCTTCCTTACTATCAAGGAGGAAATTAGCAAGTTTGGCGTTAGATGAAAAATCTTCTCCGCCTTCAATCGTCTACATCTGTCAAAGGCATGCCCAATACAAATCCTCAATTTGGTCCTGGCTTTGTCTTGAATAAGTTGAGAATCGTAACGAGGCCTTTTGGATTTACTAAAAGATGACTGATGGGTTCTGCATGTAAAGCGACTTTGGGTACTTAGAAAAGCGCTATATAAATCCCAGGTATTATTACTAAGGTCTGACATGTTTAGTAACTTTACCAATGGCAGTAGCCAGATGAACAGGGCGGTGCGTAAGTGGCAACCTGCATGTGACACACTTTCTAACTGGTCAAACGGTAGAGGGCGGGACATCGAAATGAAAAAAATAATACGATTTCAGGGCTGTAAATCTAATTTTGAAATGAGTATCTC
This sequence comes from Entelurus aequoreus, assembly GCF_033978785.1. Lineage (NCBI taxonomy): Eukaryota > Metazoa > Chordata > Actinopteri > Syngnathiformes > Syngnathidae > Entelurus > Entelurus aequoreus. Next base: position 24,005,893 of record NC_084741.1, on the reverse strand, counting down.
CCGGCTGAACTACTGTTATCAGTTAAAGAGGTATTGGAAAAGAACATTATTTATTAATGCCTTTTGACATATTTCCGGGTCTAAATTGGCTGTGAAAGTGTACCAGCTAGTCGGAGTACGTCCTCATCCTTCTACTATCCAGGTGAGAGGCATTATTTATGATATACAATAAAGTTTGAAAAACTAGGAAACGAGGAAGCAGCTGATCAGTCGATCATGTCAACATTGGCACGCAAGCTTTTGATCACGGTGCCACTATAACTAGTTTGTCTGCTTCAGCGCTTATAATAACAATATCACTAATACTTGGTTAATATTCAGGTCACAAAATGTAAATAGAGTATTGTTGGCCATTTTTAGATGCTTTTTTATTTGGTTTTATGGGCGCAATCGAGGACTTCCCATTGGCTCTGCTGTAAGCGGACTTTTAATTACACTTATTATGAGTTAGAATTAATTTTTTTACAGTACATCCGTCGTTTTGTCTTTCATAATGATTGTGAACGATTGGCAAAATTCCCCCCAAAAGTGCAGTTCATCTTGTAAGTCAATTTTCAATCAATTTTTCAAGATTAAAATATATTTTAAAAAAATTGTGAATAAGATTACTGACATTATCGGTCGGATGAACTTGAAGTAGTACCCCAGGGCTCTGTTGTTGGTCCACTTTTTTGTGATTAACTGCTTATATTTGTTTAAGAGTGCGACTTGCTAAACTTTACCTTTTGTAAAAAGTATATTTCCAATAATATGATCCAAATTGTTACATTTACATAGCCTTTTTTTTACTGTATTGCAAAATTTGACTGTATTGGTAGAGGTGTATGCAGAAGTTAATCAACCAACCAACCATGTACTGCATTGTGGGGTGATTAATGAAAATCGAAAAGTTTGTACAGTGAAACAAATTTCTCCCTGAGAAACAATGAAAACATGAATAATGGGTTGCATGCTCGACAAAAGTTCATATTTTAGATTAATTTTGTACACTTTGATTGCAATATAATGTGCTATACAGTACTGCATATTAAATAAACATAACAAATGGATCAATTGTTTGTCTATCAACAGGCCAAAACAACAACAACAATCTGAACTGTCCTGTATGCACACATACACATTAGTCCTTTTGGTGTCCTCAAAAACAATCAGAATTCACAAAAATCTTAACTTTAACAAACATGTTGCTACAATAATAAACTTATTTTTTTCAAGTTATCTGCATTACTTTTGTGTGTTAAAAGTGATTGTGTGTGTTTTGGAAGAGACACTGCTAAACGAGAGGTAGTCCGCTTTGGCATCCTATTCCAGAAGTCTTTACTCATCACAATTAAAAACTTGTGGTACAAAGTCGGCTTCCTCTATGTATTTAATACAAGCAGGCACAAAATGGCTGTCAGCAGGACACAAAATGAATGAACGAAGACATAGTTCGCACACAGAGGCATATTTGGCGCGGTCCAAAGGTTCGTAAACCGGAAAGTTCGCAAACAGAGGGGTTCGTAAATGGAGGCTCCACTGTATTTGTCATACAAACCCTGTTTCCATATGAGTTGGGAAATTGTGTTAGATGTAAATATAAACGGAATACAATGATTTGCAAATCATTTTCAACCCATATTCAATTGAATGCACTACAAAGACCAGATATTTGATGTTCAAACTCATAAACTTTATTTTTTTTTGCAAATAATAATTAACTTAGAATTTCGTGGCTGCAACACGTGCCAAAGTAGTTGGGAAAGGGCATGTTCACCACTGTTACATGGCCTTTCCTTTTAACAACACTCAGTAAACATTTGGGAACTGAGGAGACACATTTTTTAAGCTTCTCAGGTGGAATTTTTCCCATTCTTGCTTGATGTACAGCTTAAGTTGTTCAACAGTCCGGGAGTCTCCGTTGTGGTATATTAGGCTTCATATTGCGCCACACATTTTCAATGGGAGACAGGTCTGGACTACAGGCAGGCCAGTCTAGTACCCGCACTCTTTTACTATGAAGCCACGCTGATGTAACACGTGGCTTGGCATTGTCTTGCTGAAATAAGCAGGGGCGTCCATGGTAACGTTGCTTGGATGGCAACATATGTTGCTCCAAAACCTGTATGTACCTTTCAGCATTAATGGCGCCTTCACAGATGTGTAAGTTACCCATGTCTTGGGCACTAACACACCCCCATACCATCACAGATGCTGGCTTTTCAACTTTGCGCCTATAACAATCCGGATGGTTCTTTTCCTCTTTGGTCCGGAGGACATGACGTCCACAGTTTCCAAAAACAATTTGAAATGTGGACTCGTCAGACCACAGAACACTTTTCCACTTTGTATCAGTCCATCTTGGATGAGCTTTGGCCCAGCGAAGCCGACGGCGTTTCTGGGTGTTGTTGATAAACGGTTTTCGCCTTGCATAAAGGTTTTAACTTGCACTTACAGATGTAGCGACCAACTGTAGTTACTGACAGAGGGATTCTGAAGTGTTCCTGAGCCCATATGGTGATATCCTTTACACACTGATGTCGCTTGTTGATGCAAGCCTGAGGGATCGAAGGTCAGGGGCTTAGCTGCTTACGTGCAGTGATTTCTCCAGATTCTCTGAACCCTTTGATGATATTACTGTAGATGATGAAATCCCTAAATTCCTTGCAATAGCTGGTTGAAAAAGGTTTTTCTTAAACTGTTCAACAATTTGCTCACGCATTTGTTGACAAAGTGGTGACCCTCGCCCCATCCTTGTTTGTGAATGACTGAGCATTTAATGGAATCTACTTTTATACCCAATCATGGCACCCACCTGTTCCCAATTTGCCTGTTCACCTGTGGGATGTTCCAAATAAGTGTTTGATGAGCATTCCTCAACTTTATCAGTATTTATTGCCACCTTTCCCGACTTCTTTGTCACGTGTTGCTGGCATCAAATTCTAAAGTTAATGATAATTTGCAAAAACAATTTTTTTTATCAGTTTGAACATCAAATATGTTGTCTTTGTAGCATATTCAACTGAATATGGGTTGAAAATTATTTGCAAATCATTGTATTCAGTTTATATTTACATCTAACACGATTTCCCAACTCATATGGAAAGGGGGTTTGTACTTTAACATACCTGCACTTCCTGTGTGTGCCTCAGGGTAGCGCTGTTCTGCGGCGGTGTCTCGAGTCGTCCGAGGGCGAGCTGCTGCGGCTCCAGCGAGCCTGCCAGCGCCTGACGGAGCAGCTGCATTGCAAGAGGGCGGCGGCACAGGTGGATGCCGCCGTGGTCCGCATGAGACGCCAGCAGGTGGACAAGCGAGCCATTCCCGTGATCCTCCAGCAGGGGGCGCATAGGAGACAACTGTCCTGTGTGCAATAGAGGTGGAATCATTTCAAAACCTTATGCATATATATTTCAATTAAATGCTTAGTTTTTAGTCCAGAAAACCAAGTTAATGTTCTTTTTAGAAGATTATCAGATTTTTCTGTAATAATCACTTTATTGACTAATGACAATTAGATGTATGGATGTCAAACTTTTTTGTGGACCAAAAGTTTTTGTTTAGTTTTCATTAGATGGGACTGATGGTCACATGATGTCCCTCATCACACTCAATGTCGTCCATTTAGACGTAATCTAATAAACCTGCTTGACAACAGAACACCATTTATATTCTGCCGTTCTGGAAAAAAACGCATCACATTTCTCTCCACGGACTCAACCATTTTATTTAATTTTATTATAGCTCATGGTACAAAGTTGTCTTTTCCCGGTTGTCGTCTGTCCAGGCTGCTTCATGCATCACGGCTGCCTAATTTTATTTAAAAGTAAGGGATTTGGATCTAAAGGAGACAAGGACAAACAGAAGACATTTGTGTTCAGCTCATAGCCTGTGGAAGACTTGAACAACTAGAGATGAAAACTTCTACTTTTTGACATTGACCTAAAGAAGTGTCTGAGATGTTTCAGCTGGTTTCCCTGCTGCTTTTTCTTCCCTCACTTCCAATTGTGGGTAAGTGACAAACTATCACTACTAAGTGTGTGTGCTTCTTGGCTGGCTTTTGTGCTTAAATGTCCTGGAGTTGTTGGCTGCTCCAAGGAGAATGCCAGAAGAGTGACAACATGTGTGTGGGCTGGCTTTTAGCAACAGTTTTCTTTCATGTAATTCCAACGGAAAAGTAAAGCTGCAAACAGCGTTGAACAGGCCCCTTACCCCCGTTGCATCGCAGGGTTCACGCGAGTCGGCCGGCACGCCTGACACTTGTGGTCCCGATGCCCTGACTCACCTCCCAAAATGTCATGCCAAAGTTAGCATGTTAACAGTCAACGTGTAAAGTACCATGTTCTTTAAATTTGAAGTGTTTGGCTGCAAAATTGTCTGAAAAAGTTAGCATGCTAATGTAACAGCTAGCACATGTCAGGTACCAAGTAAAATGACCATGAAGTGAACCGCTGTAAAAGTAGCTAAACAAGTTAGCATGCTAGCATATTAAAGGTAGCATGCTAACAGTAAGCATGTGTCAAGTACCATGTTATATGAATTTGAGGTGTTCGGCTTCAGAATTGGCTTAAAAAGTTAGCAAGTTGACAACTAGCATATGTCAAGTACCTAGTAAAATGACCCCAAAGTGAACCCCTGTAAAAGTAGCTAAACAAGTTGGCATGCTGGCATATTATAGTTGGCATGCTAACAGTTAGCATGTGTCAAGTACCATGTTATATACATTTGAGGTGTTCAGCTGAAAAATTGGCTTAAAAAGTTAGCATGCTAACAGCTAGCCTATGTCAAGTACCAAGTAAAATTACCCTAAAGTGAATCGCTGTTAAAGTAGCTAAACAAGTTAGCATGCTAATGTTAGCATGCTAGCATATTATAGTTAGGATGCTAACAGTGACCATGTGTCAAGTACCATGTTATATGAATTTGAGGTGTTCCGCTGAAAAATTGGCTTAAAAAGTTAGCAGGCTAACAGCTAGCCTATGTCAAGTACCAAGTAAAATTACCCTGAAGTGAATCGCTGTTAAAGTAGCTAAACAAGTTAGCATGCTATTGTTAGCATGCTAGCATATTATAGTTAGGATGCTAACAGTGACCATGTGTCAAGTACTATGTTATATGAATTTGAGGTGTTCTGCTAAAAAATTGGCTGAAAAAGTTAGCATGCTAACAGCTAGCATATGTCAAGTACCATGTAAAATGACCCTGAAGTGAATCGCTGTAAAAGTAGCTGCACAGGTTAGTTTGTTAATGTTAGCATGCTAGCATATTGAAGTTAGCATGCTAACAGTGAGCATGTGTCAAGAACCATGTTATATGAATTTGAGGTGTTCCGCTGAAAAATTGGCTGAAAAAGTTAGCATGCTAACAGCTAGCATATGTCAAGTACCAAGTAAAATTACCCTGAAGTGAATCGCTGTAAAAGTAGCTGCACAAGTTAGTATGCTAATGCATGCTAACTTCAATATGCTAGCATGCTAACAGTGAGCATGTGTCAAGAACCATGTTATATGAATTTGAGGTGTTCGGCTGCAAAATTGGCTCAAAAAAGTCAGGCTACCTAGATGGGCTTCTGTCAACAACTCGTGATCTGATTGGCTTTCAACTGTTTATCCACTGAATGTCCTCAGCTCGTTTACACTGCACAGCCGCCGCTAATGTTGATTCAGAAGGCCTCCGGCAGATTTCACACAGCGCTGGCAACAAGCTAGCTGAATTCTGATTGGATAAAAGCGCTAACATAAAAATAAGCAACATTGGAGGCCAATATGACATGAAAAGAATGAATACTTTTATATATTTATGGAAAGTAAATTAAAAATAACATTTCATTGTATTAATTTATGATCATGATTTATGTTAGGCCAGCAGAATAGGCCTTACTGGCCCTGACGGCACACCACTGGGTACAAACAATTACCAATCACCAATCCAGCACTTCAGGGTGTCATCATTTATACCAATTTTGATCAAAATCTGAACTTGGTGTAGCGTTTAATGTTATGTGACGAACCATCACATCAAAGTTTGGCGCCATGCCACGCCCACATCCTGTAGCATTGGCAAACATTATTCACTATCATAGACCATCAGTTTAGTATCTGTCTGATCATCCAAAGTGATGTAATGACAGTTTGATTGGTGATAGCGAGAAGCAGTTTTCGACGCCAAGTTCCACCCACTATGAATGGATACCAATAGATACTGACCCATACGACACCTCAAGGTATCATTATCATCATTTGTACCAATTATGATTTAGATCTGAATTTGTCCAGCCAAATGATTTAAGTTTTGTGTTGTTTAACATTTCGTGGTGAGCCATCAGATCAAAGTTTTGCTCCATGCCACGCTCACATCCTATGTCTACTATATATTCATTTTAACCGCAGATTGTTTGGTCCCTTGAACGAGCTCGTTAGAGTGCGACTCCTGTTTTTACCCTAAAACTGGCAGACGGAAACCAAGATGGGCGACTTCCTGTTTATTTTCAAACATGGCTTCTCGAGACTTTTGCATGCGTGTTCTCCTGATAGACATCTCCATTGATTTTCGTGATGATACAGGAATCTGGTAGATGGGGGTAATTTTTTCAAATTTTTAAGGGGGCACTACAGAGACTAAAATTTTGTGTTTGGTCCCCCAAAAATATAAAAATTATAGTGCACCGGCAAAAATCAGTGAGTTTTCATACATGTTAAGGTCCTCCTAAGTGGGAGGATAACAGTAAACAAAGTAACTAATTTGGCATCCCGTAAACAATAACCTTGTATTTCCTTTAGTTCCTCTCTTCTGTTACACCTGTGTCTTTCCCGCCATTGCACCTTTGGAATGCATCAGGTTCCCTCTCAAGTGTCCTGCGGGGCAAGTCTGTTTGATCAGCAGAGCTGTGGGACAGAAAGGTGAAGGCACCTCAAATGTACACAAAAACAAAAAGAACTGTAACGTTTAATCGGGACATTTTTGTTAATTTCCAGGAGACTTCCATGTGGTGATGTACGAGAGGAGCTGCATTCCGCCGTCCCTCTGTAGTGTCTCCGGCGAAAAGTACATCACGGGGCTCAACTTTACCTTCACCAACGATTGTTGCGACACGCACCTGTGCAACGGCGCCGCAACACCCGTTGCCCTCTACTGGTTGGCCACACTCTTTGCGTCTTATGCATTAAATTGAGCAAAGCGAAGAAAAATATTGCCCAATAAATGCTGGATGTGTACTGTAATCAGTCAAATTGGATTTTCTCCCTGCTGCCCACCAGTAGTAAATGCAGGTTTTCTCTGGGAATCTACAAGTAGCAGGGGGTATTTTTTTAGATATGTGTCTGAACTCTAGTATTCATATTAGAACGGTCCACAAGCTTGCAGCTAGGTGGCAGCAGTGCTCAATTTAATCAACAAACTACCTGTTCTGCCCAGTAGAAGTAGTAAGTACACGTGTGTACAAAGCTAACAGAGGCAATGACATGGAGAAGTTTGTGACAGGATTGAGCAGATAAAAGGAGCCGTGGTCAGCGGCACATGAGAGAATGTAACTCACACAGTGCGTTGTTACAGATGAATACATCAATATTATCAAGTTCTCAATAGACCCCCCTTTGAGAAGCACAGTGTTTATGGTTAAATTGACAGTTTTCTTCCAAAAAGCCTCAAAAAGACTCCAAAGTTAGTCAAAAGCCAAAAAAAAAAACCTATTAATTTGAAAATATTATGTTTCTATTGTCTCCATTAGTGTTTTGAATAACAATTAAAATGTTTTCTTTTACTTTTGGAGCATATTTCCTAAAAAAATGTTGGTTGAATTTACAATTGTTCGACTTTTTGAGGCTCAACTGCACAGGTGTTAAACTCAAAGGATGCGGTACGCCCCATCGTTTTATGCTAATCCAAATCTACTTCATTTGTAGGGCAAACAAACAAATTGACCCTTAATAAATTCATAAAAGAACCAAACTTCATGAATGTTTTTTGTGACCAACAAGTATGTGCTCCAATCACTCTATCACAAAAAAAAAAAAGAGATGTAGAAATTATTGGAAACTCAAGACAGACATTATGTTCTTTACAAATGTATGTAAACTTTTGACAACGACAGTACACACACACACATTGTTGTGTGTGTGTGTGTATATATATATATATATATATATATATATATATATATATATATATATATATATATATATATATATATATTGAACGGGACAAGCGGTAGAAAATGGATGGATGGATATATTCACTTTTACTTACGACCCTTTGAGGGCAGCCATGAAAAGGAGCCCTGCTCTACAAAGGAATGTATTTGATGAATTTTAATTGCTGTTTTATTCATATCCAGTACATTCTATAACAAAATCAAATACAGCCTCACATCATTATAACAATTATAATTTGCTTCGTCAGCAATAATACCAAGTTAAAGATGTAGTCTAAAAATCTGCATAACCTATTTTGACCGTGACATTGAGTTGAGCGTGTAATTAAGTAAACTAAAACTGGTTCTTGCACACACCCTTTAATAGACAACAAGTTTGTCTTCTACTGTCAGAACTAATACACTTAATGGGAATGTTTTCCACATCCTTCCTACAATAAAAGTTATATGAACGTCCTTGTTTCTTTATCCAAGTTAGGTTTACAAATAAATTGACCCAATAAAACTGGGCATTGAGCTGCCATTGTCTTAAATGCTACCTGAAAGTTCATTGGAGCTGCATTATTAATGGAGGTCCAATTTTGACAAAAAAAAAGTATTTCTATGAAAGGAGTCCCTTTTATTACATGAAATTTACCTCAAACATTTTATTATGAAAAATGTACAACTCACACGTCCCATCTTTGAAAAGACACAAAATAGTCAGGAATAATTTATAAAAAGGATAGTAGCAGTGTAAGTTTGTACATTTGATATGTAACAAATGGGTCAAATGGGCAGGAAGTTGATATAATCAGGCTATTGGAGTTTTTCTTGTAGGATATACAATAGGTTCAGATCAGGGGATGTCCTTGTGGTTTGTGAAGCCTTAATAAACTTTGATTGATTGATCAATATTGTATTGCTCTTTGCTTCTCTCACAAGGCCGTCTGTGTGGCGTCAGCGTTGTTGTGTGACCTTTCCGACGGAGGTTTTGGCTCCATATTGGAGGCACTAATGAGAGCTTGCTCCGCTCTGCAACCAATGGAGTCGTCGCCATTTGCCGCCGACTGGCGATCCGATTGAGGCGCAGAATCCACAGGAGGTGACATCATCACCCTTTCCGTGTGCTCACTGGCTGCTCTGTCAGTCACAATCAGGTAGTTGGGCTCCAGCTGGTGGGCGCTGGAGCGGCGCTGCAAGGCATGCTGGGTACACGAGAAGGAGCGCTGCCGGGGGGCCGGCTGGGGTGACAGGAAGTGAGGTGTCACGGCTCGGGGAACTTCCTGTTGCCTCTCTCGGTCCTCGTCCTCCGAGGTGACCTCCTGCAAGGTGCTGATTGGCCGAGGGGAGCGGCCCATGACTCTGGGAGGCACCAGCGCAGTTGCTGATTGGTTGAGCTGCGGTCGCCAGTTCTGAGGGGGCGGGTATTGTACGCTGCCCATGGACCAGTTACTGCAGAGACATCATTAAATAATCATTACGTTAAAAAGGGCACCGTTATTAATGCATTGCTTTCATCTTTCAATACCACGGAAAGTTTTATCGCACAAATGTATTCATCACAAGATTCAGTCATTAAAGCGGACACAATTAGTTGGGGTGCAAAAAAAAAACCAATTCGAATCACGATTCTTATTCATTCCGATTCTAAATCAATTCATAATTTGCAGAAATCAATTTAAAACTTTTTTTTCATAGGAATCAATTTTTAAACATATGTTTTTAGGCCATCTCCATGCAAACAGGAAGAGCTTTTATAACCTGTTGAAAGAGTTTAATTATAATATTACATGGCGAGAATCGGTTTGAATCGAGAATCGTGTTGAATCAAGAATCGATTCTGAATCGAATCATCACCCCAGGAATCGGATCGCATCGTTAGGTGCCCAAAGATTCACACCCCTAACAACTCGACCTGGTAGGACTAACTAATTCAGTAAACTGGCTTACATAGCTATAAGGAGTTCCACAAGGGTCTATCTTTTGCCCACTTGTATTTCCCTTTTACATTTCCGGTAATGTTCTGCAAGTGTACTTTACAATGCGGATGATACAGTTTTTAAGTTAAGCTTCATCATCTACAACACAAACTAACTTTTGTTCGATAAGAAAACCCAAACAGATTATCGCTGCCATTTACAATTCCGAAAATAGGACATATTATGGTTCTTTCTGCTTTAAACTACGCAATAAGCCCCCTTAGCTGAGATTTACTTGAGTTCCGGGGGGATAATTCGGAATGTTTACCTCTGTGGCGGTGGCGTCATATCTCGATGCGCTACCATCCCAGAGAAGGAGGCGCTCCGTCCAGGCATCCCTTGCGTGCCGACCCACGGCGAGTACATCAAAGCGCGCTCTTCCCACAGCATCTCGTTGGCCGAGTCAACGGGAGCGGGCCCTCTTTGGATTTGGTGGGCCAACAGGAGCTCCAGAACTTGGTGATGCAGGCCTTCCCGGGCCACGTCCACCGGGCGGCGCCCTCTGCGGTCATGCAGCTCGAGGTTTGCGCCATGAAGGAGGAGAAGCCGGGCGGTGTCGTAGCAACCGTAGAAGGCGGAGAGAAACAGAGGGGTCTCACCCTGGTGGAGAATGATTGATTAAATATTTCAACCCAGATTTTGAAAAGATTGTTTGCTGCTGTGTTGGCATGACGACCTTACCTTATTGTCTTGTAAGTCCACGGCGGCCCCGTAGCGTACAAGCGTCCTTGTTAGGGAAAGGTGGTTAACTGAGCTTGCCCAGTGCAGGGCCGATCTCCCTGAGTGAGGTGATGTGTATTCCCAGTTGGAGGGGGGAAGGAAGAAGGGAGGGAGTAAGTCAGCCAATGAACAACCATAATACAATAGGTCAAGCCCGGGTGGAGGAGCGGGAGAAGATGGATGTTTGGAGGTGTATGCAGACGTGAGGAAAAGACAAGATGCAAGCGTAAGTGAATGAACAAAGTGAATGCTTGTTTTCGAGCGTGAGGCGCTAACATTAACTTTGTTCTGAGTCAGAGGAAGGCAGCAGGGGAGCTGGAGGAGGAAGAGAGGAAAGAAGGGGGTAAGTTACACCAGATACTCAAATAAACGCTTGCTTCATGCTGATCTTCACCAAGATGACCTTTAAAGGAGAACTGCATTGTTTTTGGAATGTTGCCTATCATTCACAATCCCGATGTAAGTCGAGAACATGTATTTCATTTTTTTATGCATTCTAAGTGGTGATATACAGAAAGTAGGGCTGCGCAAATTAAAAACATTTTAATTGTGATCACGATTTCGGCAGCTACGATTAAATGAGGATGATCGTCTGCGATACAAACAAAAAAAACAGACTTGTCCAGGGTGTACCCCGCCTTCCGCCCGTGTGCAGCTGTGCACCCCTTGCAAACCCCATAAGGGACAAGCGGTAGAAAATGGATGGCTTTGCTGCATTTCAAACCAAGCACGTGGATAACCAACAATTAGCCAACCACCACGGGGCGAGCGATACAGTGGACTAATGTGAAAGCGAGTAAGAGTGAGTGACAACAGAAGTTGAAGGTAGATCAGCCAGGACTCCTGGCTGATCTACCTGGCCCAGGAGCGAGTAAATATTAGCAAAAATAAATGCAATATTACATCAGAGCTCTCTCCTCCAGCAGTGGTACCCAACGATTACCAACAGACACGCATTTTAACCCCGAAACACGACCACACACCTCGCCGTTCTCCAGTCACTCCCGCTCGTTTCCAAAACCCCGGAAATGCTCCCGTGCGGATGAACCAACAACAAACGCTACATCGAGTTGCACGGCGAAGCTACGTTGGTGTGCACAGCCAAACAACCTGTCGAGTTGCAGAGACACACTAAGTACTAACAACACTTCCTTACTTTTCTCAACTGCCATCGTTTGAGCGCACTGTAAAGCTAATAGAGCGGGCCGCCCGCCACCGACGCAAAGTCCCTACGAACAGTTACAAAAGTGCGAATGCCCAAAATAAAGATGAGCGTAACATCACCCGTGCCCCGAAGGACCCCGTATCCATCCACCTCTCAAAGACTCGCCAAAATAACGGATGTAATAATATTTTATTTGCAGTACAATGAATGTGTTTTTTTTATGTGCCTTTCTTGAGTAATCTTATTTTTTCACTTGTTTGCACTTTATGATCCATCCATCTATCCATCCCTTTTCTTCCACTTATCCGAGGTCGGGTCGCGGGGGCAGCAGCCTGAGCAGAGAAGCCCAGACTTCCCTCTCCCCAGCCACTTCGTCCAGCTCCTCCCGGGGGATCCCGAGGCATTCCCAGGCCTGACATGGTCTTCCCAACATGTCCTGGGTCTTCCCCGTGGCCTCATGCCAGTCGGACGTGCCCTAAACACCGCCCGAGGGAGGCGTTCGGGTGGCATCCTGACCAGATGCCCGAACCACCTCATCTGGCTCCTCTCGATGTGGAGCAGCAGCGGCTTTACTTTGAGCTCCTCCCGGATTACAGAGCTTCTCACCCTATCTCTAAGGGAGAGCCCCGCCACCCGGCGGAGGAAACTCATTTTGGCTGCTTGTACCCGTGATCTTGTCCTTTTGGTCATAACCCAAATCTCATGACCATAGGTGAGGATGGGAACGTAGGTAAACCGGTAAATTGAGAGCTTTGCCTTCCGGCTCAGCTCCTTCTTCACCACAACGGATGAAATGGCATATTTATTTTAATTAGCCCTTTGTACATTTTATTTTTTGGCTCCAACACCTCCCGTGACCCTGAAAGGGACAAGAGGTAGAAAAGGGATGGATGAATATTTTTTTATATTTTTATTTTTTAAATGAAAGCCACATTTACATACTGTTTGTTTTAAATAGAATGTGCTAACATATGTTTAATTAATAGTAAATAATGACGATTTTAATATTGATGAAAATAATCGTGATTATTTTGTCCATAATCATGCAGCCCTAACAGCAAGTATGAGGTGGTTAACAAAGCACCTAATGGGATTACACCATTGCGCCCTCCTAAAAAAACAGTGGTGGGCCTTGCGTTTACCACCTAGGCCTTCAGTGATGACCGACTTCAATAATTACCTCTCAAAATACCATAATTTATGTCACCACATGAACATTGCTGGAGAAATACTATACAGGAACACATTTACGCCCTAGTGGGCATTGATCACATCAACAGTGTACAAAATGGGGTTAATTTCTGGCTAATTTAAAAATCAATTAAATCGCATCAGCAATTAAAACATGTCTGATGTGGTACTGTCAAAATTAAAATTGCAAAAAACATATTAAAAGTGAAAAAATAAAATATTTGAACTCACAATTCATAGAACCTATTCGACGCCATATAAACCAGTGGTACCCATCGTCGTCGGCTAATTCAAGTGGAAATAGCAGGTATTTCCCCATTTTATCGCCAGAACAGCTGAGCTAGCTTCCGGGGTTGGCCGACATCGTCTCACAAGATGTAGGTTCTCTTTAAATATCCTTCTTAAAAAAGGCCTTGCAAATATATATCTGCCATCTAATCAACGTTTTGTTCTCCTTCTCTGCTATCGCAGACACTTCCCGCTTCCTGCTAAATTGAAACTTGTGAATGGATACTCACTTTGGAATGACAAGTGAGTATCCAATCACAGTCTCGTTAACAACAGGCTACTTAGATTGGCTACTGTCAACAACTTGTGATCTGATTGGCTATCGCAACTGTCTCTCAACTCTATATGTTCTCAAATTCATCCACTAACGGTCCCGATGAGTATCCAATCACAGGACGCGTAAATGTCACGTTCAACGTGAGGCCAGCTAGAAGGCCTTACTGACAACAACTCGTGATCTGATTGGCTATTGCAACTGTGTATCACTGTATGTCCCCGTTCACTTACAGTGCACGGACGCCTGCGTTGTTGATTCTGAAGGCCTCGGGCAGATTTCGTACAGCATGTCAACATATGCTAGCTGAATTATGATTGGATACAAACTAAAAATAAAAACAACAGCACTGGAACCAAGCATAATATGACATGAAAAGAATATGAATACTTTTATATATTTACAGAAAGTAAATTTAAAAATAATTGTATCTTTAATTATGATCATGATTTCTGGTTATTTCAGCAGAGAAGGCCTGGCTGGCCCTGACAGCCCACCACTGTAAAAAACATCAAAAAATTGCCACACAGTACTTCATTTACATCTCATGACTTGAATATAAACCAAGTATTAGCAATATTGGTATTATAAGCGCTAACATTATGGCCCAATTTTAGTGGTGCATTGATCTTAGAGAGGCAACTAACCTATGCTGCTATAATGACATATTGAGCTTTCACCAGCAGCTTTGCCTCTGAGTTGGTGAAAGTTGATTCTAGATTATAAATCATACCTCTCACCTGAATAGTAAAAGGTTGTGGACACAGGTTGCGACATTCACACTGCGGGGTCGGATGTCCAGTTCAGATTATTTGTCAAATCCGATCTTTTTAGTAAGCGTTCCAAAAAAAAGTGAATGCAATCTGACCTGCATGCAGACATGACGTTGCACGCACTGCAGTGTTTACAGAAGTAAAATGGCTTCAGCTCTAGTCGGTCTCAGTACTGGCACATTTGGGGCAATTTCAAGGATTTTGTGCAATAAAAGTCAACATTTTCTGAACCGAATTATTGCACGTAGAAGATTAAGAAGGAAGAAAACAAGTATTTTGGCTCTGGCAGTTTTATGAGATATTTTGCTTTGATATCTGCTCGAAGAGCATATCTGTGGGCGAGCAGTCAGAGACAGGTGCGGTGGAACTTTCACGTGAGTTCTTGAAACATTTTATTTTCACCTGTTTTCTGCTCCGTTGTCAACTATTTATTTTGTAATTATCTTTTTTGTCAAATAATTATGACGCTAATGGCTTTTTGATGACGTTCCGATCGGTTGAATGCGACCTGAACATGTTGAGGACGCATCGTATATATATCCAATTTATTTCCACATACAAAACAGGCCTGGGTGGGTCGGATATGAAAAATTCGGAATTGCACTGTTCACACTGACGTGAAAAAACCCAATACATGTTGCATATGTGCAAAAAAAAAATCGGAATTGACATGCAGTGTGAAGAAGACCGTAAACTGAGAAGTTGGTCAACTTAGACCGAGAGATGGCGGAAAAGACACGGAAAGGCGCACCCACCTTTTTTTTTAACCCTTTTACGAGGATTAGAATTAATTATTCGTCTAAGCCGGAAGATATAAACATCCCATCAGTTGGCTTTCCAGTGAGAGAAGACGTTGTACAGTAAGTGATTGTTTAGTTTCTTGTCTCTCATGAAGTCTGCATGAGTTGTAGTCAGTGTTGTTGTTAAAGAAAAAGGGAAGGTTTTGATGTGTCTATAAAATTAATACGCCGCTGTATGCTTAAAATTAGCAAAAATATGTAAATATTACATGTTATTATGATTGTGTCTGCTACTACATTACATATATACTTACAGCATGTATATAAAATGTTGTTGGAGGTTTTTAGAGTCCTTAATTGGCGGAATAGAGCGACTTCTATTGACTCCATTGTTAGCTGATTTTTTTTAACTTACGAATTCCATCCATCCATTTTCTACCGCTTGTCCCTTTCAGGGTCGCGGGGGGTCGCTGGAGCCTATCTCAGCTGCATTCGGGCGGTAGGCGGGGTACACCCTGGACAAGTCGCCAGCTCATCACAGGGCCAACACAGATAGACAGACAACATTCACACTCACATTCACACACTAGGGCCAATTTAGTGTTGCTAATCAGCCTATCCCCAGGTGCATGTCTTTGGAGGTGGGAGGAAGCCGGAGTACCCGGAGGGAACCCACGCAGTAACGGGGAGAACAGAAAGATCCTGAGTGCAGGATGGAACCCAGGACCTTCGTAATGTAGAATGCATAAAAAAATACATATTTTTTCTTGTCTTACTTTAAGATTATGAATGATAGATAAGATTCCAAAAAAAGTGCAGTTCCGCTTTACTCATTTCATGCTTTTTTTAACCTGTAACTTTGATGCACACCAGCTCTCCACCAGTGGAGTCAATACCAAGCAAAACTCAGGCTGGTATTGGCGATACCTATCCGATACCCATACTTAGTGCAAATATACTGTACCTAACGTGTCTGCTAAAATTTTCAAAGTTTTTTTTTTTCAAATAATAACATCTATCTAAAAAACAACAACAGTAAAATGTAAGAAAAAAGAGCAAAACATCGGAATGTAATGTTTTTAAACTAATAATTAATAATAATATACTTAGTCTTCTATAACATAAAGCTTGTCTTTAAATATATATTTTAAATGTATGTTTTTAGAATTTTCTTTTTTAAATGCAAAAAAATGTCAAAATGGCCCCACTTTTCAGTATGCGGCCCTTAGTGGAAAAACTTTAGACACGCCTGATCGAAAAAATTAGGAGCTCTCAAAAAATTTATATATATATATATATACATATATATATATATATATATATATATATACTTAAAATACAAACAAAGTTTAATTACTTGATATCAAAAATCAAGTAATACTCACTTATGAATTAATTTGAAAAATTACAACAACATTAATTAACACTGTTTAATGTGTAGCTGAACATTAATATTGTCGTACAGGCAGAATTTTTTAAACACTAGGTTATGCAGTTATACAATCATATTATTAATAGTTTATTCTATTCTTACATGGAAAAAAAAGGATGAAAAATGTAACAAAAAAGAGCAAAAAAATTGGTATGTAATGTGAAAAAGCTGAAATTTCTAACTAATAATTAATAATAATATACTTATAACACTTAGCTTACACAATATCTGTTTTTAGCATTTTCTTTCAATAAAAAAATATCAATATAGCGCCCGCATACTTTGACTTTTCAATATGCGGCCCTTGGTGGAAAAGGTTTGGATACCCCTGAACTAAAGTATCGCTGTTTTGATTTGAGGATCGATATTGGAGCATAAAGCTCTGGTATCGGCGGTATTTATATTCTAGTATCGATCTGCACATCACTAACGACTGCACATCTTAAAACTTTTTTCAAAAATGCTGTGACAACCATTCATCAGTCAGCTACCGACATGGGAGTCACTTTTTAAAAAAAGAATCAGTAAATTTCACGGTTATAATAAAAGTGGCAACGTTTTACAGCAATGCACTGTAAAAACAACAACCATTGATTTTACAGTAAAAAACAACTGGCAGCTCAGTCGCCAGGATTTAACTGTAAAAATAGTAATGGTACTGTTTTTCAATTTAAAGTAATTCAATGTTAAAATTTAAATTTTACAGTAACAATTTGGCAACGAAACTGACTGACTGATTTTTTTTTTTTTACAGATTAGGTTTGATCGCTTTGTATTTCTTTAGCGAACAGGCTAACCTAGCATGCTATTGTTGTTACAATGTGAGTGTAATGTTGTTCGCAGAGGTGGGACCAAGTCATTGCTTTGCAAGTCACAAGTAAGTCTCAAGTCTTTGCCCTCAAGTCTCGAGTCAAGTCCCGAGTCAAGACAGGCAAGTCCCGAGTCAAGTCCAAAGTCAAGACTAGAAAGTCTCAAGTCAAGTCCCAAGTCCTGCATTTTGAGTTTCGAGTCCTTTCAAGTCCTTTTAACCACAGACTAATATTTTTACACAGATTGTGTATGCTTTTAAAACGCTGTATTTATTTATTAAAACAAGTGCATTTGAAATTGCAGGAAAAAAAATAGTGCTGACATTGCAATTCATAATAGCACTATTAACCAGTCATTTTAATAGTTTAAACAATTTTAAACATTTAACTCATTCCTTTACAGAATAAACACATTTGCAAAAACAAACATTAACATACTATTGGTTGTATTTTATGAAAATAATATAACCACAGAGTTGAGAAGGAGCAAAGATCTTCAATATTTGTATGTGAAAATCACAAAGAAATCTTCTGGGGGAGGATGACCCCCCTACAGGGGTTTGGTTTACAAACTTTAAGCCCCACCTAAAACAAAATTCACCAGCCGCCACTGATTATGATGCATTCTCATTTTAGGCAAAGTATAAGACAATAATTTCTTAACTGTATAATTGTAACCAGGAATAAGTCTTCAAGTAAAAATATTCAAATACTAACATTGTTGGGTAAGTTTTATTCTGAATCCAGTGAAACAGATTGGTGGTTTTAGCTGATATAAAGACTTTCAGGTGTTTATATATATTTTTTATTTTGCTTTTATCCAAAGCGACATACATAAAAAATACATATATAACAATGACTGTAAACATTATCATTTAAGGGAAGAATGTAATAGAAAATATCAATACAAAGTGTCAAGACAGAATAAACTCTCTGCTGCTGCAGCAACAGAGTTACAGTCTATAGGTCCCTAAGATATATAGATATCTAATGTATTCATACATTGTTTATGTAGGATATACGCATGTATATATAACCTAATCATATTTTTTCTTCAATTTAAAAATAGCTGACCGTTTTTTTACCCTTTCTCTGGGATTATATTCCCAGGTTTTGATCTCGGACGTCTGGTCACTTATAGCGTATAAGAATATTATATTACTGTTAAGCAAACTATGAATAATAAAAACGCCAAAACATGTGTCCGTTATCATAGCTACACGTATGACAAAAAAAACGCGTGAAAATCAGTGGTATTCAGTGAGGTAAAATGAATTAAATGCGCTGACAGTTCATTGCTCCTGCCAAATGAATTGCACTGAGTGGAGCGGATCACCACTCCAAGATGGCGGCCCCGCGTCTCGTCTGCGCCAGTAGGCAGTAGCGCTCAATGCTGCGTACCCTTATAAGATGTCTATGGTTATAACGTCAGCAGTGAGTTTACAGCCTCACTGATTTAACTACACAGCAAATAAAAGTCATGTTACTTAGCCAATAAACGTTAGCTTACATTCAAAACTTACCCTTCTTTGTGCAACTTCAAATGTCGAACGAAGTTGGAAGTTGTTGCGTCTCCGCCTGTAATATTCGAACTGCGTGATTTGCATACGGCAATTCGTTTTTTGTTGACCAAGTCGTAGTTTTTATACCCGAACGAAACCAACTTCGGCATAATTGTTTCTCACTGCCGCGTGGTTTGACAACTCATGTTCGGTGGTTGTCCTGCAATTTGATTGGATGAGAGCTGTGGGATGAAAACAACGTAGATCTAATTTGATTGGCTCTTGTACTGACAGCACTGAGCACACCAGCTGACAAGCAGCACTGAGCACACCAGCTGATGTAGTAGAATTTCTGACCTTTTGACCAATATTTCTTGTCTTTTAAGAATGTCCGCTCATTTTCAATTCTCTTGTATTTTGTGCCATTGAATGGACCAGTTGTGAGACAAAAGTGAATATTAAGTCGTGCCAACCTGTCTACAGAATGTGTTGACTGTCCAAAGGATTCGAGTTGTTATGGAACAGATAGGAAAAAGATAAAAGACATTGACGCACTCGATAAGGAATGATGACGCACAAAAGACATATAAAAAATGGCAGAAGACCGGAACTCGAGAGTGATTTTGGCTTGTGTGTGTCTTGTTTGCTCCGGAGTGACATGTGGTCTGTCTGCACGGCCAACTCAATTCAACCTGCACTTCTGATAATGGGTAAATAAATTTGTTGTACTAAACTACTTTTGTTGCCTGTTTAAGCTTCGGACAATCCACTACACAAATTGGCGTCACGAACAGGATGGTTTAGAAGCTACAGGTCGACAGCCGCTCTCGCTATCTCTGTCAGGCAGACAGTGTGCTGCACGCGCGCATAACAAGGTAAGCGTTTTGCTTAAAGTGTAAACATTTTCTGCCTGGAGAGAGCCGGATCGATAAGACTAATTGCTGAATCTATTTTTGATAAAAGATAGGTTTAGTCAGGTTCTCCAAAAACAACCTGGACTGGGGTAAATTATGGTTGGATTGAGTTGTTTTATATGTGATCATTTGTCTGTGTGTTTGTTGAAAACTTGTGATTTCTTGTTTTTAACATAAGGGGATTGTTGATAGAATTTTGGTGGTTTGGAGTGTAGAAGCATAGACGATGTGAGACGAAAAATTTCTTTTAACCTCTTCATCCTCTGTCGTTGTTGGCAGAGGACGCTTTTTTCTGCAAGTACATTAGGTTAGCCGGAGTTGGACACAGCGAAATTTAAGGCAAGGTTGGCTAACTGATGTGACATTTGACCCACACAAATTTATGACGTCTATGAAGGTCCTACGTATCTGTCTATATCTGCAGCCGGGTAAAAAGCCTGATATAAGGTGATCGTTCAGTGACTCCGGTAAAGGAGATCAACTGAGCCAAGTTGTCACGAATTTGGAAATTTGCTGCAGTATAGATGGATAGAGTTAAGGGCTCCATATGGTAGAGCCTTGGTGAAACTATATGGACTGACCAGACACGATGTACTGTAGGATTGGGGGGTGATTCCTGGTGATTCTACAGCGCCTTAGGCTGTTATCCGTGTTGGTCAGGAAGGAAAACCAGGGGCTGCTCCGCTGGAACGGGTTAATCGCTGTTGTATGAGTAATGATGGGACCTGTGTTTGTTAATGAGACGGCCGATTCCACAAAAGCACGCGTGCATTAGTTGTTTATATTGGTCCGGACCAGGGGGGAGTGGTTTGTGGGATAAAAATGTGTGTTTTTTAAATGTATATATATATATCTGCGTATTTTAATAACTTTTGTGTAGCACCTGGTTTCTTATCTGGTTTAATTCCCCCCCTTCCTTTCCCCCCCTCTCGCAACCTCCCTTCACGCTTTTTCTCACAGCCCCGCTATCTGTAAAAGTCTGGAAATTGTCTAAAATGTGTGTGCGTGTGAGAAAGTAGACAAAGTTTATGTACAGAAAACATATGAGTGAATGATTTATCCATTTAATTATCTTATTCCGCTCTCGGAGGTTGGATCGCGGGGGCAGCAGCCTAAGCAGGGAAGCCCAGAATACCCTCCTTAAACTTGACTATTTGTCCATCTAAGAGTGAATGATAAATGTTGTTCTTATTATTAAGGTTCTGATATGATACAGCTGTGCTTCTGGATGAGAAAAATAGTTGTCTATTGCATTTACTTTTAACTGTGCTGGTAAATTCTCTGTGTGAGTGACTGTGTGACGCATATAAAGAAAAAAAAGAAAAAGAAAAAAAGGAGTCTCAGCTGGAAGACATTTTGAGATAAGAGTGTGTGCGTGTGGCGAGGCTGTGTGAGTGTCAGCTGTACGAGGCGTGGGCCGAAGAGGTGTGACAATGTTAGGTTAGCATTGTGTTAGCATAGCATTGAGCTAGGTTAGCATTGTGTTAGCAAAAGTTTGCTTACTGAGGCATAGTAAGGCTAAGTTAGCATCTAGCTTGGCATTACTAAGTGTGGTTGAACAGTTATTCTCGGTCTGTAGAGTGTGCTAGTAGTAGGTGCTTGCTAAGTCCAGTAAAATAATAGATATATGGAAAATTACACGTTTAAATATCAATAAATAAATACGGATTGTGGGACATTGAAACATTGTTTAATTCATCATTCATTTATATGTCCAGTATATTTTTTTGGTACAGCCTTGTTGCTTATCTGATCCATCCAGTTTCTGTGTGGAAGTTGAGACAAACACACACGCACGAACATCATAGATTAGGACACATTGTAACTTTGAATTAATAGTTATACAACAAATAAATTAATAATATTGAATTTAAATTTGATAAAGATAAATTGATCATACATTGACATTTTAATTTTTTTTAGGAATAAACACACAATAAAATAAAAGTTACATTTATATTCTAATACATCTAAGGGCATCTGTGAAACATAGAGTCTGAAGAAGTACAGATAAGAGCCACTCAGCGCCATGGTCAAAACAAAACGTAGAGAAGCGTTAAACAAATTCTAATCAGAAGGAAGACAGACCAAAATATGAGAGCTTAAGTAAACAGACAGCAAGTAAACCAGAAATAATAATGTAAATAAATAACAAAGAAAGCAAATTTCTATGTGACATTGGTGCATGTAGAATTACAAATAGAGAATAAAACTAAATGGAAATAACTGTCTGCAAGATGAGCATGACGTCATGAATTGTGCTCGGGTTAGTAATAGATAGATAGATAGACAGATAAAACGTTATTGATTCCTTCAGGAGAGTTCCCTCAGGAAGAAGAAGTAAAAAGTAAACAGTAACTAATAAGGGTATAAATGGAAACAGAATAGAAAAATATTACAAGGAGAATAAAAATAGAACAGTAAAATAAGAGAAACTAGGCATTAACGACCATGATATAAAAAAGTATTGCACTGTTATTGTTTTGCATTCCCTGTCATCCTAGCCCCCCCCCCAAAGAGGAGTTGTGCAGTGTAATGATGTATGAGACAAAGGATTTTTTATAGGCTAAACCAGTAGTTCTCAAAGGAGGGTATGGTGTTTCCGCCCGGACAAAAAAGGGAGGTACTTGAAGGTATGCCAAGGGGTACCTGAGATTTGAAATATTTTAAAATAGCGACAATTCAAAATCCTTTATAAATATAATTATAGAAGAATAATTCTTCAACAAAATAAATATTTAGAATTAAGTTTACGAGCCCAGATGGATCTTTATTACAATATCCAAAGAAGGTTGATGATTGATTATATGTATAGAAATCTTTATTATAATTTAATCACTTGTTTAATTTTTAAAACGTTTTAGTTATTCTTATTTTTTTTTGTTTGTCCAAATAAGTCAAGTAAGACCACAACAAATGAGCAATATGGTGCACTGTTATACAATTTAATAAATCAGAAAATAATGACATTATGCTGTATTTTATTTCTTTATTTTACTGGGAAAAAAGGTTGAAAACCACTGCCCTAAATCATATCTAAAGCTAAAATTATTTTATAAGACTGATTATTTTGGATTATTGTGTTTGTATTGTGAGAGAAGGAGAGAAAGTGAGAGAGAGAGGAAGAGAGAGCAGGTGAAAAAACAGAATGAGGGTGAAGAGGATGGTTTGAGAAAATATGGGAAAAGGATGTTTATAACCTTACGTTATGTGAATGGTTTCTAGGAGAACAGAAAATAGAAACATTGTGTGAAGTGTAAGGAAGAGATGGATACAGGATGTTGTTTGTAAAGGAAAACGAAAGTGAAGAAAAGATGAGAAAGTGACAAATGAAGGTATTCGTAAATGGTATGCTGTTGATTGTGGTTAGCTGCAAGTTTGTTTAATTGTTTGTTTGTTTAGTTTTTTGAGTGAAAGGGGAAGAAATCAATAGGAATAATTACATGCAAAATGGAATAAAACTATGAGTGCGATAGATAATGAATGAATAGATGAAATAGGTTTATTTTGGTCATATAATCAACCATCAACCAATTTGTGTGAGCAGTTTAACAGTAAATTAGACATATTAACAATCATACACATTTACACACAGAAAACAAAAAAGAATGACCGAAAAAAGAATAGGCGGAAGCCAAAGCTTATATTGGCCTATGACAGGGGTCGGCAACCCGCGGCTCCGGAGCCGCATGCGGCTCCTTGACCACTCTGATGCGGCTCAGCTACATACATGCCGACGCCCCCGATTTCCCCAGAAGATTTATGGATCTCAGTGTCTCTCATAGATAACTCCCAGGGAAAACTTAATCCTATTTACACTCTAATTACTAGATAAAGGGTGTGCCCTAATGTCACTGCAGTAATTGTCCTCTATAACATTTGCATGCCAGTCCAGTCACATGTTGCATGTTGTTATTACTTGCACACACAGGAGACAGCAAAGCATACTTACTCATCAGCCACACAGCTTACACTGACGGTAGCCGTATCAAACGACTTTAACATTGTTACGTTACAAATATGCGCCACACTGTGAACCCACACCAAAAAAGAATGAAAAACACATTTCTGGAGAACATCCCACCGTAACACAACATAAACACAACACAACCATTACCCAGAATCCCATGCAGTCTTAACTCTTCCGGTCTACATTATACACCCCCGCTACCACCAAATCCCCCCACACATCAACCCCCCCCTACCCCCCCCCCCCTCTCCGTGCGTTGGTTGAGCGGAAGAGTTAGGGCTGCATGGGATTCTGGGTATTGGTACCGTCAGTGTAAGATGTGTGGCTGCTGACCTAGTACGGAAGAGTTAGTGCTGCATGGGGTTCTGGGTATTGGTACCGTCAGTATAAGATGTGTGGCTGCTGAACTAGTACGGAAGAGTTAGTGCTGCATGGGATTCTGGGTATTGGTACCGTCAGTGTAAGATGTGTGGCTGCTGATCTAGTACGGAAGAGTTAGTGCTGCGTGGGATTCTGGGTATTGGTACCGTCAGTACCAGATGTGTGGCAGCTGAGGTAGTACGCCTTGCTGTCGCTTACGTGAACAAGCTGAAGCTGCATTGTAGGTGTAGTCGAGCAGGTACACTGTTGGGGCAGACTGTAGAGGGCGCCAAATGTAGTGCCATCATGCTCTGATATTCGGGAGTCTCCCGGGAAAAATGAGAGGGTTGGCAAGTATGACACTATCAAGCGCCAATCAAATATTCAAATCAAGCGCCAATCAATTATTCAAAACTCGCGGGCTGCACTAACATCATGCGTGCCGGTGCGTGTGTCAGAGACCCCTGGTTAACATAGCACACAGCATTTAAGCTTTGTATGCGGAGTTTTTCATTTTGAATTTTTTTTTGTGGCTCCCATTACTTTCTTTAATTTGTGAAACTTGCCAAAATGGCTCTTTGAGTGGTAAAGGTTGTCGACCTCTGGCCTATGATATACAATTACTGAACATTAAATTACCTGGAACATCAACGTTAAAAGATGAAAGTAATTGTTACTATATTTTATAATGTTGAGAAAACTTTACTTTTCAAGGGTCTCCAAAACCATAACAAAAAACTACATGTGTTCAGCTCATCACTGAGGATGGTACATCATTCAACTCCTAAAACTGAAATACATTTGTGTTTTTATTTTTATTTTACTTGACCTATTTTAAAAAATCAATATCCCCCGTAAATGATAGTTTTCTCCTCATAATGTAAATAAGCTAAGAATACAAACTGGAAGGCTGTTGTTCTTTACTCGGAAACATAATTGCCATTGTTTTAAAATTAAATTATCTGAACATTTAACACATTATGACTTAAAAAATGGATTGATATTATCATAATAATAATGCTTTGTGTAATATTGAAATGAGCCTTTTAATTTTAAGTATTGGGTCTATATTTCTTCTATAAACATTTCCCCAAACTTCAAAACAATATTACATATGGAAAAATAAATGAATAATATAACATGTGCAGACATTTCTTATTCAGCATGTGTTTAACTTTATACCGAATAGCAATGGATTTGGATATTTTTCTTTAATATGTTCAATATGCGGCTTCCAACATATTAATGATCAATTACTATTCTCAAGAATGTAGTTCATATACTCTGTCAATTTCCACTTGATTTTACTTTAATTTTTGTTTCACAATTTGACTTTGCACCCTGGACAGGTCGCCACCTCATCACAGGGCCAACACAGATAGATAGACAGACAACATTCACACACTAGGGCAAATTTAGTCTTATTAATTTCTACATATTGAGATCTATAACTTAAAATAACTACTTAACCACTGTTGTGAAACACCTTTCTAATTTATGGGAGTATTGGGATAGGATTGAGGAAGATGTCTGCTGTGGTGGTGGTTAGTTTGGAAATTAATTTAATAAAAGTAACTTTAAAGTGCAGCCTGACATTTTAGTTTGGAGTAATTTATAGTTTTATTTAGACATTGCAGTACACCATACTTATGGATGTTGAGCTAGAAGAGGATAATGGCATGACAGAATAAAGTTAGAATTAAAGTTGGGGTGCCAGTGATTGTCACACACACACTGGGTGTGGTGGAATTTGTCCTCTGCATTTGGCCCATTCCCCGTGATTGCCCCTGTGAGGTGGGGGAATCGTTTTTGGTGATTTGGCTCCCAAATTTTTTGTAGTCTTTGGTATGACTCGACCGGGGTTTTGGGCTTGCGACCTGCCGATCTCAAGGCGGACACTCTAACCACTAGGCCACTGAGATGAAGTAGGCAAACCAAATCTCAACAGCTTTCGGTTAGCTATAGATTTTGAGAGTATAATGCGAATAACTATAACTTTACAGCTGTTTGCTGTGAATAGTGTTGAATAATAATTACAAATAACAGCCTACATTAATAATTAGAATAAGAGCCGATATGTAAAGTTAAAAAAAAAAAAAAAGAGGAGAAGTGTGATTAGGCATGGCGCTTAGAGCATGGCCTTGTGTGTTTGTTATGACTAAGTTGGATAACCAGTCGGAGACAGGCAAGGCAAGGCAGGGCAGCTTTGTGTGTGTGGCGTTTTTCATGCAACAAAGTGAAATGAAAGAAAATAAAAGCAAAATTAAAATGCAGACAATAAAAATAAACACAGTGCGGACGTTAAAAGTTAAAAGATTAAAAGATTTAGCTGAAAGATAAGGAGAAACGTGAATAAAAACATTCCTTTGTTTTGGAGAGTATCACGCACAGCGGGAGGTCAGAGTGCAAGCATGACAGCTTGCTCGCGCCTACTGATAGACGAATGATAGTTTAAATTAACTTATACATAATCTTTAAGTGAATTAAAAGGGTACTTAAATACGCATGAAGTAGTACGTACAATCTTTGAATTAAGGTTTTTGATTAGCAATTAATGGGATAGTTAAGACTGTAATTTTAAAAACGTGATATGCAAATTGAACTAACCGAGAGGATATGAAAACGATGAGTGTACATGTTTTGAGTTCCAAATTCTGGAGGAAAAAACCTCAACAAAACGTAAAACCATACAGACGGACTTGGGTGGTAGCCACGGTTGTGCTAGGTCAAGCGAGGGTGGAAAGGATATGCAGCCGGGGGACTGCCAGCTTCTCTGAGCAAGACAAGCTCCAAGGTGTAGCCAGAACATGCTCACAAAAAATACAGGTGTGACAGCAGGACGAACAGCAGGATACAAACAGACCCCTGCTGGACATAAGTGTCAACGGACAATGTTCAACACAATCTTTGAAGCATTCCTTTGTGGCCAACCTGCACACACCTTGTAATGACCTGCTTACGAACTGTGCCCTGACAATTCAATACCGCACAGAAGGAACTTCCTGATGTTGCCTGACAGCACGACATCAGCTG
The DNA here is from genome assembly GCF_033978785.1 of Entelurus aequoreus. Taxonomy (NCBI): domain Eukaryota; kingdom Metazoa; phylum Chordata; class Actinopteri; order Syngnathiformes; family Syngnathidae; genus Entelurus; species Entelurus aequoreus. The sequence goes on along the minus strand of NC_084741.1, from coordinate 23,978,636 downwards.
ACAACTACTAGGGACGCCTCCCAGGAACGAATGGAAGACGGGGACTGCTCCAACTGTCCTAGCGCTGGCTGACGGAGGTGCGTCCGTGTGCCCTGCCACCCAAACCGCCAAAGTGTATGATCACCAATTAGACGACTCATAATAGGAGCCTTTTGACTCTTATATATGGTGGGACTCAAGGTATGGCCGCTCATGTGAACTATCCTTTCAACAATTAGAATGGTGTAAGATGGACAACTAATGACCCACATTGTTCCCTCTGTCCTGCCTACGAAACCAAAAATTTAGGTCAAATGATAAAACAGGGCGTAGTTGCCGCTGATTGAACCGATACGCTAATACCACATTTTTAATTATTTCGGTTGTCTGTTAAAAACAAAGCTATTGGCTGCAATTTGGACATTCCTACTGTAGGCTACAAAGAGCTAGCAGATATACAACAGCTGAGCTAAAATAACAAATTTAAGCATATCAAATGATTGTAGTTGTTTATTACATACACAAAGTCGCAGAGAGACAGAAGTCTGTAGAAAGTATTCAGTAACAAACGTGTCCGCATTATTAAACTTTCTACCACAGGAAACATACTGAACAAATACAGCAGTTACTGTCAGACTCTAATCCGGATTACCTTGTCTATCAGAGACATGGTTAAAACCCACAACAACTTTCGTTCTAATTAATTCAGAAAATACAGATCGAGTGACAAAGGGGGGAGGAATTATGATTTATGAAAGGGAAAACATTAAAAGTAGATCAATTTGAGTATGTTGAAATTAAAATCACATTTTTCTCAGAAATAAGGCAAAGGTAATTGTAGTATACCGACCGACCACAGCTAAAGACATTTTTCTTGATTCATTTTCAGACATCCTCAAACAGCATAGTATGAAAGAAGTAACGTCATGGAGGACGTTAATCTGGACTGGTTAAATAAAACACGTAGAAAGAAACTTAAGGATATTATAAACGGCTTCTATATGATACAAATGATAAGCAGCCCTACTAGAATTACAATTGGATGACAAAAAGCAAAGAGAACATCTGTAAATACACGAATACAAAACCAGAAAGAAGAGTGCTAAAATAAAAATACCATTGGATTAATAAAACAATTTGGATTCTAATAAAGACATGAGGACTCAGCTCTCATAAGAGCAATTATAACAGGTCTAAATACAGATCGTATGATTTTAAAAGTTTGGAGGAACAAAGTTACAATGTTTATGCGGAAGTCTTAGGCTGACTTTCACTTAGAATTAATCAAAGTTGCAAAAGGGAACATTAGAAAGTTATGGAAAACCAGATACAAACTTACGGAAAGAGAGCAAACAAGAAACAACACTATAACATTAAATATCAATGGCGCTACTATCGCAGACAGTCTGGACATAAGTAATAATTTTAATGAACATTTCATCCAGTCTGTACAAACCCTGAATAAAAAATGCCTCAAAATCAGTGCAAATAATTGTCATTTATTCAGGATGGAATAATTTTAGAATTAACAAATGAAACAAAGTTAAACAAAATCTTCACTGCATTATCAGACTCACGATCTAGAGATATATATATATATATGGGTTGGACACTATCTTCCTAAAAACATATAAGGATTGTATTATTGCTCGTATAACAACGATTGATAAATAAATCAATAACGGAAAACACTTTCCCTACCACGTCGAGAAACTGCTACTATAATTAAATCCATAAAGCAGGAAATAAAGAAGACCAGAACATGTACAGACCAATTAGCCTTTGCCACGTTATAACAAAAGAAATAGAAAATTTGAAATTAAAAAAGTGGCTTTGGAGCAATCAAGGCTGCTCAGACGGTCACTAAGAGGGGCATTATGTTGACACATCAATTTAATGAGTATTATATTTATCTATGAGAGCATTTTTGTTGTAAATTGTGAGGTATGGCTGTTAAAATCTTGGTTGTTTTTACGAATGATGACAGATGTGAACAAGAGCATGTATGGTCTTTGTGTGATGATGTAAATAAGGTGTGGTTGTATTGTATGGTAAGTATGTGTCCATGAAGGGGCATTTGGTGACTTTTCTTATAATTGAATACATGCTACAGTATGATTATTTTTGATTAATTATTGATTATTATGAATGTATATATTTATTATGATTAATTAGTGTCATAATTTTATTGCTTGATTTGTGGATCCCCTTAATTTAGGTAGCCAGGGACTACAGATGGAAAGTAGCTATTTAGATATAATCTAGTACAGAACATATCTGTTTCTGAATTTAATGTTTCTATGCATTGTCCCATCATAGATAGACTAAATTAAATACAACTATTTAGTGAATTATTGAGGCCACAATAATTCACTAGGTGTTGTAAAATATCAAAGTACTATTGCAAAAGCGAACAATGACCTCAACCATGACCTGTCCTCCGCCTCTGTTCTTGCTGCGCTTGACTATCAGCTGTCTTTTCTTTTTCTTGGATGTTTCTGAAACTACTAATACTACTACTACTATTACTACGACTAACACTGTCCCTGTGAGAGGGACAGAGGGGGGAGGTGAGTTTGGATTGGGTCAAGTTTGAGCGTGTTGAGGTTTTATTTAATCGATATGATCAATCCGGTACAAGGATAAAGGAACGTAATGATTTAGATTGACAATTGCAGTGGTTGGCGGAAGCAACCCCAACCTCAAAGGAGGGTGCCAATTCAGTAATGAAATGTTTTGTGAATGATCTAATATCCCGACATGGTTTCCCCAAAAAGATTAGGTCAAACAACGGCACCTATTTTGAGAAAACAGGTTAATCTTCTTCAGTCACAAGATCAGCACTTCTCAGGACCAGCAGCTTCCTAGGAAGGTGGAAAGACCATGAGACCAAAATGGTAAGTTTGCAAAATGTAGAATTTGTGTGCCAGTTCCTCTGTGCAGATTTGAGGATGAAAGCAGCCACTCCAGATTCCCTTGCACTCGCTAAGAGGGGCACGGTCAAAGCCGATCCAGGACCAACACCCGATACCTGACTGGAAGGAACCGAGAGGAGAGACAACACCTTGCCAGCGATGACGAGAACGACTAAGGTTGCCAGCCAATATGTGTCCGTCGGGATTCCAGCAGCTGTGGAAGGAGGCCCTGAAGCAAGCCGAGGGCCTGGACCAAAGCCCCATGCCCCATACTCTTCCCCAGCCTTCCCCAAAGCCCCCACAGCTCCAACTTTTTCTCAGCTTTTCCCTAATTTCGGCCAGCACGGACATGCCATTGCACAGTCTGCCCAATGGACTGAACCACACCCCAGGAAGAGACAGAGACAGACTGTTTGAGTGGATCTCTTTCTTCACCAGGGCAGCCGAAAGCCCAACGAGGTGTCGGCAGGCCATCAGCCTGAGGCACCACCGAGCCATCTATACGAGCTCTAATCGAACATGGACTCATACGAAATTCAGTTGTGTGTTCAAAATCAATTGATAATTAACAATATTGGTAACTACATTCATTGCAAATGCCGGGAAAAATATTTTTGCAAATGTCTTACAGTCATAAGTCTATATACATTCATCTATTTATGTTCATGATCAAAGTATTTGTTATTCCTTTACTAAATCAAAGGGTAGGCCACTAATTGTGTTCTGTGAGATGGTTTTACTGCAGGCTGGTAACAGCGATCGCTCTGAAGGAGGGTCATAGACGGAATTTTTGCCTCGTATAAAAACATTGAGGTTTTTGCCTCTATCTGCGGTGGAGATTTAAGTTAGTGGTCTATATCAGAAATTGTTTTGGTCCAGGGTCTTGAGACCCTGGAAGGCGGGTATGTAGTAGAATTTCTGACCTTTTGACCTATATTTCTTGTCTTTTAAGAATGTCCGCTCATTTTCAATTCTCTTGTATTTTGTGCCATTGAATGGACCAGTTGTGGGACAAAAGTGAATATTAAGTCGTGCCAACCTGTCTACAGAATGTGTTGACTGTCTAAAAGATTCGAGTTGTTATGGAACAGATAGGAAAAAGATAAAAGACATTGACGCACTCGATAAGGAACGATGACGCACAAAAGACATATAAAAAATGGCAGAAGACCGGAACTCGAGAGTGATTTTGGCTTGTGTGTGTCTTGTTTGCTCCGGAGTGACATGTGGTCTGTCTGCACGGCCAACTCAATTCAACCTGCACTTCTGATAATGGGTAAATAAATTTGTTGTACTAAACTACTTTTGTTGCCTGTTTAAGCTTCGGACAATCCACTACACTGACAAGCAGCACACACGCTGATAGACACAGACGTAGAAAATGAAAAATACGGAGCGCTCCCAAATAACTTTTTAAGCTTTGGGTTTTGGGGAAAGTAGCAAGTCATGTCAAGTCAAAAGGCTAAAGTCCAAGTGAAGTCACAAGTCATTGATGTTAAAGTCTAAGTCGAGTTGCAAGTCTCTTTACATTTTGTCAAGTCGAGTCTAAAGTCATCGAATTCATGACTCGAGTCTGACTCGAGTCCAAGTCATGTGACTCGAGTCCACACCTCTGGTTGTTCGCATACCGTGACCTCATGTCCCATTTCTTAATGTTATGTTTGTTGTATGTGATATACAGTACAGGCCAAAAGTTTGGACACATCTTCTCATTCAATGTGTTTTCTTTATTTTCATGACTATTTACATTGTAGATTGTCACATCAAAACTATGAATGAACACATGAGGAGTTATGTACTTAACAAAAAAAGGTGAAATAACTGAAAACAGGTTTTATATTCTAGTTTCTTCAAAATAGCCACCGTTTGCTCTGTATACTGTTTTGCACACTCCTGGCATTCTCTCGATGAGTTTTAAGAGGTAGTCACCTGAAAGGGTTTTCACTTCACAGGTGTCGTAGTTGTGATGCCTTCAGTGACAATCTACAATGTAAATAGTCATGAAAATAAAGAAAACACATTGAAATGAGAAGGTGTGTCCAAACTTTTGGCCTGTACTGTATGATGACATTAATTGTGTTAGACAAGTGCTGAGTTAGCTTCTTGGAGACACACTATTTCGTTGCGGACAAAAGAGCTCATTAGCATTAAAGCTGCCGACACTTTCTTCACGGCAAGGCTTACTAAAAGCCCCTTTAAACTGTAAATTCAAGTATAAAGGCCAAATTTTGGATGACACAATTCCAATGTGGTGGAAATTACGATAATGATGAACCTTTAAATTGCAGTATTCTGTTCGTACGGTACACATCCAGTACATTACCAGTATGATCCGTGTTATTCACAGGCACTCCAGCTCTCAGCAGCTCCAGCACTACTCTGTCCAGTCCACTACGCACCGCGCGGATCAGAACCACAGAGCCGTCCGGTCCGCACCACTCTGCCGACTGCCAACATAAGCAGTAACGTATGAATGCCATAGTAATTCTGTAATTATTACTACATTATGTAAATGAGCTGACTTGCTGAGGGGGACTGAGCAGAGGTGGCGGTATGGCGTTCCTTTCCCAGCCTCCGGATGAAGCTGAAGGAGACAATTTGATGCATATTGTAACTCCCATTATGTAATGTGTATATATTTTATCAAGGTGAATAGTATGGACTTGACTCACAAGGAGCTGGCCTGCGGGGCTGCGAGCCTCCAGCCCGGTAGTGTTTCAGCTCCTGGCTCCTGCGGTCGCAGATGGTGGCGTCGTCCTGGCGGTCGCCGCACCTGGCGCTGATGTCCTCCATGGAGCTCTGGGTGAAGTCTGTGTCGCTGGCGATGTCGGGGTCCCTCTTGAGAGGTCTGACGAAGAACCCACAGGACATATCATTAGGAACACCGGCACCAGCTAACGAGATCCTTCCTGCCTCCTCTTCAAAGGTCACTCACCTCATCCTCATGGCGTCCTCCCCGAGGGGTTCCCTCCTTCTCTTCTTTTCCGCTTCTTTGGCTTTCTTCTTCTTCCTCAAGCCCATCTTATCATGCTCCCGCCCTGAACGCACTCTGGGCTCCTGCTGTGTGGCGGCGTGCGGTGTCCAGGACTTGGATTTGCCCTTCTTGTTGTAGGTGGCGGTGGAGCCGTGTCTTACCCGGGGCCCATCTCCACTGCTGCTGCCGCCGCCACTCTCTCTCTCCCTTCTCTGCTGCCTCGCCCTCCTCACCACTAGGAAGACCACCATGGCCAAGGCCAGGAGCAGGCCTGCTGCTATGGCAACCACGGCCCATAACCATGCTGGGGTGGGCTCTTTAAGAAAAAGCAATACAATAATTGATTGATTTGTTTGAGGTAGTGTAATATCTGCTAGTCTAAGAAATAACATGTTTTGCATATGGTGGAAGATTACATTTGTCATAAAGCAAGCAGCCAGCCAAATCTTGTAGACTGTGGTCCACCATCTTGGGCAGGTAACAAAGTATGACCATTACGTGTGACATGCACAGGTGGACAACATACACTTCACAAACGGGAGGCTTTGCCACGCCGTCCTTCTACTGCGGAGAAGGTGGCAAGGCCAGCGGTTCACCACCACATTATGTTCATTATTGAGGTTGCAGTTTGTTGCTATGTGTGTGCAGGAAACAGGAGGCTGCCACCTCTACCTTTGACTTCCTCCTTCCGCGTTTCCTCGTCCCTGCTGCCTATCTCGTCTTGCACACCTCGGACAGCGATGACGGCCTTCAGCTCCTGGAGGGCGGGATACCGGGCGGGCCTCAGCAGCATGACGGCGCGAAGGAAGCTGGCGGCCTCGGTGGCGTACGGGAAACAGGTAGAGGGCTGGCGGGAACACGGTCGGTTGTCCACTTGGAGGAAAACCAGGGAGCTAGGAAGAAACATTCATGGATAACAATGATGTAATGTAATGTAACGCTTCTACCTCTGAAACGCTGCACACAATAGGGTGAACCTTTGTCAACACTGTGTTGCTACTATTTTATTTTTTTTATTTTTTTGTCCTGTCCAGCTACTCAGGCAAATCATATTGTTGATGTAGATGCCCATATCGGCTGTACAGATTAACTTTACAAAAGAGAAGTGTGGGATACTTCTCTTGTTGCCTTATTTATTTTTATTTGACTTTATTAAATGGATTTTATTATTTGGTGCAGCCGGGCCGGAGCAGGAGGGGATAGAAAGAGAAAAAAAGGAAGACAGAGGGGGAAATTGCAGGGACAAGATGGGGTTAAGACAAAGAGACAACAACAACAAACACAACAATAACAACAACAACAACAAAACTGCATCACTTCTACTATTGCTACTATTTTTCTGACCCATACACCACACCGTGGTGCTGTTGGTAAACCTTGTGTGTCGAACTGACTTGAAATTTCTCATACAGCTCTACAAAACACTCACAGTAACTTTCGGAGTGACGAGCACATGTGTAAAAAATATAAGCTTGATTGGTGGAAACAAATGGCCGTCTTTGCAGGGGCGGTACTTAACAACAAATACGATGTGTATCTGCAGGGGTTCTTAACATCTGAGCCCAACTTTTCCACTACAGAGGGACCCGGGCCCACTCAAATATTAACACTGAATTAGTAATCTTACTCTTGATTTTCCATCCATTCATCTTCTTCCGCTTATCCGAGGTCGGGTCGCGGGGGTAGCAGCCTAAGCAGGGAAGCCCAGACTTTCCTCTCCCCAGCCACTTCGTCCAGCTCCTGCCGGGGGATCCCGAGGCGTTCCCAGGCCAGCCGGGAGACATAGTCTTCCCAACATGTCCTGGGTCTTCCCCGCGGCCTCCTACTGGTTGGACGTGCCCTAAACAACTCCCTAGGGAGGCGTTCGGGTGGCATCCTGACCAGATGTCCGAACCAACTCATCTGGCTCCTCTCGATGTGGAGGAGCAGCGGCTTTACTTTGAGCTCCCCCCGGATGGCAGAGCTTCTCACCCTATCTCTAAGGGAGAGCCCCGCCACCCGGCGGAGGAAACTCATTTCGGCCGCCTGTACCCGTGATCTTGTCCTTTCGATCATAACCCAAAGCTCATGACCATAGGTGAGGATGGGAACGTAGATCGACCGGTAAATTGAGAGCTTTGCCTTCCGGCTCAGCTCCTTCTTCACCACAACGGATCGATACAGCGTCCGCATTACTGAAGACGCCGCACCGATCCGCCTGTCGATCTCACGATCCACTCTTCCCTCACTCGTGAACAAGACTCCTAGGTACTTGAACTCCTCCACTTGGGGCAGAGTCTCCTCCCCAACCCGGAGATGGCACTCCACTCTTGATTTTAATTTTTGAATTTTGAATTATATCCAACCTACTTAATTTACAACTTTGTCAAATGATATGATCGCATGTGTTAGTCACAAAGATTATTATTTATTTCGCACGTAAACCTTAGGCTTATGTCAGACTATTTAGAAAAATAAATAATAATCAAATGTACTGCGTATGAAGAGACTCATAAATAACTCAAAAATAAAAATTACTTACACTTGTGCTGTGCTAAAACAAAAAAACAAATGTATAATAAATATTTTTTCTAAATAAACTGCTAATAAGATTAAAGTACAAATGAAAATACAGCTTCACCACTTTAGTCATAATTTTTGCGCTTAAGAAACTTCCCTGTATTACAACTGGCCCATACAGACTACAGCTGAGAAACACATATTTTTTGGCGCTCTCTCGGGGGTGCTCGCAGCCCGACACGGGGCACCGGCCCAAAACTTAAGAAACACTGTCTTACATCAACTCACGATTCAATATGACTCTGATTCTTGGATTCAGAATTGATTCTTAATGCAACATGATCCTCAAGTCTAAACAATTTCTTGTAATATACTATTTGGTATGTAAATAATTAGGGATGTGCCAATCGATCGGTCACCGATCAGTATCGGCCAATTTTTGTAAAAAAAATATGTCATCGCTATTGCTGATTAATGCCAGTCACAAAAGCCGATCCCTAATAGCTGACGCAAATTTAGTTTTAGTCCTCTGGTTGACAAGCTGCTAGCAGCCAATTATGTGTCTCCGTACACAGTGTGGAGCCGCTCCCTAACTTAATAATAATCACCCCAATTACGGCAAATAAACTGCATTTTTAGTAGGCTAAACATGTTTCACACTGCGGGCAAGCCAGAAGGAGGCATGCTAATCGCTAAGCTAATTGCTAAACTACCTTTGAACAACAGTAAAAAAAATTGTGTTTCGTTAAATTTAGGAAGTCTAAAGTAAGATGACACGTAAGGGGAGAGCGGATTGATCCATAAATTGGTGATGTCGATACCAAGGGTAGTTGCAGTCAGGGTTTCCCCTAAGTTGCCAAGATACCTGTGGCGGTGGGGGTGTTTTTAGGGGGGAGGTCAATATGACGTCATCACATTATTTGCTGGGATGAATATATTTAAAGGCCTACTGAAACCCACTACTACCGACCACGCAGTCTGATAGTTTATATATCAATGATGAAATCTTAACATTGCAACACATGCCAATACGGCCGGGTTAACTTATAAAGTGCAATTTTAAATGTCCCGCGAAACTTCCGGTTGAAAACGTCTATGTATGATGACGTTTGCGCGTGACGTCGATGGTTGAAACGTAAGTATTCGGACACCATTGTATCTCAATACAAACAGCTCTGTTTTCATCGCAAAATTCCACAGTATTCTGGACATCTGTGTTGGTGAATCTTTTGCAATTTGTTTAATAAACAATGGAGACTGCAAAGAAGAAAGCTGTAGGTGGGATCGGTGTATTAGCGGCTGGCTGCAGCAACACAACCAGGAGGACTTTGAGGATAGCAGACGCGCTTTCCGACGCTAGCCGCCGACTGCATCGATAATCGGGTGAAGTCCTTCGTCGCGCCGTCGATCGCTGGAACGCAGGTGAGCACGGGTGTTGATGAGCAGATGAGGGCTGGCGTAGGTGGAGCGCTAATGTTTTTATTATAGCTCTGACGAGGTCCCGTAGCTAAGTTAGCTTCAATGGCGTCGTTAGCAACAGCATTGCTAGGCTTCGACTGGCGGCACAGCATTAACCGTGTAGTTACAGGTCCAGTGTTTGGTTCGGTGTCTCCTGATAGTAGTATTGTTGATCTTCTGTCTATCCTTCCAGTCAGGGGCTTATTTATTTTGTTTCTATCTGCATTTAAGCACGATGCTATCACGTTAGCTCCGTAGCTAAAGTGCTTCGCCGATTTATTGTCATGGAGATAAAAGTCACTGTGAATGTCCATTTCACGTTCTCAACTCTTATTTTCAAGAGGATATAGTATCCGAGGTGGTTTAAAATACAAATCCGTGATCCACAATAGAAAAAGGAGAAATTGTGGAATCCAATGAGCCCTTTCACCTAAGTTACGGTCAGAGTGAAAAAAGATATGTCCTGCACTGCCCTCTAGTCCTTCACTCTCACATTCCTCATCCACGAATCTTTCATCCTCGCTCAAATATATGGGGTAATCGTCGCTTTCTCAGTCCGAATCGCTCTCGTTGCTGGTGTAAACAATGGGGAAATGTGAGGAGCCCATCAGCCTGCGACGTCACGCTACTTCCGGTACAGGCAAGGCTTTTTTTATCAGCGACCAAAAGTTGCGAACTTTATCGTCGATGTTCTCTACTAAATTCTTTCAGCAAAAATATGGCAATATCGCGAAATGATCAAGTATGACACATAGAATGGATCTGCTATCCCCGTTTAAATTAAAAAAATTCATTTCAGTAGGCCTTTAATTAAAAAGGCAAATACAGTATTCATACATTTAAAAAAAATCTGTTATTATTAATTATAGTATTAACATATATTTTTTATGTGGATCCCCTATGTTTTTAGACACAGTCCCACTGTGACCAATCAAAGTTCCATTCTTTTTGGCGAAAGCTCTTACCCGTTTGAATCCGCTGGCGTTGTTTGAGCCAACAGGTCAACGAGCTGCTGGGGGTCAAACTCAAACAAGTTCCTGTTGGCAGCGAGCGGGGCTGAGCCTCTCTGTTTGAGCGGCGTACGCAGGAGCACGCTGAGCGCCCAGAGCACCGTTGTGTTGGTGAAGGCGCCGCCTTTGTGTGCGATGCTGGTGTGCACTACCAGGGTGCCCTTGGCCCACAAGGGGCTCTGGTGCGTGAAGCAGTCGCTGCCGTCCCACCCGCAGGGGGCGCTGTCGCACCCCTTGTCGCATTGGGAGTTGGCGTAGTGGTTGCTGCAGTACGGGATGTGGCCCGGACTAGGATGTAGAAAGCAACATTTCAGATTTACATTTAATCATCATTATATAAAGAAACGTAATGCAGGTATTCTTAATCTGCGTACAATAGTTATTGTATTTGTATGATCATTTGTACCATCAATAATTGCAAAAGTCCCATAATGTTAAATTATTGATCAAAACATGACTATTAAATGATAAATGGGTTATACTTGTACAGCGCTTTTCTACCTTCAAGGTACTCAAATTTAGCAAACATAAACATGATACATCATGCGCTGCCTGGTGTTGTGCATTGTCTTACGTGCCTAGTTACGGCCAGTTGGGGGCGCTCTTCAGCCAGTAGCAACTTTTTTCAGTGCTGTTACTTTATTCAACGATAAACCGCAATGTCGCAGTATATGCTATATTATACACCACTGGTGTCAAACTCAAGACCTGGGGCCAGATCTGACCCTCCACGTCATTTTATGTGGTCCAACACTTTGTTCAATGTGGTCCACCAAATCATTAAATGGGGCCTGCCCTGTTATTTTCAGTTGGCCTGCCACATCATTCAATGTGGTCTCCCACATCGTTTAACATGGTTTTTCACATTGTTTAATGTGGTCTTCTACGTCATTCAATGAAGTCTGCCAAATCATTTAATGTGGTCTGCCACCTCATCTAATGTGGTCTTCTACGTCATTGAATGTGGCCCGCCACATCACTAAATGGGGCCTGCCCCGTTATTTAAAGTGGCCTGCCACATTATTTAATTTGGCCTGGCACGTCATTCAATGTGGTCTTCCACATCATTTAACGTGGTCTGCCACATCATTTAATGTGGTTTTCTACATCATTCAATGTGGCCCGCCACGTATGGCGTCAGCCACATCACTAAATTGGGCGTGCCCCTTTTTTTTTATTTGGGCCAGCAACATCATTCAATGTGGTCTGCAACATTATTTAAAGTGGCCTGGCACGTCTTTCATTGTGGTCCGCCAAGTCATTTAACGTGGTCTCCCACATTCTTTTTTGGTGGCCTGGCATGTCTTTTAATGTGGTTCGCCAAGTCGTTTAGTGTGGTCTTCCAAATCATTGGGTGTGGTCTTCCACATCATTTAATGTGGTCTTCCACATCATTTAATGTGGTCTCCCACATCATTTAACGTGGTTTTCCACATTATTTAACGTAATCTTTCGCACCATTTAACGCCGTCTGCCATTTAATGTAAGGTGGCTCTACACGTCATTTAGTGTGGTCCACCATGTCATTCGATGTGGTCTTCCACATCACGTAAAGTGGCCTGCCACACGGCATTTAACGTTGTCCGCCATTTCATTATTGTGGCCCGCCACCTCATTCAATTTTGCCCACCACGTCATTCAACGTGATTTCTGGGAATCTAGCAACACTGTTCCCAATACACACCTGTTGTGTTATTAGGGTTGTGTCAGTGGGAAATGTTTAATTTGGGCTGGCCCACTACAATAAAATAGTGTGCCAACTTGGCCCTTTGATGTGTATATATCATTTTCATAAAGATCATTGAACGGATGAAGGCAAGAACATCTGGGCCTCTTTAGCCTCTCATAGTCTTGACAGACATGTCACTGATTGGGCCGTAACTTCTCTGTCTATGTTACGCATTACCTAAATAAATAAAAAAGACAAAAAAACAAATATTGGCTGTCTATTGGCCTAATATTGATTTGCAGTGCACCCCTTCGTTGTGTTACACCTTTTACGCTAGGGGCTCTTAACCTTTCCTGCTACAAAGTGGCTCTCGGGGCCCACTCAAATATAGCAACACTGAATCTTACCCTTGATTTTATTCATATTCAATAATTATATCTAACTTATAGTTTACAACCTTGTCAAATGAAATGAAACCACGTGTTAATCACAAAGATTATTATTTGTTTAACACATGAGTCTTAAGAAAATAAGTACAAACCAAACATACTGCATAAGAAGGGACTCATAAATGACTGAGGAAAAATTCATTTACATACAATTATGTTGTGCCAAAATAAACAAACTAAATTCATAATGAATATGTTTCTTAACTAAACCGTCAATAAAATATAAGTGCAAATTAAAATACAGCCTCACCACTTTAGTCATAATTTTTAGCGCTCAAGAAACTTTTTTTTAGCTCCGGACTTCTTCTGTTCGATTGACACTGTTATTACTGCCACAAGTGGAGGAAAAGTGTATTGCAACTGAGTATCGCTGCGGCTTACACTGAGAAACAGATATTTTTTAGCGGCCCAGCAATTGGTTAGGAAACACTGTTTTATGCTAAATAAACAAATACATTTAATTGCATTTAAATTAATGTCAATTTAGTACAAAGATGTGACCTCATTTAGATACACAAGAGTGTGAAATTTAATTAAACTGAACTGCAAACATAATCATCTTGTTCAATGCAATGTGTTCAGTGTGTGTATTCTTACATGCATTTACTTCAAAATTGCGTATCTCGGATTTAAAGCATGTCTACACTGAAAATATTTAATTTAAAATGTGTAAAACATGGACATTTAAAAACGTGAAAATAAATATTAAAATTTGATAAAAACTATTTTAACCCTGGAAAAAAAAAGTGATTATGAATGTGATGATGTCTCACTTGCAGGGGCCTCTGTCTTTAAGACAGTCCAGGCCGTCTCGGAGGCATTCGGGCTCCATACACTCTCTGTCACATGACCCGTCCCCAAACTTGCCCTTACACTTTCTGCTGCCAGGACACTGTGCCCACGGGTCACCAGACGCTGCTGTGGAAGGAGAAAAACAAAACATCTTCACGGAGGCCGCTAAATGGGTTGTACAAGCCAGGGCCAGTACTGTACTTCGTCTGCTTAAGACCATCAGGACTGTTTTTCTTGGGTCTTATCGCGACATCAATAATAGCACTCATTGTTCCTGAGTAACGGCAAAGAGCGCCTCCTGAGCGTTAGAGGGGAACAGGAAAAGGGGGCCCGACATAAACAGGAAGTTTCCAGGAGAAGTGAATAGCAACAGGAAGTGGAGTGGGCCAGGACTCGATAAAGGTCAAAGGTTGTCGCCTTGGCAATGAGGAATGGGATGGAGCGAGACAATGGGCTTGGCAGGTGGGGACCTGAATGGTATAACCTCATAGAGTGAACGAGGGATATTAAAATCACAGCAGTTGGACCATTCATACAAATTATAGATCATATTTCACCACCTCAGAAAACACTTGGCTCTCCAAGTACCACCATAATGACCAACATTAAAATACAGTAGCATAATAGCCCTAAGGTTCATTAAAAAGGCAGAGGTTTTATTTACACAGTATATCTAATAGGGCTGTGAATCTTTGGGCACCACACGATTCGTTTCGATTCCTGGGGGTAACGAATCGATTCAGAATCGATTCTCGATTCAAAACAATTCTCGATTCAATATCAATACTTTTTTAATAACATTGGGTGCTAGTTCTATGATTAACTGCATTCCTCCATAAAATAGATAACAGCTCTGATAAATTTCTATATAACTTTAAAAAAAACTGGTTTTGTTGAATACAATTCTACCCAATTATTTAATAATATCAAATAGAAATAAGGCAGCAAGAAAGGTATTTCTCTCATTTCTCTTTTCTAAAGTAAATCTGTACAGCAGATATGGTCATCTACAGCCACGATATGCTTGAGTGTCTTAACAGGACAGATTAAAAAAATATATATATTATATTATATTATATTATATATATGTATATACATATATTTTTTCTTTTTAAAGTCAATTTTTGATTTTTTTTAATCGATTAAGAATCGTTACAAGTAAGAATCGCGATTCATTCAAAAATACTTTTTTTTTGGCACATCTATTATCTAATATTTTTGGCAACTGCAATATTACACACAGTTTGAACAGTAACACTGTGCTTGAATGTTCAATTGAGTGTTTTTTGTTTTGTTTTTTTGGCGTTATCCATTGGCGTTGTTAGGCCTATTTTAGGGGGTCTCAAGCCCCCCTAAAATGTTCTTAAGCCCCCCTAAATAATTTGGTGTTAAAAAAAAAATAAAAATCTTTTTTTTTATTTTTTTTTTTTTTTACAAATACATGCCGACATATTCATTATAAAATGGCCCGAATATGAGTTTAAATAAATAATCATATAACCTGTCATTATTCACTCAGTTTCCCCTCACTTCATAGCATAAGTTAGAGAGCCCCTTTAGTGCGTCGGAATCCAATCCATTCCACTTGTTCATACAGAAAATGCCCACATCACTCAAAATCCAGTCCGCATTTTCTCTGCGACCTTGCTTGCGGAGTTGCAGGTGTACGAAGCACATTAGCACACAGCACTGCAGAACAAGAACCTTGTGTCTGCAATTGTAAATCATTTAGTTTTTAAGTTTTGTGTTTCTTTTAGAATCTATATAAAGTAATATACATTAGCCTATTGTTAAAATAATGAAAATATATATATAATAAACATACTTGTTTTATTGTATCGTTACATTAATAGCTGTTGTATTATTATAGGATGGCTTGTTAAACATTTCATAGGATTTTCAGAGGGTGGAAAAACCAAGACATTTAATATAAAATGTAAAATGAATAAATACATAAAAAGAAAAAGAAAAAAATGGTTAAAAGCCATCGTCCCGGGGAGCATTTAATTTCGTCCCGTGCATTTTTTTTTTTACCGACGACGGAACTACATTAATCTCAAGCCCTGGAAGTTACATTTTATTGTTTGCATTATTTGTTTCAGCATTGCACTTTGAAGATGGTCCCTCAGCTCTTTGACAGCTTTGGCTCTTTTTCAGATCAGCAGACAGACTCTAAGTCTTTCTTATTTACAGTATACTGTATATAAAAGTTTCTCATTTCTATTCAGACTTCCATATATATTTTGTTTCCTTAACGGCTTGCCATAATATATATATATATATATATATATATATATATATATATATATATATATATATATATATATATATATATATATGTTATATACAAGCCAAATTATCCCGATCCAGATATTACTTTAATTCAAGTAATTAAGTAATATTTCCAGGGCTTGAATTTACAACCATTTTAGTCACATATGTGCCCAAAATGTAATATGTGCAACTTCAAAATATTTGGGAACAAACAATTATTGTATTGTGAGCTAAAGTCGTGGCATTAGCCTCTATGTTGTGAATTAATAAGATAGAGGCTAATGCCATGACTTTCATTGTGTTTCAGTGTATCTTGAAGGATCATGCAAGTAATTGTTTGTTGTTGATGCTGTAAACAAAATGTCACTGTGCAAACCCATGTTTGTTGTTGTACTGAACACAGATTGAAAATAAACCGACTGAAATAATAATAATAACAATGAATAATTTATAAGTCTTTGTTAGCCGTTTGTGAAGTTTTGTGCTCGTGCGCTACGTTCGCTCGCATCCTGTGCATCTCCTGGGGCTAAGCCCCCCCTGTCCTTAAAAGCTAGTGACGCCCCTGGCGTTATCACTAGCTGGAACCCAAGTACCACAGTTTGAGAATCATTCTTAAAGAGGATTCAACTTTTTTTTTTTTACTAATTTTACATTTGCTCAATCTGTTATTCAAGTTTTGACGGTTTATACCCTGTGCATGGCCAGGACTCCTCAAACTATACTGTCAGTTTAATTTAATTTAAATGACACTTAAATTGTATTTTTTGGCAAATTCGACAACTTTTTTCCAAACTTTTCAGTCTTCATATTTACCTTTGTGCTGGTTGCTGTTTTATTTTTATTTTCAATATTACAGGCAGGTAAATAAAAAATTAAAAAAAGTTATTTCCATACACATTCAATCTGCACTGTAATTAATAATTACATTTATTTTCTTTTGAAACTATTTCAAGACGTCAAATTTAGAAAAGGCCAGTTTCCCATATGTTGAAATTTGGACCCACCTCGGTTCGTCCAGCTCAGTCCCAGTAGAACAAACAAGTGCAAAGTCAGCATCTTCAAGTCTCTCAGGGTCTAAATAAGTCCAGTCCAGCACCTCTTCACACCTCTAGTCTTCGATATCCAAAGTTACAGTCGCGGACATTGTTGTCTGCGACACCAGCACCACAAACACCTTCTAAAGGAACCACTCAGCCCACTTCTGTTCACCAGACCTTTTTTTTTTTTTGAGGTCTTGCGGATATGTGGATAACTTCCTGCCACTGTGTGCAGAAGAATAGGAGGGCGCTGACCGTCTGTGACGCACAATGTCGAACGCATTTGCAGTGCAACGCATTAGTTTTATCCAAAAAGTGAATTTAGATTTTTCTTATATTAATACAAGAAACACAGGTGGCTGTATTGCTCTGTTGCTCTTTAACTGTTATAAATGGAACATTGTGAATAAACTTGCCTAAACAACTGTCAAAACAGTGCATTCTAAAGAGACAGTCAGAAAGTGGCTTGAAGATGGTCTGTAAAACATAAGCTATGCAACATGTTGACCCAAGAACCACCATTACATGTTATCTAGTAGCTGCGGACCGGTCAACGCTTGAAAATTTGTCCCACGGACCGGGGGGGGGGGGGGTTTAATTTTTTTTTTTTTTTTTTCATAAAGAAATACAATCATGTGTGCTTACGGACTGTATCCCTGCGGACTGTATTGATTTATATTGATATATAATGTATATATTGTGTTTTTTATGTTGATTTAATTTTTTTATTTTTTTAAACATTTTTTAAATTTTTTTTTAAATTTCTTGTGCGGCCCGGTACCAATCGGCCCGTGGTTGGGGACCACTGATCTAGACCACAAGGAAGTGTTTTACTGTAGAAAAAAAAAATCATAATGTGACCCATTTAACGCTAACGAGCTGTGTTTATTCATAGCTTTTTGGACAGAGTGTTTGTTTTCAAGAAGGGATATTACTGACTTTATCCACTTTTTACAGCATTACACAACTTTGCACATGTAATAGATGGATACAGTATATTGAAATCCCATTAGCTGACACAGATTTACAGGTGAGTAGACAGAAACATACTGAGGTTAAATAATTAAGATGAAGACTACTATTATTTACAAATACCTCTAAACCCATATGTGCTGAAACTGTCATGGCCTGCCATTCAGGTCTGACTGGGTGTATTCGTTTTCCTGTGATCGGTCTATGTTCCCTGTTTTGTTCTCCTATTTTCTGTTCTACTTCCAGTTTGTGTCATGCTACAGTGACGTTATCAGTGCTACTCACCTGCCTCTGATTAGTGATCAGAAGACTCATCTGCCTCTGGTCGCTAATCAGAGGGCTTTATAGGCCAGCCCCATGCCATGGTCCAGACTGGATGGTTGTATGAGTTGTACTGCATTGTTTGTTCCATGAGTGTTTAAGCTGTGTTGTGCCTATTGTGCACTTCCCAGCTGCACTTGACCTGAGTAGTAGTTATAAAAGACTCTTCTTACCTGCACGTCATGTTTTGGATATTTCCGTGGTCAATGAAAGAAATGTCCAGAGAAAGCTGACCCAGCAGGCACAAGACATTAATCAAATCAAATCAAATCAACTTTATTTATAAAGCACATTTAAAATGTACCACAGGGGTAGCCAAAGTGCTGTACAATGGGCAGGTTAAAAGATAATACGAGAACCGAGCAAACACAACACAACATAAACAGAACACGATAAAAAAATAAATAAATAAATAAATAAATAAAACATAAAAACAGGTTCACAGCAGGTGTATTATGGGGCACCATTGCAGGATGGATATCACTCAGTGTTAAAAGCCATGGAATAAAAGTATGTTTTTAAGAGAGATTTAAAAACAGGAAGAGAGGACGCTTGTCTAACACTAAGAGGTAGGTCGTTCCAGAGCTTGGGAGCAGCAGCGGCGAAAGCTCTGTCATCTCTAAGGTTCAGCCTTGTGTCAGGGACCGTCAGTAGCAGCTGATCGGCTGATCTTAGGGATCGGGTGGGGCAGTAAGGCTGAAGGAGGTCGGAGAGATATGTTGGCGCGAGGTTGTTTAGACATTTAAAAACAAATAAAAGGAGTTTAAAATTGATTCGGTAACGCACAGGGAGCCAGTGAAGGGACGCTAATATAGGGGTGATGTGCTCACGTCTGCGGGTCTGTGTTAGCAGACGAGCAGCAAAGTTCTGCACAAGCTGCAGGCGGGCGAGGGAGGCCTGGCTAATGCCTACATACAGGGCATTGCAGTAGTCAAGACGAGTCGAGATAAAGGCGTGGATTAATTTCTCGAGATCATGTCCTGATAGAAGTGGTTTCACTTTCGCTATTTGGCGTAATTGATAAAAGCTTTTTTGTATGACGCTGCTGATTTGTTTTTCGAATTTAAAATCTGAGTCGAACTTTACCTCCAGGTTTGTGACACAGTCGCTGAGATACGGGGTCAGAATGCCGAGGTCAACGTTGGGGGAAAAAACAAAATTGGGAACTTGTTGAATTAGGTCCTGATGTTGGGCAACTCAAACCTAACGTTGAAACAACATGCTTTTTGACAACGTTTAATGAATGTTGGGTTCCGACATTGATTTGACCATTGAATTTTGGTCATTTCCCAACAAACAACGTGAAATTAACGTTGGACATCAACGTTCTCTCAATTTACAAATACAACTATTTTGCAACGTTGTTTCAAAGTCAGTTTTAAAGGACATGTATGTATAATCAATATTGTATCAATGTCTTGTGCCTGCTGGGAAGGTCTTTTAAGTATTTATTTGAGATCTCAAATAAACTTCAGATTACAGAGGGGTAAGTTTACGCTGCTTCCGGAAAAAAACAAGAGAGAGAGAAAAGAAAAATTTTAAGATCTTTATGGAGTGAGTGAGGAGGGAGGGTAGGGGTTGGGTGAATTGTCCCGTCCTTAAGTTGGGGTGAGGAAGAGAGACGAGGAAGAGGATGAGCAAATACAAACTATCTGATTGTGGACGGGATATTTTGGCTAAGCATTGGTTAAGGCAGTTGAGACATCACAGTCGTCTTTGTCCTATGCTCGGATAAGGTGGGGGTAGAGCTGTCTCCGATGGGCTCCAGGAATGCATCAGGGCCATAAAGATGTTCTTTACCTTTGGACAGAGGCAGTTGTGGTGAAGCAACTCTAAATTGTGGTTTAGACAAGTGATTACTAAAATATAATTTTGCCACAACAGTCATCTCCAGTCTCCGTATCTTGAGGTCACACCAACTAATCATAAGGAATTGTAACACAAACTAAGTAATGAGGTGGCTAAAGTCATGGTACTAACTAAATAGTAAAAAGAAAACTCCCAAAAATCTAAATACATGTGCCTTATCCAGTTTCTGAAATTTCCGTCAAACCATTCCTTTTTGAGTTATGTTGCTAACCAACAAACAGACACACCCCAGGGAATACACAATGTAATTATGGATGCCATACAACCACATAACCAGGGACGTGCACATGATTATAGAGGGGCAGGGGCTCAAAGTCAGAAAAGGGCAGGACATTTTTTTTTTGGTCCTTTACACAATATGGAAATTAATGTAAAATTAAATTTGCTTATAGGAAGCTAACTACTTAGCTGTGTGTCCTTTGTAGGTAAAAGTGATTGCCATTTCTTTTGTGTCAACATATTATTGTCATAATGAGTTAATTCACATTATCATAGGCTTGGAAGACATGAAAAGCAACAAAACACTGGTTTATTATTAGGCTATTTATTGTTAAATTAAAGCACTTTAATATTGAACATTGAACAGTGCAACATGAACTTTGAAGAAAAATACAAAAATAAATACCGAAATGGAAAAAACTTCAATGTGAAAATCTGTCCTTCCCTTAACTTGATGAAAACACCATCAAGTTGTAACTTATGGTCTTTCTCACTTAATGCTCAGACTAAACAACTGAAACGCAATACAGGGCCAAAAATATGGACCAGGGGCCAGTAGAGGGCTGTAGGATGGAGGCCACCCATACCCAAATATGCTCCTCAATGTAAATTCAGGGCTTCCATGAAATGCTGTGAAATCATCAATTTTAGCCATGCATTAAGAGGTCTGCTACCCTTAGCTGCTTCCTGGCGCTCCTTCTCCTTCCTTTTCTGTATCCTTTCTTTTTTTGGCATTGTGCTGCAGGCATAATCAACATGAATCAAGTTTAAATACAGATGGTAATATTCCTAACAGATAACCTACATCTTATATCCCCAGAATGCTGAAATTATTATTATTATTTATAATAATAATAATAATAATTATTATTATTATTATTATCATTATTATTATTATTGTTATTATTATCATTATTATTATTATTATTTTGTTAACCCACACAGTAATAGCAAAGTCACAATAAACTTTATATCTAAACTTCTACTGTGAGAGAAATGTGATCCGCCGTAAACACAGTGCATTTTATTTTGAAAATTAACCCGGTGTTTTATTTTGTATTTTGTACACTACTTCCTGTCCCGCACGATCCGCTCTACTCTGTGCGGAATTGATGTGCCGTGCTCAATTGATGCGCCGTGCTCCGACGTCTGGCAAAAACAGAAGCTGACACATTGAATAATAGAATAATACAGCGTTTTTCTAAAATATTACCCATATTAGATGCTGAATAAGTGGACAGCGACTAGACCATAACATAACTCACAGGTTCAAGTTGCTCCACTGTCACGTCTCCGGCTCAGGGGCGCAGTTGGCTCTCTCTCCTCTCACTTACTCACTCACTCGCCCTCTCTCTCTCTGGTGGAAGCGGCAGGCTCAAACAACCTCGTATTACAAGTAAACGTGGAGTTTTTTTTTTGTTTTGTTTTTTTTACATCCCTGACAGGAATTTATTAATGTTGTTTAAAGAAAAAACAAAAAACAAAACACACACACAGGCAGAGGGCACTTTTTAAGACGAGGAAAAAAAGGGCAGGGGCTCAAGCACCCATAGGGCCCTATGTGTGCACGTGCCTGCACATAACAATAAGGAGTGGAATAGAAGGAGAACAAACGTTAGCAACACTAGCATAGCTATGTTAGCTACATGCTAACATTTCGCTCACATTTTAATGTCATGCTAGGTTAGCCCAAAGGTCAAAGATTTAAAAAAAAAAAAAAGATCAAATTTACAACTCCAACATCTGTAAAGGACAGACAGATGACTGGCAGAGTTCCATGCTGTATTTTGAGACATGAACTGAAACCTGTTTTCTACAAAGTGGTGGGCATATATGCAGGGGCGTTACAGCAAATTCTGGGCCCCCCCAAACAAAAGACTCCTAAAGGGCCACCTATCCCAGTTTTTTTTTTTTTTGTCCTATCCAGCTACTCAGGCAAATCGTATTGTTGATGGAGATGCCCATATTGGCTGTACAAATTTACTTTACAAAAGAGAAGTGTGGGATACTTCTCTTGTTGCCTTATTTGTCAATCCATCCATCCATTTTCTACCGCTTGTCCCTTTCGGAGTCGCGGGGGTGCTGGAGCCTATCTCAGCTGCACATGGGCGGAAGGCGGGCTACACCATAAATGGATTTATATTATTATTTGGTGCAGCCGGGCCGGAGCAGGAGGGGATATAAAGAGAAAAAAACGAAGACAGAGGGGGAAATCGCGGGGATAGGAGGGGAATAAGACAGAGAGAAAACAACAACAGCAAACACAACAATAACAATAACAACAACAGAACAACATCAGCAAATAGGATATGTACAAATATGATGGTAAAAGGGATAATAAAGAAGCAGTTAGTGAAATAAATAATACAGAAATGACAATGAACATTATTACACTACAAATGGAGCAATACAAATACCAATAGAAGTAGCACTATTGATAATGAATAATAACAATAATTACCTCTTGTGAAAGTCTTTCCTTTGTAGGTTCTTTCGGACCAACAGAAATGGCTGCAGAGCCCGGATGCCAGGATTGACAAGTCTTTATTTCGCTCTTTCGTGCATTTTGTCTTGTGCTTCTTTCTCGTGCGTGTTTGCGTCGCTGCTTGCTTCCCTGTCTCTCCTCCCCCTCATGGTCTCCGACGCTGCTAATAAAGAGACAGGTGATTAGATAACCAGCTGGGGTATCCACTCACCTGTCAGCTGCTTCATAGCAGGCTCCTGCACACGCCCTGCCCGCAGGAGACGCGCGGACCACGCCCCCTCAACATGCCTCCACCGCCAGTCTCAGGCCAGGCAGCCGTCCGGCCGCGCCCACTCCCCCCCTCCGTGGCCGACTTCCTCTCTCCTCTACGGAAAGAGGAGGCTCTTTCCGTAGAGGAGCGCAAGAGGAAGTGGTCTGTGGACCACCCGGAAGTTGTAGGGTTGCAACACGAGGTACCACCTGGTGATCCGCGCGTTGGCATCCTTCATGTGGTGGAGCCACTGGAGTGGTTTGTGGTCCGAGCAGAGACGGAAGGAGCGTCCCAACAGGTAGTACGGAGGGCCCCGACCGCTCACAAGATGACAAGGCACTCCCTCTCCACTGTGCTGTACCTCTCCTCCCGGTCCGAGAGTTTCCGGCTGATGTACAGTACGGGGCGGTCAAAGCCCTCCCCCCGCTGGGACAGCACCGCCCCAAGTCCCCTGCCCGACGCGTCCGCCTGCAGACAGAAGGAGATGGCAAAGGTTAGGCATGTGCAGTACCGGCTCCACGCAGAGTGCTGTCTTTACCTTCTCGAACACCCGCTGGCACTGCTCCGTCCACTGGACCAGATCTGGAGCACCCTTTCGGGTGAGGTCAGTCAGTGGGCTGGTCAGGTCTGCAAACCGGGGAATGAACCGGCGGTAGTAGCCGGCCAGACCCAAAAACTGCCTCACCTCTTTCTTCGTCTTGGGGGGTGGACAGGCTGCGATCGCCGCCATCTTGTCTACCTGCGGTCGCACCTGCCCTCCTCCCAAGTGGTACCCCAAATACTGTACTTCCCTCCGGCCAACTATGCACTTTGCCGGGTTGGCGGTGAGCCCCGCCTGCCTCAAGGACTCGAGCACTACTCCATCCCGCCGCATGTGCTCTTCCCAGCCGCTACTCTGGATGATGACATTATCCAGGTAGGCAACCGCGTATGCCGCGTGAGGGCACAGCACCCGTTCCATGAGGCGCTGCAACGTGGCGGGCGCACCAAACAAACCAAACGGAAGTGTCACAAATTGGTATAAACCTTCCGGAGTGGAAAAGGCTGTTTTTTCCCGGGAATCTGGTGACAAGGGAATCTGCCAGTAGCCCTTGGTTAAACCCAGTGTCGTGAAAAAAGGAGCAGTGCCCAGCCGAACCAGGAGCTCGTCGACCCGTGGCATTGGGTACGCGTCAAAACCTTTTTTGACGCGTTGTGGTAATCCACACAGAACCGCACAGACCCATCCTTCTTCCCTACCAGAACGATGGGGCTGCACCACGCACTGTGGGATTCTTCTATTACCCCCAATTCCAGCATGGATTTTAATTCCTCCCGAACTACTTTGCGTTTGTGTTCGGGGAGCCTGTATGGCCGAGATCGCACCGTAACCCCCGGGCTGGTCTCAATATGATGCTGGAAGAGGTTCGTGCGGTACGGCAGAGAGGAGAAAACATCAGAAAAGCGCCGCTGCAGCTTGGCAACATCCCCTTTCTGCGCTATCGTGAGCAAATTGTCACAGGGGAGGGGAGAGGGCGGGGCAGAGCACGGGACCTCTGGCCCGAACTCCTCCTCCTCCTTAACCACTGTTACCATGGAAGCAGGCTTTCAGTAGGTTTAGATGGTAAATTTGAGTGTCTCCGCCCCGGTCCGAGCGTCGAACCTCGTAATCCACATCACCCACTTGCCATGTGACCTCGAAGGGTCCTTGCCACCGGGCAAGTAATTTCGAGCTGGATGTTGGAAGTAACACAAGCACTTTTTCCTCTGTGAAAATGTTCTTAGCTGAGTCCCCCTGTTATACGCGCGTTGCTAACGTTCCTGGGCGCGGAGCAAATTCTCGCGTGACAAGTGCCCCACCGTGTGGAGTTTTGCTCGCGTGTCCATGACGTACTGAATTTCGTTTTTGCTGGAGCTTGTACCCTCCTCCCAGCTTTCCTTAATTACATCCAACACCCCGCACGGCTTCCTGCCGTATAATAATTCAAAAGGCGCAAAGCCTGTGGAGGCCTGGGGTACCTCCCGCATCACAAACATTAAGGGATTCAGCCATTTATCCCGGGTAAGGGATTCAGCCATTTATCCCGGGATAGCGCGTTGCGTAATCTACCAGGACTAGCACAAAGCGATATCCCCGTGTGCTCGGGTGGAATGGTCCGATGAGGTCCATCCCAATTCTTTTGAAGGGGACCTCATGAGCGGCAATGGGCCCAAGTGCGCCTTCAGGGTAGCCGCCGGGTTCACCAGCTGGCAGTCCGGGCAGGCAGCACACCAACGGCGCACCTCTGCCCGGATGCCCGGCAAATAGAATCGGACCATGACCCGATTGAGTGTTTTATCATACCCCATGTGGCCAGCCATGGGATTGTAGTGTGCCGCCTGGAAAACCATTTCCCGGCGGCGTTTTGGCACCAACAACTGGGTCGAATTCCTCCCCTGTTTGAGTGTCACGGCTCACTCGGTATAACCTGTCCCTAATAATTGAAAAATAAGGGAATACCCGCGCTGTTCCCGGGCGCACCAGCTGACCGTCGATGTAATCCACCTGGTCCCAGGCCGCGCGCAAAGTTTCATCACGGGACTGCTCGAGGGGAAAATCCTCCGCAGGTTGCCAGTGGGGGGCCGGGGGGGCTTCCTGCAAAGCCCCCACCGGTTCCCGCTCGGCAGTGTCGGATTGACCCGCGTCGCCACTGAGAACTGCGCGGATATTCCTCTTACCTACGGTCCGTGAACGCACCCCCACACATTGTGTCACTGGATGGTTAAACCCCGGCCAATTTGTACCTAAAATTACGGGGTGTATAAGGTGCGTGCTTACGGCAACCTTGACACTATGCTTTTTTCCCATTATACAAAATTTCCACTGGCACAATAGGGTACTCGTGCACATCCCTGTGAATACACTTAATTTCCCCCCGTGTCGCCTGCCTCAACGCCCCGGGTCGAACCAGGTTTTGGTGGATAATGGACTGCCTACAGCCCGAATCCACCATTGCCCGGCCACCCAACCCAGGTCGGCCGCCACAGGACCGCCCAGCACGGGGCCACGGGAACCACCCACCCCACCTGCAGGGACCCCAACGATGGAGATGGATCAACCAGCAACTGCCCTGTCGAAGGGGAAAAAATACAAAATAAAAGTAATAATAATATTAATAAAATATTAATATAAAAAATTAATAATAATAATGTTTAAAAAAAATACAAGACAAATAATAATAATAATTAAAATATATATATATATATATATATATATATATATATATATATATATATATATATATATATATATATATATATATATATATATATATATATATATATATATATATATATATATATATATATATATATATATATATACACACATATCAAAAATAAATATTAACGGGAGACATTAAACCCCCCTCCTCCCTCCGTGGGAGGGAGGCGAGTTGGGTGCCTGAAACCCCCCGCTTGGAAGCGGATGCCGGTTCACGGTTCCGAAAGGCGAGCAGCCCGCAAAAGAAGATCACAGACAGGCTGACACACACAAGGTCACTACCCCAGCAGCTGGCCGACCTGCAGCACCGCGGAATACCTTGCAGTGCACCAAGCTGCCACAATAGATGCGGGGACTAGACCCAGCAGGCCCCAACCAAAGACGGGCACCCGGAAAGGATGGACGGTGGGGCCCAGGAGCTCCAGACACGCAGCCCGGATGCAGTAGCCTGAGGCACCTATCCCAATTTAAACCCACCCCAAACACACATACTTGGTATGTTTACATGCCCTGAAAAAATGTATTGCATGAATTTGTTTGAAACCAGCTTTTTAAAACTCATGTAAAACCCTTTTCTTTTTTTGGGGGCGGCATGGCGAAGTTGGTAGAGTGGCCGTGCCAGCAATCGGAGGGTTGCTGGTTACTGGGGTTCAATCCCCACCTTCTACCATCCTAGTCACGTCCGTTGTGTCCTTGGGCAAGACACTTCACCCTTGCTCCTGATGGCTGCTGGTTAGCGCCTTGCATGGCAGCTCCCGCCACCAGTGTGTGAATGTGTGTGTGAATGGGTGAATGTGGAAATACTGTCAAAGCGCTTTGAGTACCTTGAATGTAGAAAAGCGCTATACAAGTATAACCCATTTATCATTTTTTCTTTTTTACATTTCAAAGATGTGATTAACACATCTAGAAAATATTTAGATAAACCCCCTAAAAGGGGGTTATGTTTTGAAAAAAATATAAATTGAAATTATTATATTATTATTATTTAAGTGATTATTCACTTAAATATAAATATAAATCAGGCAAATTTTCCCTTTACTTCAGAGTACAAAGTAAAAATTAGCTGATACACATAGGATTATCATCAGTGGCGCATACTAATCATGATAATAGATACTGGAGTTTATCATTTACTTTGCCTGTGCAAAAGTACATTTTGGAGATAACTTTCCCCTATGCAGCCAAAAATAGATTGAATGTATTTTTCCTTTTTTTTTCTTCCATAACCTCGTCCTTGTTCCAAAATGTTGGTTGGTTTCGTGTTGTAAAGCCTAAATGTGAGCTTTGAGGAGGCCTTGACGTCCTACAGTTGAGTGAAATGAAGTGTTCGAAGCTTGGTTTGCCGCTATCCAGGTGGAAGGAACCATTTCGCATTTTTGATAGGGGTGGTGTGAGTAGTTGCAGACGTTCTTAATTTGATTCCAACAATCGTACATTTTTAAATTCTACGTCGATATGTATTTGATATTCAAATTTATGACGAATTTCTTCATAAATTACACATTTAAATGGCAGAAAAATACAAAGCCGTGTTTATAGAGCAGTGGTTCTCAAACTTTTTTTGTCATCCCCCACTTTGGACAAGGGGAGTTTTCAAGCCCCACCTGCCCCCATCGCCCCAACAGAACGCTAATGCCAAGCTTAACATTTTCAAATTTATTGAACATCAAGTAACATCAAGTTGTATACATTCAAACTCAATAACATAAAATAACATCAAGTTCAATAATAAATAAAATAACTGTGCAGCTGTGATATAACTTGCATCAAGTTCAATAATAAATCAAATAACTTGCATCAAGTTCAATAATAAATCAAATAACTTGCATCAAGTTCAATAATAAATAAAACAAAAGTGTTATAACTTGCATCAAGTTCAATAATAAATCAAATAACTTGCATCAAGTTCAATAATAAATAAAACAAAAGTGTTATAACTTGCATCAAGTTCAATAATAAATCAAAAGTGTTATAACTTGCATCAAGTTCAATAAAAAATCAAAAAAATTGTTATAACTTGCATCAAGTTAAATTATAAATGATAAATTCAATAATAAATCAAATAAAAGTGTTATAACTTGCATCAAGTTCAATAATAAATCAAATACAAGTATTATAACTTGCTTCAAGTTCAATAATAAATCAAATAACTTGCATCAAGTTCAATAATAAATAAAATAAAAGTGCCACTTTAAAATCTTTGCACAAAAAAAGGAGGAGCTATGCATTTTGGCAAGACAGAGAAAGTGAACAGGGGCGCCGCTAGGGATTTGGGCCCCATGAAAAGAATCTTTACAGGGCCCCCAACACAGCGGCAACATTTTTTGATGCTATTTTACATACAATTATGCATTTTAATGGTATTCTGAATACAATGGAATTAATTTTGAGTCATTTATTTGCTGCACCACTGATTCTTGAGACTGTAGTAAAATGTATTATATTTTGTATTATATTATTATTATTATTATTTCAACACACACAGCTGCTCACCTCCTTCCTCATGTGGGGGCACTGGGGCTGATTCAGGGGCAGGGGGACTTGGGGGCTGACAGACAGCTGCTGCTGCTGCTGCTGGTGCACTTGACTCTGTTCAGAATGAGGCATCATTTTGACAGAGGGGAGATCAACTATTATTGAATAAGAACAGCTTGATAAATGTTTGACTGGATTGATTATTTAACTAATATAGCAGTAAAATGTAAAAATCCAGAGTTTTCTTGAGCTAACATGGTGAGAAAAGTGAGCTAGCTTATTACAGACAGGGACAAAGTTAATATGCATAACTTTCCACCACAACTAACAAACCCACCTTTTTTGGGGAAATATTGGGGACATATTGTCAACCCTTCAACTCCTTCTCCTCTCTTATTTTATTTTCCTTTCTTTTTTGGCTGCCTGATTTTTGAGGCATACTGCTGTCTCCTCCGCTTTGCCCGCTGTGGCGCTGTCTGTGACAAATCGCCTTGCTCTACCTGCAGCTGATCCAGTCGGGCTGAACCATTTTACGTAAATAGAGGGGGGAAGGGAGGGCCCTGCAGGTGTTGATGCTTCCAAAACAAATAAAGGTATTGTTACCAGGACATGGAAAATAAAACATGTGTGATTATATGTTAGTTAATAACTTAGTGTCATTATTTTTTCTGTATTATAATTTCATCATCATTAGGGGCCTCTCTGGGCCCCCCTCCATCATGGGCCCCTAGAATCCGTCTCGTTTACCCCCACCCCCCCCCCCCCCTCTTTTCGGCGCCAAACTCAAGTGAACATGAGTTTTACATTACTCCAGCATTAGTGGCTGCAATGAGCTTGTTTTGCATTGCACAGCTTTTCAAATCGGGATTGCAGGCTTGACACTGCCACTGTTAAAACCTCATTGAGTTCGGGGCTGAGCTGCCTTGACGCGAGTGCTTCCCGGGAATGACACAGTGTGTCCAATGCGCATTTCGTAACCCTCTTTATTAGAGCCTGCAGCCCGTTTCTTTACCCTGCCATGGTCTGTGCGCCATCAGAGCAAAAGCCCACACAGTTTTCCCATTTAAGGTTGTGTTCTTTGAGGAAACTGTCCATTATCTCGAACAGCTCATCAGCATTGGCTCTATTTTTTATGTATTTGCAAAACAGCAAATCCTCGCACAGTGACTCGCCATTCACAAAGCTTCCGCTTAACCCCGCCCCCATTAGTTACTGTTGCTATGTCTGTTAAACTTTCGCTCCTACCTAGAAATGTAAAGCCTACAGGAAAAATAAGTAATTTACATTTATTTATATAGCGGATTCCACAGACAGAATCACAAAGTGATTTACAGTGTGTATAGAAAATGAAAGCATAGTAAAAAAAATAAATCTAAGAATATAATTTAAAAAAAAAAAAAAGTAAAGTGAAATTTCCTCCCGTTCCTCGCGCCCCACCTGTCATGTCTCTATTCCCCATCAGTGGGGCGCGCCCCACACTTTGAGAAACGCTGTTATAGAGAGAGTATGGCCGACTCGCTTTCAAAGATGGGATCAAACATGGCGCTCTTAGTCACGTGATGAGCTTTTAACCAACCATTTAGGAGATTATCTGGCCAATACGCTCTCTGATTGGTCAAAAGTCCCTCGTATGACTAACGGCCGCCATGTTTGGTCCCAATTTTGAAACCGGGTTGGCCATACTCCCTCTCGACACGGCTCAGCCGAGGACTACCCCTCTACATGAGGATGGGTATTTTGTCTTCACGAGACATTTGAATTCATTATTAGAAGGTTTGTGTGCGTGTATACTTTCCCATAACAACAAATATGTGAGCAATTGTACAAAAAAACCCCTTACTAATATCAGATGCAGTACTTCTGCTGGCCTAGTAGTGTCGCTATAAACACAGGATATAGTCCGTGACGCGTCGCACAGTTTTCACTTTCATTTATAAGTCGTCGGAGGTCAGAAGCTGCTTCTTAAAATTTGTTCGATTCTCTCGGGATTTTTGTGTGTCAATTTAAAACGACCACAGCTGTTTTCAACCCTAAACGCAATAACTTTGACTTCGAAGAGAACTCGTGTCCCATTCAGCGAGTGTCTACTGTATTTACAGTAAGTACAGTACCTTCTCCTCATGTAATCATTACTGTACGTTTATGTTTGTGCACGTACTCGTGTGTCCGTGTGAATGCTTATTTGCGTGAACTTCCTCGTTTCAAAGAAACGCAATGGTTGACTTGAAGGAGAAAACGAAAGTGAAAACGGTTGAATGTCAATCGAAATGACAAAACTTGACTGTAATGTATACATTTGTCCAAGAAAACGTTCTAAAATAGCAAAAACTAAATATTGTCCAAATGTAATCAGCTAGCTTGACAGTAAGTAGTGTGCAAAAATACTTAAAGCAAGGCAAAAACAACAACTATGTAAATAACAATGTTTATACTGATTTTATAAAAATATATAATCATTAGAAAACAACATATACAGTGTGAAAAAATATATATAGCCACTATAATACACTACATCACAGGTGTTCAACTCAAGACCCGAAAGCCTGGACAATAATGTCTGTCAATAAAGTACTTTTTTTTTTACAAAATCTATTTGTTCTTTTGACAGACAAAATGTATGTAATGCTTTAAATTGCACATCTTTTAAACGGTAATATTTCTATATTATCTGATCATACAACAAATATATTATTATTTACCGTATATATATATATATATATATATATATATATATATATATATATATATATATATATATATATATATATATATATATATATATATATATATATACACACACACACATACAAGTGGCCTTATGGTTAGAGTGTCCGCCCTGAGACTGGAAGGTTGTGAGTTTAAACCGAGTCATACCAAAGACTATAAAAATGGGACCCATTGCCTCCCTGCTTGGCACTCAGCATCAAGGGTTGGAATTTTTAGTTAAATCACCAAAATGATTCCCGAGCGCGGCCACCGCTGCTGCTCACTGCTACCCTCACCTCCCAGGGGGTGAACATGGGGATGGGTCAAATGCAGAGGAGAAATTTCACCACACCTAGTGTGTGTGACTATCATTGGGACTTTAACTTATATATATATATATATATATATATATATATATATATATATATATATATATATATATATATATATATATATATATATATATATATATATATATATATATATATATATATATATATATATATATATATATATATATATATATATATATATTGTGTGTGTGTGAGTGACTATCGTTGGGACTTTAACTTACAAACCCCGTTTCCATATGAGTTGGGAAATTGTGTTAGATGTAAATATAAACGTAATACAATGATTTGCAAATAATTTTCAACCCATATTCAGTTGAATATGCTACAAAGACAACATATTTGATGTTCAAACTGATAAACTTTTTTTTTTTTTTGCAAATAATCATTAACTTTAGAATTTGATGCCAGCAACACGTGACAAATAAGTTGGGAAAGGTGGCATTAAATACTGATAAAGTTGAGGAATGCTCATCAAACACTTATTTGGAACATCCCACAGGTGATCAGGCACATTGAGAACAGGTGGGTGCCATGATTGGGTATAAAAGTAGATTCCATGAAATGCTCAGCCATTCACAAACAAGGATGGGGCGAGGGTCACCACTTTGTCAACAAATGCGTGAGCAAATTTTTGAACAGTTTAAGAAAAACCTTTCTAAACCAGCTACTGCAAGGAATTTAGGGATTTCACCATCTACGGTACGTAATATCATCAAAGGGTTCAGAGAATCTGGAGAAATCACTGCACGTAAGCAGCTAAGCCTGTGACCTTCGATCCCTCAGGCTGTACTTTATCAACAAGCGACATCAGTGTGTAAAGGATATCACCACATGGGCTCAGGAACACTTCAGAAACCCACTGTCAGTAATTACAGTTGGTCGCTACATCTGTAAGTGCAAGTTAAAACTCTCCTATGCAAAGCGAAAACCGTTTATCAACAACACCCAGAAACGCCGTCGGCTTCGCTGGGCCTGAGCTCATCTAAGATGGACTGATACAAAGTGGAAAAGTGTTCTGTGGTCTGATGAGTCCACATTTCAAATTGTTTTTGGAAACTGTGGATGTTGTGTCCTCCGGACCAAAGAGGAAAAGAACCATCCGGATTGTTATAGGCGCAAAGTTGAAAAGCCAGCATCTGTGATGGTATGGGGGTGTATTAATGCCCAAAACATGGGTAACTTACACATCTGTGAAGGTGCCATTAATGGTGAAAGGTACATACAGGTTTTGGAGCAACATATGTTGCCATCCAAGCAACGTTACCATGGACGCCCTGGCTTATTTCAGCAAGACAATGCCAAGCCACGTGTTACATCAACGTGGCTTCATAGTAAAAGAGTGCGGGTACTAGACTGGCCTGCCTGTAGTCCAGACCTGTCTACCATTGAAAATGTGTGGCGCATTATGAAGCCTAAAATACCACAACAAAGACCCCCGGACTGTTGAACAACTTAAGTTGTACATCAAGCAAGAATGGGAAAGAATTCCACCTGAGAAGCTTAAAAATGGGTCTCCTCAGTTCTCAAACGTTTACTGAGTGTTGTTAAAAGGAAAGGCCATGTAACACAGTGGTGAACATACCCTTTCCCAACTACTTTGGCACGTGTTGCAGCCATGAAATTCTAAGTTAATTATTATTTGCAAAAAAAAATTAAGTTTATGAGTTTGAACATCAAATATCTGGTCTTTGTAGTGCATTCAATTGAATATGGGTTGAAAAGGATTTGCAAATCATTGTATTCCGTTTATATTTACATCTAACACAATTTCCCAACTCATATGGAAACAGGGTTTGTATATATATATATATATATATATATATATATATATATATATATATATATATATATATATATATATATATATATATATATATATATATATATATATATATATATATATATATATATATATATATATATATAATTGTTATTATTATTAAAAAAAATAATTCAAAAATAAAAATACTTGTGGTAAATATTTACTATTACAAGTGGCCCTCCAAAGTCAGCCATAACTACAATGTGGCCCTCAGTGAAAACCAGTCCGACACACCTGCACTACACTACTTGATTGATTGATTGATTGAGACTTTTATTAGTAGGTTGCACAGTGAACTATATATTCCGTACAATTGACCACTAAATGGTAACACCCGAATAAGTTTTTCAACTTGTTTAAGTCGGGGTCCACTTAAATTGATTCATGATACAGATATATACTATCATATATACTATCATCATAAGACAGTCATCACACAAGATAATCACATTGAATTATATACATTATTTACAATCAGGGGTGTGGGGGGGGGGGTGTAGGATATGGACAGCAAGTAGTGGACATAGAGAGAGAGAGAGAGAGAGAGAGATAGATCAGAAGGCATAGGAAAAAGTATCTGCATTTGATTGTTTACATTTGATTATTAGCATTTGATTATTAGCAATCCGGGGAGGGTGTTAGTTAAGGGTTGTAGCTGCCTGGAGGTGAACTTTTATTGCGGTTTTGAAGGAGGATAGAGATGCCCTTTCTTTTATACCTGTCTGGAGCGCATTCCACATTGATGTGGTATAGAAAGAGAATGAGTTAAGACCTTTGTTAGTTCGGAATCTGGGTTTAATGTGGTTAGTGGAGCTCCCCCTGGTGTTGTGGTTATGGCGGTCATTTACGTTAAGGAAGTAGTTTGACATGTACTTCGGTATCAGGGAGGTGTAGTGGATTTTATAGACTAGGCTCAGTGCAAGTTGTTTAACCCTGTCCTCCACCTTGAGCCAGCCCACTTTGGAGAAGTGGGTAGGAGTGAGGTGGGATCTGGGGTGGAGGTCTAGCAGTAACCTGACTAGCTTGTTCTGAGATGTTTGGAGTTTAGATTTGAGGGTTTTGGAGGTGCTAGGGTACCAGGAGGTGCATGCGTAATCGAAAAAGGGTTGAACGAGAGTTCCAGCCAGAATCCTCGTGGTGCTTTTGTTGACCAGAGAGGAGATTCTGTAGAGAAATCTCGTTCGTTGGTTAACCTTTCTGATTACCTTGGTTGCCATTTTATCACAGGAAAGATTAGCCTCTAGAATGGAACCTAGGTAGGTGACCTAATCTTTCCTGGTGATAACAATGTCACCCACTTTTATAGTGAAGTCATTGACTTTCTTAAGGTTGATGTGGGACTCAAACAGGATGGATTCCGTTTTACCCAAGTGTATGGATAGCTTGTTGTCAGCGAGCCAGGTGCAAGTTCTACACAGCTCAGCACTGAGGATTTTCTCCACCTGTGACTTGTCCTTATCGGATACCAGCAGGGCAGAGTCATCCGCAAACAAGAACAATTCACAGTCGCATGCCGATGACAAGTCGTTTATGTATATTAGGAACAGTAAAGGCCCCAATATACTGCCTTGGGGGACTCCACAGCTCACCGAGAGGGGGGGGGACACGGTGCCGTTCACCTCTACCACCTGCTCCCTCCCCTCAAAGTAAGATTGCATCCAGCTCCATGAGGTTTTGTTAAATCCGATTGCTCTGAGCTTATCCAACAGTATAGCGTGGTTAACGGTGTCAAAGGCCTTCTGAAGGTCCAGCATGACCATGCCGCAGTATTTGCCCGCGTACACCTCATGTTTGATGTGGTCGGTCAGATAGAGAAGGCATGTGTCAGTGGAGTGGTTAGTTCTGAAGCCGGATTGGAATTTGTATATGAGTTTATTAGTGGCAAGGTAACTATCGACCTGTTCATAAACTATTTTCTCCATTACTTTCGAAATGGAACTGAGAATAGAAACAGGTCGGTAGTTGCCAGGTTCCAATTTGCTTCCTTTTTTAAAGAGGGGAGTTACTCTTGCTATCTTAAAATCTTTTGGTACTTGGCCTTGTGTAATTGATAGGTTTATTATGTGCGTGATGATCGGGGCAATGATGGAGGCAGAGTCCCTGAGGAATCTGGAGGGAATATTATCAAGGCCGGTGGCCTTGTTAGGGTGGAGCGCGCTCAATTTTTTAAACACCTCATCAGCTGTGACCATTTCTAATTTGAAATCATCGTTGGATACTCCTAGCTTTCTGTAGAAGGCTTTAATGTGTTCTACACCAAAGCGACCAGAGTGTTGGGACAGCTTGTTGACAAGAGTTGCGGCTATGCTGGTGAAAAAGATGTTAAGTCTGCTAGCTACCTCCATTTTGTCTGTAATGAGGGAGTCACCCTCCTTGATGCTGATGTTGGTGAGTCTGGTTTTAAGTTTCTGGCTGCAACCAGGAAGCTGGTTGTTGAGAATTTTCCAGAGCTCACGTGGCTTATTTGTGTTTTCCTCTATTTTGTCGTTAATGTAATTTTTTTAAAAGGATTTAGTCAGGTTGGTTGACTTATTTCTTAATTTATTGCATTGCTTTTTGAGAGTTGAAAGGAGTAATTTGAGGTTGCTATTAATGTTATATGTGCACAGCGGTTATTAAAAAAAAAATTATATGCATTGTCAGTAAAGCTTTAATGGGTAATAAAAGCTAGTAAATCAAAATTGCAATAAAAAAGGTCACTGACTTTTTTTTTCTATTTGATAAGGTAAATATATAATATTTTTTTACTTGTGTTAAAATATTTTCTTTCAAAGTTTGCAATTGATGTTGACATCTAAATTTGGTGTAGTTTTATATTACCATATACTATTATTTGCTGTCAAATTAGACATTTTTTTAACAGATTAATCACATTTTGGAATTTTATGGAGGTTCATTTATACTTTTATTATGAAAGCTTTTTGTGCACACTGAATTTATGTCACTGAATATTTTGCGTTTCAATTTTGTGAGCTGAATGCACTGAAATGTAATGCACTGAATTTTTTACAGAATTTTTATATATTAAATTTTTTTTACAATGAATTTTTTTTTCGCGGAATTTTTATTCAATGAAATTGTCAGCTCAATTTAATGTAAAAAAAAAATCAAGTTCACAAAATTTAAACGCAAAAATTCAGTTACATAAATTCTGTGTCCACAAAACTAAGACACAAATTAACCTAAATGGAACTTGGATTAATCATGATTAATCACGGTGATTATTTGCATGCATAATACAAATTTGCTTTAGAAAAGACCCCCTATATTGGTACACAAATCCAATTTTATTGTTAGAATGTCGTCTCGGAACGTTTTTAAGCGTTTTACTTGAATGCATGTCGTTTATTTGACCAAAACTTGGGAACAGTTTTATCTAAATATTCCCAGGTTGCATTTTGGAGTGACAGTCGACGTCTCCTCACTCATTTTTGTACTGACATTAGCATTGATCTGATCACTGAACGTATACAATTAAGGTAAAAAACCCAACTTGTCAGTTCAAAATAAATTGCATGATTTATCCAAGTGTGTTCATAAATATTGTGATATTATTTTGTAATTAATCACAGGAGTTAACTCGTTAGTTTGACAGCCCGAAGTATAATACATGCTATTTTATAGTCTGATTTTACTTGAGCGTAATACAAGCACAATAACAACTTTTTTGTATGAATATCTCTCAAAAGTGCAAATTGTGTCACTTGTTTATCCGCTCCTGTGCTTCCAGGTGATGCAGAAACTGTGCCACCTCCTCTTCCCTCTGCTCTTGCTGTGCGTGGACGTCTGCGTGGTGCGCGGCCTCCGCCTCCTGCAGCTCTCTGCGCCCCTCCCATGCTCTGCGCTGGTCGCCATGTGGGCAGGAGGGCTGACCAGGGCCAGCCTCCTCCTGCTTGTGTCCTGCGCTTCCTGTGGAGGAGGGCTCTCGTGGGCGAGCAGTCTGTTGGTGCTTTGCTTGCACTTCCCCGCGTACGTGGGCCTCCTCTCCGGGCTGGGGTGTTCCATCGAGGAGGACGCGTGGGGATGGCACTCCTGGGAGAGGGTGAGTAGACCTAAAGAATTGCTCTGTATTAAATACAAAACCCAAAACCAGTGAAGTTGGCATGTTGCGTAATTCATAGATTAAAACAGAAAACAATGATTTGCAAATCCTTTTCAATTGAATAGACTGCAAAGACAAGATATTTAATGTTCGAACTTAGAAACAAATGTTTTTTTTGTAGCAAATAATCATTAACTTAGAATTTAATGGCAGGAACACATTGCAAAAAAGTTGGCACAGGGGCATTTTTACCACTGGGTTACATTGCCTTTCCTTTAACAACACTCAGCAAACATTTGGGAACTGAGGAGACCAATATTTGAAGCTTTTCAGGTGGAATTATTTCCCATTCTTGCTTGACGTACAGCTTAAGTTATTTAACAGTCTGGAGTCTCTGTTGTGGTATTTTACGCTTCATATTGCGCCACACATTTTCAATGGGGGACAGGTCTGGACTACAGGCAGGCCAGTCTAGTACCCGCGCTCTTTTACTACGAAGCCACGCTGTTGTAACATTAATGGTGCCTTCACAGATGTGTAACTTACCCATGCCTTGGGCACTAATACACCCCTATACCATCACAGATGCTGGCTTTTGAACTTTGCGCCTATAACAATCCAGATGGGTCTTTTCCTCTTTGTTCCGGAGAACACGATGTCCACAGTTTCCAAAAACAATTTGAAATGTGGACTCGTCAGACCACAGAACACTTTTCCACTTTGCATCAGTCCATCTTAGATGAGCTCGGGCCCAGCAAAGCCGACGGCGTTTCTGGGTGTTGTTGATAAATGGCATTTGCTTTGCATAGTAGAGTTTTAACTTGCACTTACAGATGTAGCGACAAACTGTAGTTACTGACAGTGGTTTTCTGAAGTGTTCATGAGCCCATGTGGTGATATCCTTTACACACTGATGTCGCTTTTTGATGCAGTACTGCCTGAGGGATCGAAGGTCACGGGCATTAAATGTTGGTTTTCAGCCTTGCTGCTTACATGCAGTGATTTCTCCAGATTCTCTGAACCTTTTTTAAGATTAGTTTATTAAGAATGGGACAATGCAATTTCATAAAACACATGACTACACATTGTTAAAAAAGCCAGAATTAGCCAGAAGGCTATTTTACATCTGTAGTCCCCTGGCCATGATGTAAAAAAGGCAGTGAAATAACAATTTCAAAGAAAAAGAAGAGAAAAAGAGAAAAAGAAAGAAAGCACAGAATACATATACAATATAAAAAAAAATTAAATACAACATTACAACATAACATTTATCTTAGCATCAAAACAGGCTCATCTTTTAGTGCTGGCAGCTGTAGGCGTTGATAAGCCACATTTTCAATTCTTTGTAAAAGGCCTCGTATGTTTTGACCAGTTTAACGTCTTCAGGTACTGAGTTCCACACATTTGCACTCCTTACTGACCAGGCCAACTTACTGAAAGTGCTCCTGCGCAGATGAATATAACACTCACCTCTGACAGAGCCTCGAGTGACACGCTCACGACTGTTTCTTTGGCTGATGAACTCTGCCTGAGGATCTGGAGCCAATTCATGCAGTACTTTATAGGTCAGTTTTAAGTCTGCAAATGTGTGGAGACTGTCCCAGTTTAAAATACTGTTTTTTTTTTTTGAATGGCACAGTGATGATAGTGCCTAGGTTTTTATCCATAACCTTAATTGCTTTTTTGTACAAGATTTCCAAAGGTTTTTTTTAAAACTCTGACCAACCTGAGACCAGCTGTCCACAGTTTAACAGTGGCTGAAAATTATCGAATGCAAATACAATTTTGCAGCTTCAGTTGACATTTAATTTCGAATTGCACGAAAATTTGCGAGGTTAAACTTGATTATTTTACACAATTTGCCAATATGGGCTTTAAAGGAAAGTTCTGAATCTATTATTAACCCAATATATTTATATTGGCTGAGAATTTGTATTCTTTCTTCTTTCTCTTTTGATGCTATTACGCACCGTAAATGGTGAAATCCTTAAATTCCTTGCAACAGCTCATTGAGAAATGTTGTTCTTAAACTGTTCGACAATTTGCTCACGCATTTGTTCACAAAGTGGTGACCATGGAAGCTGCTTTTATGCACAGTCATGGCACCCACCTGTTCCCAATTAGCCTGTTCACCTGTGAGATGTTCCAAATAAGTGTTTGATTAGCATTCCTCAACCTTCTCAGTCTTTTTTGCCACTTGTGCCAGCTTTTTTGAAACATGTTGCAGGCAT
This sequence comes from Entelurus aequoreus, assembly GCF_033978785.1. Classification (NCBI taxonomy): domain Eukaryota; kingdom Metazoa; phylum Chordata; class Actinopteri; order Syngnathiformes; family Syngnathidae; genus Entelurus; species Entelurus aequoreus. The sequence goes on along the minus strand of NC_084741.1, from coordinate 23,938,591 downwards.
CAAATTCTAAATGAGCTAATATTTGCAAAAAATAACGTTTTCCAGGTCGAACTTTAAGTATCTTGTCTTTGCAGTCTATTCATTTTAATATAGGTTCAAAAGGCTTTGCAAATTATTGTATTCTGTTTTTATTTACGGTAGGTTGATTGGCAACACTAAATTGGCCCTAGTGTGTGAATGTGAGTGTGCATGTTGTCTGTCTATCTGTGTTGGCCCTGTGATGAGGTGGCGACTTGTCCAGGGTGTACTGCGCCTTCCGCCCATGTGCAGCTGAGATAGGCTCCAGCACCATCCACGACACCAAAAGGGACAAGCGGTAGAAAATGGATGGATTAACAACATGCCAACTTCACTGGTTTTGTGTTTTGTATGTAAGTCCTGAAAGTGGTATGTTCTGTTAAGTAAAGTACAATTTTGTATTGCATTTTGTTTTTGTGATGCCGTGATGGAAAGGTACCAGTGGTAGCAAGGTGGCAAAGTGTGTTGATAACCATAGAAACAGCATGTAATCAGTCCTTGCAAGAATTTTCCATGTTGCGCCAAATTCCCGCAAATTCAACAAGTCCCCGCAAATTATACGAGGCCTCGCAACTTCCCCACATTTTTGGCTAATGAGCATAATTTTCACCAAACAAATTTTTCTCTAAATGGCACTTAATTGGACCTATTATGCCAAACCAACTTTTTTTTACATGTTCTTACGGTACATGTTTTTGTGTATTTGGGATCCGCATACGTCCCCGAAAATTGGAAATTCAACCATAGAGGAATTTGCCCGATTTGGGACGTTTTCCAAATTGTGATACCAGCGGGTTATCCATATATGGTTTAAAATTTACCCAAAGTGCTTTGCTTTGTTGTAGTCAATATATATATATATATATATATATATATATATATATATATATATATATATATTAGTATACACATATATATGTATATAAATATGTGCATTGATATATACATATGCATATATATATATATATATATATATATATATATATACATACAGTACATGTGTATGTATACTATATATATATATATACATACAGTATATGTGTATGTATACTATATATATATATATATACATACAGTATATGTGTATGTATACTATATATACATATATATATATATGTTGATATATATATATATATATATATATATATATATATATATATATATATATATATATATATATATATATATATATATATATATATATATATATATATACATATAAACACAACACAAACACTTACAATTTTGGTCTAGACAAAGTAATAATTTTGCCATAACATGTCTTCACAGGGTGAGTAGTTTATTTCAGTTCTTGTTACACTAGTGTGATATAATATGAGTTGAAATCTTGCCTGTACAGTTATAAAGGTTTTATGACGGCACAGTTTGGAACAGACTGCTGTGAGAACAACCAGCATCACTGAATAAATCGTGCCCCACTATTATATGATACTATTTGAGTGTAAGTGCACATGATCTGGTGGGTTACTGCCTCCTCCTGCTGTTGAAAGTATTTGTGTTGTTTTTTAATAGTTGTTGCAGGGCTACGTTGTGATGGCGGTGGCGTGGGTCTACTGGAGTCAATACGCCTCTTCGCTGTGGACGTCCAAGTGCGCAACAGAGAAGCCTAAAGAGGACATTGTGTCATCTCTGAGAAGACTGACTGGATTCATGCAACCTTATCTGGGCCGATTTATTTTCGTGCTGATACTTGTGCTGCTCTCCGCCTATGGTAAGTGAGATAATGTTGGCGGTACCTAAATATATGTTGTGCAGGCTGTTTTAAGAAGGTTGTCACCTATATCACAAATCTGAGAAGTGTTTTTTTTTCCTTTAAATATATATTTATTGATCTACATTAGGTTGATTGGCAACACTAAATTGGCCCTAGTGTGTGAATGTGAGTGTGAATGTTGTCTGTCTATCTGTGTTGGCCCTGCGATGAGGTGGCGACTTGTCCAGGGTGTACCCAGCCTTCCGCCCGATTGTAGCTGAGATAGGCTCCAGCGACCCCGAAGGGAATAAGCGGTAGAAAATGGATGGATGGATGGATGATCTACATTAGATTGTTTAAAAAACACAGGTTTGATTTAATAAAACTATGATTATAATTTTTCATAATCTAATTTCTGTATTTTTTATGGAATAAAACTTTAATTGTATACATTTCTTTTGTTTATGTGTACAGCTCCACTAATGGACATTGGAGTGTTACTTTCATATTTCTATATTTGTATTTGTTTAATTTTTTAACAAATTAAGCATTTTTGGTTTAAGTTAGTACAAGTATCCCTATTCTTTTCTTTTATGTTTTATGGTCAATTCCTCCATACAATAACAAATAAAGAAATACAGTAAAAAAATAACAATAATACTTTTATTCACTTAAAGCCATGTATTTTTCAACTCATTAAAATGGTGATACATTATTCTCTATTTATTGTTTCAATTTAATAAAACTGTCATATTTGTTTAACTAATTAAAAAGTCACGTAAATCCATGTATTTTTTTACCAATTAAAAATAGTGACAAATTATTCTGTATTTATTGTTTCAATTGAATACAACTGTTATATTAATTAACTAATTAAAAAGTAACTTAAAGCCATGTATTTTTTAACTAATTTAAAATGGTGATAAATGATTCTGTATTTATTGTTTCAATTGAATAAAACTGTCATATTTGTTTAACTAATTAAAAAGTCCCGTAAAGCCATACATTTTTTTACTAATTAAACATTTAGATTTTTTTTCTGTATTTATTAATACAAATTAATAAAACTATCATATTTGTTTACCTAATTAAAAAGGATGAGGATTTTTTTCCATAGTTTTAAATGGAATAAAAGTCAGTTTTTTCTGTATTTTTATTTATCTAGTTTTTCAATTTCTTAACTAATTAAGCATATTTCTTTATTTTTTATTGGCAATTGCTCAATAGACTTTTGAAGTTTTGTCTTCCCCAGATGTGGGTTCAGATAAGGGGATGTTGTTGTGGTTTGCGAAGCCCTTTAAGACACTTGAGATTAAGGGATATACAAATAAACTGCAATTAATTGATCGATTGTTTCATTACAAAAAAAACTTTTATTCACTGAAAACCATATATTTTTTAACTAATTTATAAATGGTCATATATTTTTCTGTATTTATTGTTTCAATTTAATAAAACTATCATATTTGTTTAACTAATTAAAAAAAATGACACATTTTTCTGTATTTATTTTGGTTGTAGGTGAAACATTATCGTTGTGTATTTTTGAACAAATTAAAAAGGGTGATGGATCATTCTGTATTTATTGTTTCAATTTAACAAAGCTATAATATAAATAAATATTAAATAAGGTATCATGTATTTAAATGCAAAATTAACTAATTAAAAAAGGTGATTGATTATTCTGTTTTTTTAATTTTTTTTAATTGAATAAAGATTATAATTTTTAAAAACTTTTTTATAATAGTGAGGGAGGATCTTTTCCGTATTAATTTTTGGTTTTAAGTGAATAAAATATCATTACGTGGTTTTAACTCATTGATAATATAATGGTGATATATTATTCAGTATTTATTGTTGTTTCAATTAAGTAACCTATTTTCAAAATTATGTATTTTTGGTTTAAGTGAACAACAATACTTTATATTTTTTAACTAATTAAAAATGTGTTTTTATTTAATAGAATTGATGATAATTTTCAACTAAAAGTTTGAACATCCCTGTGATCCCTATTGCCTTAAGTGGAAAAATGTTGTATTACTGCAAATTCCGTATTGTTACAAAGGGGTTCCCTTTGGCATGAAATTTAAAAAATTACCTGAATGTATAAACACCCTAATGTGAGGTGTTTGCAGGAGAGATGGCGGTCCCTCTGTACACGGGCCGCGTGACCGACTGGATCACAAACCAAGAATCGCCGGATGCTTTCAACGAGGCCATCATGACCATGGGGATATTGACTGCTGCCAGGTAAACCAAAAAAACCCACATTTGTCATTGGTCCAAAGGCGTACAGTTAAATTGTATTCTTGCGTGGTCCAGCGCGCTGCAGGAGTTTATCGGCGACCTGTTGTACACATCCACGATGCTCCGCATCCACACAGCAGTGCAGGGCGTCGTCTTCCAAGCGGTGTTGAAACAGGACATCGCCTTCTTTGACGCCACCACCACAGGTTGGTCACGGAATCCCCCCCGAGAGACGTCAGAATGAGGGAACACGTAACAATCCATTATCACTCGTATTACCACGCTGCCGTTACAGGAGAGCTGGTTTCCCACATCATCACTGACACCAACAACATGAGCGAGGCGCTGAGTGAGAAACTCAGCCTGGTCATGTGGTACACGGCCCGCTTCGCCTTCCTCCTGTATTTCATGGTGACGCAGTCGTGGAAGCTGACTCTGCTCTCCTGCATGGGGCTGCCCATTGTCTGGGTCATACCCAAGTTCACCGGGGGCTTCAGTCAGGTGAACTTCTCACATTCAGCACACAATTTATCCATCCTGCTCTGGTGTCATAGAGCAAGCACAACTCATCTGTCAATCACAGGACTGACTTTGTAGACATATGAATGATAATAAAAGACAGGCTCGTCTTCAACAAACCTAACACTAGCTGCGTTTCCATTGCAGTTTTTCGCTAAATAAAAGCGATATTTCTAAAATTCTGCGTGTCGGCCTCTGTTCCCGGAAGGAGATCAACGAGACCAATGCAGGTCCTATAGTTGTCCTGCATTGGCGCCCCGCCGGTTTGGTGTTTAAGTGACCTCTAATTGCGGAAAAAGTGTTTCCGTCATGCTTTTGCGAGACACTTTAATATCGAAACATCTCAGAACCCACCTCATTAGCACAAAAATGTTTTAGCGATATTTGAAAGGTTTTTCGAAATATGAGTGTTTCCATTACCCGTTTCCTATTGCGATATTTAGGTTTTGTGCATTTTTGTCATCGCTATTTTCGGCCCACAGCACGCTTTTATTGAAGTGAACATCAAAGACGTTACTGTCTATTTTATCTACCTCGACATTGGAGAAACCTTCGAGTCATCAACAAAAAATATTCAAGGGACTCGCAGGTCTTCAACGAACCTAATGTCCGTGTATTTGTAATCATCAGATTTTCAAGTCTTCAACAAGCATATCTGTTTTTCACCAGTTTTTTTGTAAATATCAAAGAGACTTTCAGGTCTCCGACACATCAACAGGTCAAATTATTTTTGAGTCTTCAAGGTACCTAAAATACGTATTTTCGTAACTATTACACAATTAACGTCTTTGTGTAACCGTTACCCCCTCTTATCTTCGAATTAAATGGCTGTATGGGTTTTTAAACACCGAACCCGTCACACGTCTTGTTTTAAACATTGAAAGATATTCAGGTATTGGACAAATCTATTGTACGTATTCATCCCTGGTAGGTGATTTTAGAGTCTTCAACATTAATAACGTCTGGTTTTCATCAACATAAAAGACTTAATCTTGACCCATTGTCGTGTTTTTGTGAGCATTGAAGAGACTTTTGAGTCTTGTACAAACCAAATGTACAGGCTTTTGTAACTTTTCAAGAGACTTTCAAGTCTTTAACACATTAAAAGTATGTATTTTTGTAAGCCTGAGACAATTAACGTGATTTTGTAAATATTTTAGACTCTAACTAAATTTGAATAAAACAAGTCAAGAGTCTTCAACTAACCTAACATATGTCTTTTCGTAACCATGAGACAATTAACGGGTTTTTGTCAATCTTAAAGAGACTCTCAAGTCTTTAACGGACCTAATGTACATATTTTCGTAACCATCAGACACTCAAGCCCCCAACAACCAAATGTACGTGTTTTTGTAAACATCAGATTTTCTAGTCTTCAACAAGCATATCTGTTTTTCGTCATCATCTTTGAATCTTTGTTTTTCGTAAACACTCAAGAGACTTTCGGGTTGCCAGCAAAGCCAAAGATAATTTGTTTTTGTAACTAGTCAAGGGACTTTTGAGTCTTCAACAGACTTAAACTACATATTTTTGTTACATTGAAATAATTAACGTGTTTGTGTAACTACTACACCCTGTTGTCTTTTAAACAAAATGTCCGTGTTTTTTTTAAACACCAACCCCGTCTTGTTTTAAACACCGAAACATATTCAGGTACTGAACAAACCTAATGTACGTCGTCCTGTACGTATTCATCAGTGGTAAGTGATTTTAGATTCTTCAACGTGCGTAACATCTGGTTTTCGTCAGCATTAAAGACTTGATCTTCTATAAGCCCAATTGAAGTGTTTTTGTGAGCATTGAAGATACTTTTGAGTCTTCTACAAACCAAATGGACAGTTTTTGTAACTTTACAAGAGACTTTCCAGTCTTTAACAAACTAAATGTATGTTTTTTTGTAAGCCTGAGACAATTAACGTGATTTTGTAAATATTTTAGATTCTAACTAAAATTGAATAAAGCTAGTCTAGAGTCTTCAACTTACCTATCATATGTCTTTTTGTAAATATTGGACAATTAACAGGTTTTTGTAAATATTCAAGAGACTCACAAGTCTTTAACAGACCTAATTGTTTTTTGTAAACACTGAAGAGACTTTAGGGTTGCCAACAAACCAAAGGTATGTTTTTGTTACTAGTCGAGGGTTTTTTGAGTCTTCAACAGACTTCTACTACATCTTTTCATTACTATGAGACAATTAACGTGTTTGTGTAAACATTACCTCAAACAAAATGTCTTGTGTTTTTTTAAACACCAAACCTGTTGCACATCTTGTTTTAAACATCGAAACAATTGTTTTAAACATAATCTAGGTCCTTTCGTATGCATCAATGGTGGATAATTTTAGAGTCTTCAACGTGCATGGCATCTGTTTTATCGTCTCATTAAAGACTTGATCGTCGATTAGCCCACTGTGCCGTTTTTCGTGATTAGTGAAGAGACTTTTGAATCTCCTACAAACCATTTATACATGGTTTTGTAACTTTTCAAGAGACTTTCTAGTCTTCAGGTAACCTAATGTGCGTCGTTTCGGAACAGTCAGACAATTTTGAGTCATAATACGTTTAAATTTTTTTTAGAAACATCCAAAACACGCTAGAGCTTGATGAAACCGTTCAAACTAGGGTTGATCATGTATGCAGTACTCTCGCCACACCACAGGGGGGCAACAGCAAGGCTTAAGTGTCACAATGAAGCATATCAAGATACAGGTGATGGAATTCCTGGTGGGCATTGCTGCCTGACGCACCTCCTCCAGTGCCTTTTAAACAGGTGTGCTGTGACGCCTCACTGAACACCTCTGTGGGCATAAATGGGTCATCAGCTGGGGACCACCATTCATCAACGTTTCGCTCCTTTAACCCCAGTACGTCTCATGGTGGCGGAGCGATGGCAGGGATATCTCCCTGCCACCCCCTGCTGATGCCCTAGATCATGGGTGTCAAACTCTGGCCCGCCGTGTAATTTCACTTGGCCCTTGAGGCGATATCAAATTAACACTAGAGCTGGCCGGCCGATTATATACAGCGGCGGTGCCGCGGTAACACCACATTCACCGCTACAAGGTGTGTGTGTGGGGGGGGGTGTACTTTGTAGCGTCCCGGAAGAGTTAGTGCTGCAAAGGGTTCTGGGTATTTGTTCTGTTGTGTTTATGTTGTGTTACGGTGCGGATGTTCTCCTGAAATGTGTTTGTCATTCTTGTTTGGTGTGGATTCACAGTGTGGCGTATATTTCTAACTGTTAAAGTTGTTTATACGGCCACCCTCAGTGTAACCTGTATCGCTGTTGCCTTGCATTCACATGTGTGTGCGTACAGAAGCCGCACATATCTTGTGACTGGGCCGGCACGTTGTTAGAATGGATGAAAAGTGAACATGACGACAGCTCGTAGAGGACGTTAAAGGCAGTGCCTTTAAGGCACGCCCCCAAGACTGTGGTCCGGGTGGACTACGAGATATAATGACTGATGAACACCTTCGTTCGATAATGAAGGTTGCCTCAGCTCAAAACCTGAGCACTGACATTAATGAACTAGCATCCAAGAAAAGATGCCAGGTATCTGACTTGGGCACATCATCAGTATGTTGTAAACTGAGCAGTTTAAAGTCCTGTATGGTTGATATATCCATTGTTATTTTATTTTCAAATTTATTAGCCTGTGGAAAAAGTTAATGTTGATATTTACCTCAGAAGGCTGCAAATAGAAAAGAAGCATTACATTTTTATTTAAATTGTTTTTGATATGCCATTGATATTTTTTAATTATTATTATTATTATTTGAAACTGGATTTTGCATGTCACTATAAAGTTATATAAGCCTTCCTTGTTCAATATTCAATGCAAAACTTGTTTGGGTCCCTATTAAAAGGTTAATTTGTTCAACCTTGGCCCGCGGCTTTGTTCAGTTTTAAATTTTGGCCCACTCTGTATTTGAGTTTGACACCCCTGCCCTAGATGTTTGCCCCCCCCAACTCTTATGCTTCCTCCTTTGCCACAGCCAGAAGCTGCCTTTGTCCGCCTCCTCAGCCAACTCTTTCATGGCTTTTCGATGCCCTGCTCCTGTGCATCCAATGTCTCGGGGTAGGCGGGCAGTTGAGGAACCCACGAAGCCCGCACACCCCACATCCACAGGGCAGATGACAGCTTTCCAGCCAGCCTCCCTGCACTCTGCTGCCAGGTCAGAGTACTTGGCTCGCTTCCGCTCATAAGCAGCCTCCAACCCCCCCTCCCATGGGACAGTAAACTCGACCAGAAAAACCGTCTTGTAAGCCTCTGACCAGAAGACCAGGTCTGGCTGTAGCGATGTTTCAACAATCTCCCTGGGGAACTGGAGCTGCTTCCCCAGGTCGACCCTCATGCTCCACTCATTTCCTGGTGAGAGGAGTCTTGCTGTAGCTCTCTGGCGGGGGGGGGTTTGGCACCCTCTTCAGCCCTCGCGAACTGGATGGGATGTCTGGCTGGAGCGGAAGGTCTGCTATTCGCCTCCTTTCTGCAGGTCTCTGACACCTCTGCCAACTTTCTCAAGACTTGGTCGTGTCGCCATCTGTAGCGGCCTTGCGACAACGCTGTCTTACAGCCCGACAGGATGTGCTGGAGGCTTGCATTGATGGTGTTGCAGAGGGGACATGTCTCCTCTGCACCAAACCATTAGTGGAGGTTTCGGGGACAAGGCAAGGTGTCGTACGTTTCTCTGAGCCTGGCTTGGGGGATCTTCCACAGGTCAGACCATGACATAGACCTATCTGTGAGACCTTCCCACGATGTCCAATGACCTTGCTGTCCCTGGGACACTACTTTGATGTTTAGGCGTTCTTGCTCAGTTCTTGCCACTTCTGCCACCATCATGGCTATCCGGTCTTCTTTGGAAGCCTTTGACCAGAACAAGGGAGCCTCCCCCCTCCCAAGGCCTGGTCGACCTTTCTGAACTCTACCGACCACTTCACGGTGCTTCAGCCTGCAGATTGCCGTGTCGACCTCTTCTTGGGCTTTCCACTTTCTTCCTGTTCTTATCTGGGTGCCCGCTGCTCTCACCAGCTGGTCAGTGGATTGCCTCAGCTCCAGCACCAGCCGAGCCTTCTCTTGCTTGTATCCCAGACTGATGGATCGCAGTGGTAGAGAGTTCCTACCAAAGAGGCCTACGTCTGAGAGGCACCTTGGTAGTCCCAGCCACTTTCTGATGAAGCAACAGTGGAGTGAGTAGAAGAAGACTACTCATTCTCCATCCATCCATCCATTTTTCTACCGCTTGTCCCTTTTGGGTTCGCGGGGGATCGCTGGAGCCTATCTCAGCTGAATTCAGGCGGTAGGCGGGGTACACTCTGGACAAGTTGCCACCTCATCACAGGGCCAACACAGAAAGACAACATTCACACTCACATTCACACACTAGGGCCAATTTTAGTGTTACCAATCAACCTATCCAAAATATAAATAAATTGCCAAAATTCGACTTTTAACAACCACTAGACAACTAAGTATGAATGTTCTGTCCAGAGCAAAGACTCAAGTCATTGTTTTTTGTCTGACCTTTTAAGCGATGGACACATTGTTCCAGACAAGCAGCAACAACGGTAGAAATCCCAGCATATAAGCTTCATCCCGAAACTTGGTCAAGCATTTGTAAATAAATATTGTGCACAAATATGTTTAGTTTGTTATGTATTGAAATTGCTGACTTTGTGATGTCTTTTGTATTTGTGGTCGTGTGGTTTTTTGTCTGAGAGCTCGTAATACATGTAGCGCTAAATGTAACCAGTAGAGGGTGATAAGGCACATTCTTTGTGTGCAATGTTTGATGTGTGAATGTTGTTTAATTTCTATTTGGGTAAACATATATTTTAATGTGTAAATGTATTAACACTAAACTTTTAAATATTATTTATGTAAAAAACACAATGGACTTTGTGTAAAATACACATTGGACGTTATAATTTTGTGATGTTTATTTTATGTTTATATGTTCAGTTCTACTAACCTACATGAAGGAAGAAGTGTAAAGAAATAAAACTGAGGGAGGAAAATATTCCAAAAGAAGGAACATCAATCCTAAACAAAACCTTTGGAGCTTCTGTTTCTTCATGCTGTTAACTATCTGTCTAGCTGCATACACTGGAATCGAGTAGTGGAGGCTGAATAATGAATTTATGGACAGTGCAGTGTGAAAGCCCATGTGTTTACTTTGCAATTAAGCAAACGCAGTCTCAAAGAAATATAACCTGGGGTGGCACTTACTGACGAAACATCTAAATGTCGATGTCCGGCCCCTGAGACTTTAGGCTCTTGAAACTGCGGTTCTCTTCATTATGTAGTTGAATAGCCCTGCTCTAGAGTCTTTAACTAAGCTAACATATGTCTTCTTGTAACCATGAGACAGTTGACAGATTTCTGTAAATATTCAAGAGACTCTCAAGTCTCTATTTTCGTAACCATCATCTTAAACAAACCATATATATGTGTTTTTGTAAACATCAAAAGCACAATCCAGTCTTCAAAGCTAATTGTAGTGATGCTAACCAAGGCTGTTAGATGAAACGTCTTTATCTACATTGTCTTTTCTTATCTTTAGACGCTGTCGGTGAAGGTTCAAGAGTCGCTGGCTAAAGCCAACCAGGTGGCCACAGAAAGCTTCTCCTGCATCAAGACCGTGAAGAGTTTTGCCAATGAGGACGGCGAGACGGAGCGCTACAGACGGGCCATGGAGGACACGTACAACTTGCATAAAAAAGAGGCGGCTCTTTATGGAGTTACTACATCTGCCAACATTGTAAGCGCAGTACCGTCATTCGTCAAGGCAAATACAGTATGAAGCAAGCACGATAGTTGATTTTTGTCAATTGTTCATATTCCCAGTTGAGCACTTTGGCCATGAAAGTGAGCATTCTCTACTACGGAGGGATGCTTGTGACCAGGGGGACGGTGAGCAGTGGAGAGCTGGTCTCATTTGTTCTCTACGAACTGCAGTTTGCCTCTGCTGTGGAGGTGAGCCACCAGAGATCCCAAGCAAAAACCTTAAACAGATTGGTGTCACGTCTTTAAATGTCGTACCTTTTTTTTAGGCCTTCATGCATTCTTACCCAGAGGTGAGGAAGGCTGTGGGCGCCTCTGAAAAGATCTTTGAATATCTGGATCGGAAACCTCGAGTACCCCCAGAGGGAACCTTGGCCCCGGAGAACCTCAAAGGACACGTTGAGTTCAGGAATGTTACTTTTGCCTACTCGGGCAACTCGGATGACGGAAGCCTTATTCTCAAGGTTAGCTTGCATCCGTTTGCATCCGTCTTTCACTGCCCCATTTTCGGTGTAGGACATATTCTAGAATAAGGGTGTGCAAAGAGGGGCTCGCTTTTTTTTTATTGGTCCGCACATATTGTCAAAATCAAATTAGAGAAGCTATTTCGAAATAAACATCATTACGCATGTGTTCACTCACAAAAAATAATCACATCTTGTGCAAGCACAGTTTTATTTATTTTATCCTTTACCTTAACCGCAGATGGATACCTGAAAGGCATAGCAAGGTTGTTTTGCGGCCAGTGTTCATTTATTTATTTCATTCATAAAAAATCAAAGAAAGGAGTAAAAATAAAACAATCAACAAAACATTAAAGTAAATTATGAATGACAAGGGGCAGAAAAATGTTAAAAACGTGCAATATCTGCCCTCTATTTCTACAAATAAAACAATTGACTTCCAATGGTGGCAACTAAAATGCCAAATTTTCATTTTACAACAATTAAACCAATAATGAAGACATCATTTTACTCAGTCATATCTTTTCATCATCATGATTTTTACTTTTTCTTTGAATACAGAAATAGATTTAAAATTGTTTTATTTCACTGTCAGGATTGTTCCATAAACAAACACCTCTGATTGAAATACTTATTTCCATTATCACTGTTTTGAATCTAGATTTATTAAGGATCTCAGTTCCTTTCGGATTATAATTACTTTCTCTTTTAACAAATCTGTTTTGAATGTTTTTTGGTAGAATTGTTGCATGTGCTTTGGACATGATTTTTAGGATATTATACTCTACCACTTCATGACATTTCAGTAAGTTTAACTGTTTGAATATTGGGTTTGTGGGTTCCCTGTATGCATTTCCAGTAATGTTTCTTACAGCTCTTTTCTGCAAAAGGAAGATTGGATTTCAATTTTTTACAGGCACTACTCCATACAGTATGTTATATATGGAACAATCAGGGAATTATACATAATATTCAATGCTTTTTGAGTCCTTCACTTTGTGTAAAATAGCAATAGTTTAAGATACTTAAGCCTTTGTATCATTTGTATGTTATTTCCCTGACAAATGTTCATCAATCGTAACACCCAAAAACACGACCAGTGATCCGGTCAATGCATAAAAGATGAGTGAGGAGACTCCGATTGAAGTGCTTGCTGGCAAATGTCACTTCAAAATACACAAGACTTTCAATGAAACCAAGGTCTATTGCGGCGATGAATTCTCTTTGTCATTGAAACACAAGTTTAAAATACCATCTAAAAAGCAAAACACGTTTTTGAGGCAGCCGCTCGCAAGCCCAGGCATGTTAATCGCAAGTCCAAAAAAGTGTTCCTTTTTCGTTAACTTGTTATTATCGCGTTAACTTTGGACAGCCCTAATATAAATCTATGAAAGTGGCCCCACAAATCCCTTAGATTTTTACAATATGCGCCTCTGGGTGGAAAAAAGTTATAGAAAAAGGGTATCCAATGTGCTGCCGGGGAGACATTTGCGGCACATATTCTAAAAATACAATATAACTACAAAAAACAACAGCAAAAGAAAGCGCAAAAAGGTGAGAAAAAGCTGAAATGTTGATACTAATGACACAATAATAAATGTGTTGTTAACCTGTGTGAAGTTAGCCCCTGACCTTGTCAAAACCTCCACAAACTTATCCCAATCATTTGTGCTGCAAAATGTTTTTGTCTAACTATTATAGTTTTTATGTTATTAATGTTTTATGATTTAAACCTAGCCCCATGGTAAATGGATTATACTCGTATAGCGCTTTTCTACCTTCAATTTACTCAAAGCCCTTTGACACTATTTCCACATTTACCTACAGATGATGCAGCAACTGGGGGTTCAAGCACTCTACCACCCAAGCCATAGTTAGAGAAAAACATTTTGTAGCACATACGATTGGGACAATTTTGGGAGGATTTTGACAAGGTGGGGGTTAGTAATGGATCATAAAACATTGATAACATAAAAACTATAATAGTTACACAAAATATTTTTGCAGCAAAAACAAAGCACAACCAATTATGACAAGTTTGGGAAGAGTTTTTGACACATTAATCCTCGGGAAGAGTTTGACACATTAATAACATAAAAACTATAAAACATTAACATAAAAACTATAATAGTTGGACAAAAACATGCCAGCAAATGTAGCACAAACAAATGGCACAAGTTTGGGTTGATTTGTTCAAGGCCAGTCAGAAAATGTATTTTAGGAAATTTACTTTAGGAAAATTTGAAAACCATGCCAAGCTAAAAATTTTGCAACACAAACGAAGGGGACAAGTTTGGGTAAATTTTGACAAATTTTGGATCCCCGATCACAATGATTTCAATCTACAAATAGATGTGATACCGATCTGAAGAGGGAAGTGTGCCGAACAGCATGAACATACACTACCTTTCAAAAATTTGGGGTCACATTAAAATATCCTTATTTTTCAATGAAGATAACTTTAAACTAGTCTTAACTTTAAAGAAGTACACTCTATACATTGCTAATGTGGTAAATGACTATTCAAGCTGCAAATGTCTGGTTTTTGGTGCAATATCTACATAGCTGTATAGAGGCCCATTTCCAGCAACTATCACTCCAGTGTTCTAATGGTACAATGTGTTTGCTCATTGGCTCAGAAGGCTAATTGATGATTAGAAAACCCTTGTGCAATCATGGTCACACATCTGAAAACAGTTTAGCTCGTTACAGAAGCTACAAAACTGACCTTCCTTTGAGCAGATTGAGTTTCTGGAGCATCACATTTGTGGGGTCAATTAAACGCTCAAAATGGCCAGAAAAAGAGAACTTTCATCTGAAACTCGACAGTCTATTCTTGTTCTTAGAAATGAAGGCTATTCCACAAAATTGTTTGGGTGACCCCAAACTTTTGAACGGTAGTGTACATATAATATATATATAATGTAAAAGTCAGATTTTCGGGGAAACTCGCTAATATGCTGTCATTTCGCCACACACCACGGCGCTGGTTAAAACGTAACTGCAATATTTTTTTTGTGGGGTTTTATCCTTTATCTGGCTGTTAAGTACAGCCAGATCATCAGCGTGGATCTTCGTAAATATATTTTCAGCAACTGCTACATAAAAAACATATGCAATGTACGCAACTGGGCTACAGCGTATGCATCATTTCCAGTCCTTTAACAATCGGGGATTTTTCTGTCAAAGTGGACAAGTTGTGTGTTTTGTACCACATCTATTAACTCTCTGTGTTAGTTTTTGAATAATCAGAATATGGGTGGGAAAGGATGTCTGAATGGTACATATATATTGCTCTTATGTACTTTCTCAAACGTGTAGTACGCTTAGTCAATGGATAACAATACTGAGCTACTTCTTCAGATAACTGCACAGTTTCAATTATTCAAATTTATTGTCAACAAATACCATCTTTGAGACATACAGCGGGCCAGATTGTAAGCGCTGGCGAACCACGGGCCGTAGTTTGGGGACCCCTGAGTTGGACAAACAATTTTTGCAGCACATATGAATGGCACACGTTTGGGGAGACTTTGACATTGTTGGGGTACTGGTTATGAATAATAATACATTAGTTACACGTTATTAACATTAAAAACTATAAAAAGTTAATAACATAAACACTACGATAGTTAGACAAAGAAAATTGCAGCACATCTGGTCCTTAGATGTGGTGCCTTACAATCTTAATCACAAACCTTTTCCTCTCTTCTTGAACCAGAACGTTTCCCTGGAAATAAAACCCAAACGGATCACGGCACTTGTGGGGCGCAACAGATCGGGGAAGTCCACCTGTGTCAAACTGCTGGAGAGGTTTTACCAGCCCCAAAGCGGTGAGATCCTGCTGGACGGGCTGCCGTTGCAAAGTTATCAAGACCTTTATCTTCGGCAGCAGGTGTGCGGTCGACAGCAGCGACTGATGTGTTCTTCGGGATTAAAAAAACACTACTTCAATCCTCTTCCTCTTCATTTTGTTGGCAGATCTCAGTGGTGAGCCAGGAATGTATGTTGTTCCCTCGCCCCGTGTGGGAGAACATCAAGTATGGCTGTGACGCTAGCGACGAGGACATGCACCGAGCCGCCCGCCTGGCCGGCATCCACAGCTTCATCACGGGGCTGTCGAAGGGCTACGACACAGGTGCGGACCGCTTCTTCTTGTAATGATGACTTGTGACAACAATCTGCTGTCGGTTAGATGCTGGCGAGAGAGGAGCACAGTTCTCTGGAGGGCAGATACAGCGTATCGCCATCGCCAGAGCTTTAATTCGACGACCCAAGATCTTGATATTGGACAACGCCACCAGCGACTTGGACACAGAAAACGAACATCAGGTAAGATGCTTTTAGTTCCTGTTGCAACCGAGCTTTAGGTCGTTTCTATAGTCGTTTTCCGAAAGTAGGGACTCTTTGGAGTTCCTATAACCTTTTTAGTCCCCAGCCCTTTTTCGTCGTGTTCCGACATATGGGAACTAGGGACTACGGTCCTCAGATCCTTTAATTATTTTAGCTCTTACTCTGAGGCAGGGTCTAAACTGAGTCCCATAAGAACTAAAATACGTAAGTGTTTGCTGATTGGTTGAACTGGCGAGCGACCAGCGCTTCTCCTAGCCACAACACAAAACCGCCATTTTTAAAAAGTCCCACAGAGTTGTTTTCGAGATTGCAACAGCAACAGGAAAAATGAATACAGCCAGCGAATAATGGATTGACTCTGAGGTCTCCAGTCTTGCTTGTGTTGTTTCTCTGGTCACTTTTTGCGGGCAGGTTGTTGGTTGTTTTGCAGTGGTGGGTGAGGAGCTAAAGTAATACATCACGGTTTGCAGGCGGATATGCGTCACACATGTTTCTTACCAAGGTCCCCAGCATCCCCAGCCATGTGCGAACTTGAAAAGGAAAAGTCCCTACCAGGAAGGGTAGTTCCTGTAACTAAACTCGAGTGTGGTAGTTCTTAGAACTGCATCCTAAAAACTATTATATTCAAATCCGGCTTATGTCAGCAGTTTGTCAACCTGTCCAGCGGACATTTTAAAAACAACTAGAACATAGATGGATGCTTTAGGTCAGGGATATCCAACTGGAAATAATAATACGGCCCGGAAATGACTACCGTACATACCGAGGTCAGTTCAAAACTTGGAGACAAACATTTTTACAGCAAATTCCTAAAAACGCTGGAGTGCTCATGTTGTAAAGAGGAACTTGGACCATTGTAAACACATTGGCAGATCTTTGCATTGATATTTTAACCTTGCTTGCAAACATAGAACACTGTGGTCCAACCTTGTGATTTACATAACTGAGGCGTTCCTCAACGCACCACTTTAAGTCCTCTCCTTTTATGGCAGTTACAATTTTTTTTCGTAATGTGATTTATGTAAGTAAGGCAGGGCTATTCAACTTCATATTGAAGAGGGCCGCAGTTTCCACAAGGTCTTGCCCAAGGTCTCAGGGGCCTTGACATCAAAATGTAGATGTTTCCTTAGAAAGTGCCTCCGCAAGTAATATACCTGTGAGACTGTGTTCATTTATTAGGTTTGTAAGACTGAAAATATAAACATTACAAAAGTATAGAGTCTTTTGTGTATTTTACATAAATCAGGTCCATTATGTATGTTACATAAATAAAAGGTTTAGTGTTAATACACACAGAAAACATTGCACACATGTGGCTCAACACAGTTAAACCTAAGGTGTAGCTTTATCGCCCTCTGCTGGTCAAATACAGCGCTACACATATTTACGTTAACCTGTTTTGATCGCCAGAGTTAAACAGCCAAAAACAACACGACCACGAATATAAAAGACATCGCAAAGTCAGCAATTTCAATACATTCTTACTTTGTTGCGCAGTCGCCGTTAAAAGTCAGATTTTCACGATTTATTTTGATTTTTTTCAGGTTCAATAGTGCCATCTTCTTCTACTCACCCACTGCTGCTTCATTGTGACACATATGATTTGCTGTTTCCCCCTGCAGGGTGGCGGGAGTACCTCATACATGAGCAACCCTGTTTTGAATGGTTTCATCAAGCCTTTTTGGGTGTTTTTTGGTGGGCGGAATTAAATGCTTT
The DNA here is from genome assembly GCF_033978785.1 of Entelurus aequoreus. Lineage (NCBI taxonomy): Eukaryota > Metazoa > Chordata > Actinopteri > Syngnathiformes > Syngnathidae > Entelurus > Entelurus aequoreus. The sequence goes on along the minus strand of NC_084741.1, from coordinate 23,920,773 downwards.
GGCAGGCCGCATGTGGCCGGCGGGCTGGCAGTTGAATTGAGCTGATGTAAGGTGTTGCTGTAGCTTGTTTACTTCAGATGCAGTCAGTAGTCATTTGTTCCACTTCACTAGTTATACTAGTGATGTTTCTCAAGGTTCTATTTTAGGTCCTCAACATTTGTGCTATTCAACACGTGGCCTGGAGTTTAGTTAAAAAAACTTGTGAGAGACTCACATTTTTGCAGCAGAATCTTAAAAACACTTGAGTGTTGTCACAGAGAGGATCTTTGATGAGCTTTTTAGCGGAAGATCTTTAAAAATAGCAAAGCGGTCCTGTAATTCTGACAAAACAAATAGACCAAAATTAAAATGTCTACTGTCGTGCAGGGGTTCTTAAATCTTTGGACCGAGGGGCCCAACTTTTCCACAACTGAGGGCCCACTCAAATAATAACAATGAATTAGAAATCTAACTCTTGATTTTGAATCGCATTCAATAATTATATCTGACCTACTTGCAGTTTACAACTTTTCCATATGATATGAAACTATGCGTTAATCACAAATATTGTTATTTATTTAAAACAAAAAACTTAGGCTTGGATCAAATGTACTAACCAGATAAACTGCATGAGAAGGGACTCATAAATAACTGACGAAAATACATCCAAATACAATTATGTTGTGCTATAATACATAAACGAAATCAATAATCTTATGTAACTGAGCTACTGTGTGAAACAATTTTCCTTGTGGATCCATAAAGTTTGTCTAATGTCTAATGAATATGTTTCTTAACTAAACTGTTAATACAATTGAAGTGTGCAAATGAAAATACAGCTTCATCACTTTAGTCATAATTTTTGCGCTGAAGAAACTTCTCTCTGACTTCAGCTCCAGACTTCTTCAGTTTTACTGCCACATGTGGTGAAAAAGTGTATTACAACTTAGGTACTACTGTGGCCCATACGGACCACAGCTGAGAAACAGGTACTTTTGGCGGCCCTCTTGGTCTAGGGCAGGGCGACCAGTCGATCTTTGGGAGCCGACCGATGGATCGCGAATATATTAGCAAAAAAAAAATAGTATTAATATGACATCAGTGACCAACAGGCACGCCTTTGAAACCCTGAGCATACCAGCACGCCTCTGCCTCTCCGGGCAGGGCCGAACACTACTCCGCTGGTCTCGCATACGCGCATTGCGTGACGTAAGACAACCATGTGACTCGCGTCCCATATATAACCATTGGATGAACAAATATACTATGGTACTAAGGCCATCTGTGGCCTGTGACTCATTGGCCCTGTGGACAGAACAAAAAAACAGCAAACATTGGGAAAACAGCAAGAAGCGCAATGAGAAAAAGCCAAAATGTTGACATTAGCCGATAATAACACAAAACGTTGTCTTTAAAAAAACAAAAAGAAAAAAAACAACGAATAAATAAATACATACAGGAACACATTTACACACACACTCACACACACACATATATGTATACAAAACCCAAAACCAGTGAAGTTGGCACGTTGTGTAAATCATAAATAAAAAAAGAATACAATGATTTGCAAATCCTTTTCAACTTATATTCAATTGAATAGACTGCAAAGACAAGAAATGTAATGTTCGAACTGAAAAACTATTTTTTTTGTTGCAAATGATCATTAACTTAGAATTTAATGGCAGCAACACCTTGCAAAAAAGTTGGCACAGTGGCATTTTTACCACAGTGTTACATGACCTTTCCTTTTAACAACACTCAGTAAACATTTGGGAACCGAGGAGACCAATTTTTGAAGCTTTTATGGTGGAATTCTCTCCCATTCTTGATTGATGTACAGCTTAAGTTGTTCAACAGTCCAGGGTTTCCATTGTTGTATTTAAGGCTTCATAATGCGCCACACATTTTCAATGGGAGACAGGTCTGTACTACAGGCAGGCCAGGTCTGGACTACAGGCAGGCCAGTCTAGCACCCGCACTCTTTTACTACAAAGCCACGATGTTGTAACACGTGCAGAATGTGGCTTGGCATTGTCTTGCTGCAATAAGCAGAGGCGTCCATGAAAAAGACGTTGCTTGGATGGCAACATATGTTGCTCCAAAACCTGTATGTACCTTTCAGCATTAATGATGCCTTCACAGATGTGTAAGTTACCCATGCCTTGTGACAGATGCTGGCTTTTGAACTTTGTGCCTATAACAGTCCGGATGGTTATTTTCCTCTTTGGTCCGGAGGACATGACGTCCACAGTTTCGAAAAACAATTTGAAATGTGGACTCATCAGACCACAGAACACTTTTC